>NW_028324165.1:5836181-6147041 GCF_054372755.1 Phalangium opilio
TAGTAGTTTTGTGGCCTGAAAGCTCTGTTTCATTTTGATATCCCAAGAATATTTTTTATATTATTAATTGAAATGGATGTTTATATATTACTTAAGCTATACTACATCTGTTTATAGCATAATCCTTTCTTTAGTGATTACAAGAAGAACGCTATTCTGTCGGTCAAATGAACTTTTATTTGTCAATAGGCCTAATGAACCATAAAGTAAACGCTTGGGTTTGTTTTTCGTTTCTGTAATGCAGAGACATTACGGTTCAGAGTGAGCCGAAAGTTAAATACACTATTAAATAATCAGGCTTAGATTTTATAATTGAATAAAGCATCATGGTGGAAATCTGGGCCGCGTTCAGCAGAGCTCAGCGCTGTTAGCACTGTCCTACAGAATGGGTATTTGGTTTTTGAATTGTGGCGTCACGCTGCTCAGCGCTGAGCCAGCGCAGTCACCAAAGAAAATAGTCGGGTTTTGGATAACGTGACGTAAAACGCGTAGTTCTCAGCTTGGCGAAAAGAACCTGGAGGAATTATTACAAATAGCTCTTGCTGATTCTGATGGGACTATGCCTATTTAATTGACGTGAAACTAGTTGATCACGCGAGAATTTTAAGAGACGTGTTAGTCTTTCTAATTTGAATTATAAAAGTTATCTATCTCTATAAATATGTTATCATACAATTTTTATTAAGCCTTGGTACCTTGCACGCTTTATTGCTCTAGCGTCATTTTTAAAGCACCGATGAACGGAGAAAAGCGTTCAGCAAAGATATCACGACAGAGCTCACCGGTAAACGTTTTCCAAAATCCGCTGTCTTTTTTGGTGAGCTCTGCTGAAGGCAGCCCAGATCAGTGAAAGGTCTGATCGTAATCGGATTGTAGCTTCGTGTTTTCATGCTTTTTATGGTGCGCATTTACTTTCAGTGCGTGTAGCCACAAATAAGCTTTGGTGTTATGTAACGTTAACAGTCATGTTGACAAACTAAGAAAATCGTTGAAGTGAAACGAGAGGATAGTGCTTACACGGCAACCCTGTTGTGAATATGGCTTTGAACATAGAGGGTATACAGTTGAGGAGTAGAAAATTGGGCCTTTACAAACACGTAAAGGTAATATCCCTCCAAAGTTTTATCTCTTCATTTCCCGTTTTTCCCCCATCGGATGATTTTAATGTGTACAAGTATATCCTTATTGGACGTAAAATGTCGTCTGATTTACAGTTTATTCGCTATGCTTTGTATACTGCTTTAATATTTCATAAAATTTAACTTCAGTATTTGTTCATAAAAAAAAGAAACATTTCCATATCTGGGTAAATAAGTTTGTAAGTAGTCCTCCTCTTGACTCGGAAAGGTAAATTTTGGTTTTCCCAACTTGTTTCCCATTGAAATGGCAGAATTTTGGATATTTTTTGACAAAGCCCAAATGAAAGCTACTCATTTAAATTCAGAGCGTTGCCTAGGGAATAAGAATTTTTATACCGTAGGCAAAGTTCAGAGGCAGGAACTATTTATGGTGAGACAACCAAACTTTATCAAAAAATAGAAGCTAAACAACAAATTAATAGCCATCTCGAAAACCTTACTAAACTTTTTAATAATGCGTCTAAAGAACCAATAGAAAAACTTAAAGAAAGGAACAACCCATTTTTAACGAAGCCTGTTGTGAAACCCAAATTATTTTTTAAATAAGCGAAAGAAACCAAACCCCCAAAACCGTTAATACCATTTGGAACTATCGTCACTTTCAAGTTCTCGATATATTAATTTCAAAGCCTAAGAGAGGGCGCCGTCTTCTATCACTTTCACCCGCCTCCCCTCCTCTCGACTATTCGGAAGAAAATGCTGGATACATTAGTTCACAGTGACTGAGTAACTTATAGGGAGCTAGTACATGATTCACTCATGGTGACACCAAACACATTAGAGAGCGTCAGTGTCGACTTCGATTGTTAGTGGAAGGATTGGGAAACTAGGGGAATTACTTTCTCATAGTCGTGAACAACGGGATAAAACTGAGATTAAGGAAAACCTTGCATTTTTAAAGGGAAATGTTAAATTGTGGGAATTAATTTGTGTGATGTGTTTTAATTCATTGAGTACTTTATATCTTGTCAAGTTTTTCATATCGGTATCGGCCAATATCGGCTTCATGTAAACCGATATTGGCCGATACCGATATGAAAAAGATAGGCCGATATATCGGTGCATCCCTAGTTTCAATGTTTTTGTATTTGTCGTACTAAATTGTAAATGAGGTTTGTGGTTTTATATTTTTTGTAGGGAAATTGAAGAAGGAACGTACAACCGGGTTCAAATATTCAACTGAATATAAAAGGGGCCTACAACGTCGTATTAGAAAGGGTAAAGAAGAAAAACGCTTCAAATGTGAACAGTGTGACTATGCAGGTACGCGGAAGCGTTATTTGATCGCACATCAACGCCTTCACAGTGGTGAAAAATCTTTCGTATGTGACCAGTGTGACTTTGCAAGTTTTTGGAAGGGCGATTTAATAAGACATCTACGCGTTCATAGCGGTGAAAAACCGTTTAAATGTGATCAGTGTGACTTTGCAAGTGCGCGGAAGTACGATTTGATCACACATCTACGCATTCATAGCGGTGAAAAACTCTTCAAATGTGATCATTGTGACTATGCTTGTAATCGTATGAATAATTTGATCACACACAAACGCATTCACAATGGTGAAAAACCCTTCAAGTGTGATCGGTGTGACTATAGATGCACGCAGAAGAGTAATATGACAGCACATAAACTCATTCATAGCGGTGAAAAACCCTTTAAATGTGAACAGTGCGAATATAAATTTACGCAAAAGAGTAGTTTGATTAGACATAAATTCATTCATAGCGGTGAAAAACCCTTCAAATGTGAACAGTGCGAATATAAATTTACGGACAAGAGTAGATTGATCAGACACGAACGCATTCACAGTGGTGTAAAACCCTTCGTATGTTACCAGTGTAACTTTGCAAGTTCGCGGAAGAACAATTTGTTGAGACATCAACGCGTTCACACTTCACAGTGAACAGTGCGAATATGCCAGCACGGACAAGGGTTCTTTGATCAGACATGAACATACACACAGTGGTGAAAAACCCTTCAAATGTGATCGGTGTGACTATAAATGTACGCAGAAGTGTTATTTGATAGTACATAAACGTAGAAGAGACATGTATGAATAGATGGATTTACATTTTAAATTTGTTGGACAAAAACCATATATTTCATCGTCTGCTGTAATGAATGGGCCGAAACTGTATGTAACAATCCATTAAATTTTTCCATTCTAAATTGTATTAACGGAAGCGCCGCTCATTTTCAGAGAAAATACTCTTGGGACATATATCCAGTTGTAACACCGCCATTTTCAGAAGTAGTTTTACATTAAATGTAATAAAATTCACATAGAGGATGCTAAAATAAATCATAAAAAAATTTGGGTAACGTTTTTCGAAATGTTCCAAACGCATTTCCAAACGTTTGAGGCTTGAGCTTTTCTTCTTTCGAACCATTTCCATTTCTGTTACCAGCCCCCTCGGACCTTTCATTACCGCTAAAATTGTATGAATTTTCTTCGGGTTTTGATGTAGTACTTGGTAAAGGTCCTGGATAGGGCTCTAAATCTGTAAATTACCATGGTAATTTACCAGGGTAATTGTAATTTACGGTTTTAGCAGGTAAATTACGAAAATGGCCATTCCCGTTGAAAATAACCACCGAATTCTTATTTCTTTCGTCTGGAAAATGGTCTAAAAGCTCGATCCATGTTGTAAATCGTGTTACACTTAAACATTTTACTCTACCCGCGCATGCTTACTTATTTGAAAAGTGAAATAAAAACCCTAAAAAATGTAAAATTTTTCATTATTTACCTTAACAACTATCAATATAATTTAATTTTGGTAAATTACCTTCAGTGATCAAAGTTTATCTAAATACAGGGTGTTTCTGATAAGTCTGCCATAAATCAAGGGGCGTGTTCTTTGGGTCAAACTGAGTGGAAAGTGTCAAAGAACATGGGGTGTACAAGAATTTGCAACGAAGATATGGCCCCCCAAACATTGGCCCCTAAAACAAGAAAATATTCGAAAATGAAGACTAAAACAAATTCAGCCTTATCAACTTGTTTAGAAATAATGAGACAATTTCAATAGTTTCCCTCTAACATCGTTATTGAACTTTCACCTGGCAGAAGTGTATTAAATGAGTACGGACTTCATTCTTGTACACGATGTCAAAAAAATCTTTGAGATGACCCCAAAGACTTTTTAGCAAACCACCGTTTATTGTTTACGTTTGTGAATAAAAAACAATGCTGACAGTCATGACGCAAACGTAAAAACTAAACGGTGGTTTGCTATAAAGTAACGCGATGTTGTTGATAACGTCACAGTATCACTTCGAACGAACGTGTGGTAGTACAGTATGGCGTATACCAATGCAGAATATGCAGACATGCATCTCATGTATGGACTGGCGCAGGGCAATTCAGTGGAAGCACAGCGGCGATACCAGGAACAATTTCCGCAACGACGCATACCAAATCGTCGTACGTTCGAGGCTGTTGACAGGCGCTTGAGGGACATCGGACAAGTACAACCCAACAACGTTCGAGAGCGAGACATTCCAGAAGACATGGAGGAAATCGAGGAAGACGTCCTTGCCATGTTCGATGAGGACCCCTCGACAAGTACCAGACAAGTTGGACGACAATTACATGTTAATCACGTTTTGGTCTGGCGAATTCTCCGCGGACATCAGTTTCACCCGTATCATATTCAAAAGGTGCAAGCTCTTAACCCGGCAGATTATCCAAGACGCATCGACTTTTGCGAGTGGTTTTTGGCCAGAGTAGAGGACAATCAATTTCCACGGGTCCTTTTAGTAACCGACGAGGCACATTTTTCCCGGGATGGAATTCTGAACTATCACAACCACCACGAATGGCGCCAATTAAACCCACACGCAACTAGTGTTTGAAGTCACCAACAGCAATTTTCTTTAAACGTATGGTGCGGCATTGTCGGTAATCATTTACTAGGTCCGCATTTTCTTCCACCCAGACTAAATGGTGAAGCATATCTCACGTTCTTAAGAGACACTTTACCTGAACTACTCGAGGACATACCGTTAGCATTACTTCGTGACATGTGGTTTATGCACGACGGGACACCCCCACATTTCAGCCGTGCAGTTAGAGAACATCTTAATGCTACGTTTAATTTGAGGTGGATTGGGCGTGGAGGACCAGTTGCGTGGCCAGCCAGATCTCCGGATTTAAATCCGTGCGATTTCTATCTTTGGGGTCATCTCAAAGACATCGTGTACAAGAATGAAGTCCGTGATGAGGAAGACTTGCGAAGACGAATTATTGAAGGTTGTCAAACAATCAGGAACATGCCAGGAATCTTCCAACATGTCCAAGAATCTTTCGAAAGACGGGTTCATGTTTGTCTTAACGCCGTTGGTGGACATTTTGAACAATACCTGTAACGTCCATGTTAACTTGTTAAGAATAAAAGTAATACCAACCGAAAGGTACCATGATACTTTGAATTTACTTTACTAGAGTAGGCATACTTCTACTCATTTAATACACTTCTGCCAGGTGAAAGTTCAATAACGATGTTAGAGGGAAACTATTGAAATTGTCTCATATTTCTAAACAAGTTGATAAGGCTGAATTTGTTTTAGTCTACATTCTCGAATATTTTCTTGTTTTAGGGGCCAATGTTTGGGGGGCCATATCTTCGTTGCAAATTCTTGTACACCCCATGTTCTTTGACACTTTCCACTCAGTTTGACCCAAAGAACACGCCCCTTGATTTATGGCAGACTTATCAGAAACACCCTGTATATTAGCTGCCTGGTTCAGAAGTGGTTTGATTGAGTTCTAGTAAAAGTAATATAAGAAACCCCCCTACGGGAGGAAAGTGTATAAAGGCGAATTTTTCCCGAGACATCCTCGTACCGCGAATGTCTACGCGCACTTATACGGTCGTATACAAAGTTACAAAAAATAGGGCCGAGGCGCGTAGAGCGTAGGAATACATTCTCTGATCTCACGATTGCGTCGGCTGCTTAAGTTAGTCAATCTCACAGACTCATTGTAATTTTAAACTTTTCCAAAGAAGTAATTTATGCAATATTTTTAGATTTTGATGATCATCAATTATTAATAATCAGGGAGTGACTAAATTATAGGATTTTCATAGGTCTTTGCATAAAATTCGAATTAAACCCTTACTTTTCCAAGGTATATGCCTAACACTGTACATAGATAGATTGTCACTATTCTCACCCCCCGGGTAGAAAAAGGCAGAAGCCTATTCCTACCCTAGGTGAAAATATCGTAGAGGCTATATCCACCCTACCACGTGACTAAGAATTGTGGTAAGGGCTGCCGTAGGGTGAAAATAGCTTGGCTGCTATTTTCACCGCCCGGTGAAGTCTACCCCGGGTAAACATAGCGTCGACGCTATGTCCACCCTACCGCGTGACTAAGAATTTAAGTAAGGACCGCGGTAGGGTGAAAATAGCTTGGGCGCTATTTTCACCGCCCGGTGAAGTGAAAAGTCTACCCCGGGTGAACATAGCGTCGAGGCTATATCCACCATACCGCGTGACTAAGAATTTAAGTAAGAACCGCGGTAGGGTGAAAATAGCTTGGGCGCTATTTTCACCGCCCGGTGAAGTGAAAAGTCTACCCCGGGTGAACATGGCGTCGAGGCTATATCCACCCTACCGCGTGACTAAGAATTTAAATAAGGACCCAGTGGGAGGGATACACAAATAGGTCAGAAAATCTCAATCGGAATGTGCAACTTTCTTCGGTTAATAATTGAAAGGGTATTAGGATATTTATTTTATTAGATATGATAAATAAGAAAATATAAAATTGATTTATTTCTCTTTTTGGGTTTTTCTTGAGTAAGATTAATTAATGTTATTAAAAAATATACTACCACACTGGTCAATCAAGGAATGACCAAAATATTCTCGGTCGCATGGCGTCACGCGGGAGTGCGGTCACGTGGTAGGGTAGGAATAGTACTCAGACTATTTTCACCCGGGGGGTGGGGGCGGGTGGAAATACCGTACGAGCTATTTTCACCCGGGGGGGGGTGAGAATAGCGCGTAGGCTATTTCCACCCGGGGGTGAGAATAGACACTCATATTTATGAGCAAAATCAGGAATCCTCTATTTCTTACGAAAGACAGCGACTATACAGCTCTTTTTCCTCTTTCCCTTTCCAGTTTCCAACGACCATATCAAACGACTAAGATCTACCGTACCTTGTTCATCGCCTCCATTCGCAATAGTGTCTGAATATGGTATTTGGCGGTTCGAGGAAGTCTCGACTCTCGCGTGTTTTAACTTTACGACTTATGGCGTCTTGTATACTTCCCTCCCGGCTCTAGTAATGCAGTGAACTAATCGCCGGGAGTGTGGCGCACTCCTGTAAGCCAAGATTTTGGGCGGCAAAGTTTGAGGAAATAAGACACATGTCGGCGATCCTACCCTATAGGTGACGACTGCCCCGTGTCCGCCGGAGGTAACTTGACCCCCACATCTCTTCCGCCACCTCCCAAGTAAACCTCATTTCCTTCCCTGCTTAGCCACATACTGAAACCTGATTAATCGCATCCTTGCCTAGGACCCTTAAGGGACCCAATTCGCATCGAAAGTTTTGAAACCTCCCAAAAAAAATGCAGTGAACTCCTAGCCTGGTAAGAACGTCCTTTTCTGGTCCAGTAACATATTAGCTTTATGATTAACCACTATTTAAGTATTGTTACATTGAATTTGAAAGTTGTAAAAAAATTTAAACTATATCACGAAGATATTTCATAGAAGCGGTATCCAAGTCTATTTAGTTTTTACCTCTCCGAGTGACGTATGTCACGGAGAGGTTCTGTAACGATCGTGTGTGTCTGTGTGTGTGTGTGTGTGTGTGTGTGTGTCTGTTGTTACATCCACGTGACCGCATTCGCGGTTTCCAAATCGGAGCAAACGTGTTCGCCATTTCCGAACTGCTTTCACAGTCACGGAAATGGCTCCTCTACTTGAGTTCTCACACCACCATCTTCTGGTCTTTGTCCATCCCACACGGACACCAGTCTGTACTTACTAGCTTCTAATCACCACCATCTTTTGGTCTTCGTCCATCCCACATGGACACCAGTCTGTACATACTGGCTTCTAATCACCACCATCTTCTGGTCTTCGTCCATTCCACTTGGACACCAGGCTTCTAAACACCACTACCCGTCTATTCCACATAGACACCAATCTGTCTCATTGGCTTCTAACTCCATCGTCATAGTTTGGTTTAAGACATTCGCGGCGATCAGCTAGGGTTACGAGAAACGTCTAGCCTCCCTAGGGTGGGTTGTCCACCAAAGGTTTTCGCAATTGCGGTTGTTCTTTTAACTGTAGTTCGACACCCTTTTATACTACCTATTTGAGTAAGGCGAAGCAACCGGCGTATGCTTCATTTCAAACGCCAATATTAGTCAAGTCTCTCAAGAATGTTTAATTGTTCTTTATCAAAACGATGCAACGCTCAATAAGGCGAACAACTAACGAAGAAAATATTTAATATTAATTATATTTATTTTAATATTTAAGATAATCTTGTTTTTCAACTCAAAATTAATACGGAAAGAGTTAAAAAGCAGTCTATGTATTTTGTCTGTGTGTTAAGTTAGTCCATTGTTACACTAGTGCGTCGCGTTAGCCTTGCGTTGATGTGTTAAGAAGTCATACAGAACCTTAATATTCCCTTTTTCCATAATATAAAGTAACTATGTGGAAATATTTTTCGTAATTATGATGCATTTAGTACTTTTGTAGCTTTAAAGCTCTGTTTCATTTTGATATTCCAAAGATTTTTTTAATATTGTTATTTGAAATGGCTGTTTATATATTACTTAAGCTACACTACATCTGTATATAGAATAATTCTTGGTTTAGTCAAAGAGGAGGGAAATAGGGAGAGATAATCGCATAGGCAGCCGTGATCCATCCGTATTGAGAAGAGAGGAAAATGTGTGAGACGCGGCGGCTCTTAACGCGCCACTTATTCGCGCACAGTTGACGTTATTGGTTCTCCTCTTTCGGGCTACTACGTCACCAAAATTGCTCGGAAAGGTTTAAACGTTAAAACGTACGCTTTAAAAATAAAAAGCCGAGGCTTAAGTGAAATGATCAGCCAAGTGAGCTTTTTTAAGCAAAGAGTTATTTATTTATCAGAGGTAATTTAAAATGGTTTACCACAAAAAATGCTGCTACTTGAATTGTAGTAGCAATACGCGGTATTCAAGTAATCCAAAAATTAACGGTATAACTTTTAAACCATTTCGAAAACCTATAACCAAACATCAACAATGTGTAATTAAAAAACATCATTTCGTGGGTTCGTGTGCTCAAGCCATTTTTCTAATGGTGATAGTGATCCATTAGCAGGATTTGGTGTTATATGTTTACAAGTAAGATATTTTGAATATTTTCCTGAAACATTACACGGCTCTAATCTTATACTATCTATCTAAATTACCTCTGATAAATTAATAACTCTTTGCTTAAAAAAGCCCACTTGGCTGAACATTTCACTTAAGCCTCGGCTTTTTATTTTTAAAGCGTACGTTTTAACGTTTAAACCTTTCCGAGCAATTTTGGTGACGTAGTAGCCCGAAAGTGGAGAACCAATAGCGTCAACTGTGCGCGAATAAGTGGCGCGTTAAGAGCCGCCACGTCTCACACATTTTCGGATCACGGCTGCCTATGCGATTATTTCTCCCTATTTCCCTCCTCTTTGGTTTAGTGATTTCGTGAAGAAAGCTAAGACCGGCGGGTATATCAAGTATTATCCGCAATAGGCTTAGTGAAACAAAGAGTAAATAATTGAGGCCCAAGGTGTAGTAAACTTTGGGTTTTGATTTTTGTGTCTGAAATAAAGAGACGTCAACGGTTCTGAGTGAGCCGAAAATTAAATTCACTCTTAAATAATCAGGTTAAGATTTTATAATAGAAGAAAAGATCATGGTGGCAATTAGATTACTAAAAGGGCTAATGGTAAACGGGTAGTAGCTACAGAGTTTTTATTTTCTTTATGGTGTGCATTGACTATCAGTGCGTCTAGCTACAGTTTAGCTTTGGTGTTATTTAACGTTAACATTCATGTTGGCAAACTAAGAATATTGTTGAGGTGAGACGAGACGATAGTGTTTACACTGCAAACCAGTTGTGAATGTAGCTATCAGAATATAGGGTACACAATTGGGCCTTTACGAACACATAAAGGTTATAATTTATACACTTCATTTCCTGTTCTTTTCCCCATTGACTGATTTCCATGTGTCCAAGATTTATCCTTATTGGATGTAAAATTTCGTCTGCTTTACTGTATATTCGCTATGCTTGGAATACTGCATAAATATTTCGTAAATTTTTACTTCAAAAAAGAGAAATAATTCCATATCTAGGTAAATAAATTTGTAGTAGTAGACCTCTTGACTCGGAGAGGTAATATTTTGGTTTTCCCAACTTGTTATTTTCTACATAGATACAGGAAAATTGTCGCTAACTTTACCGTTGAATTCATGCTCCCTATTTTTTTAGTACTTAGTAGGTGTATCACGCATAGAGGTTTAATGGCTGAATATTACTGTTTGTTCATATTTATGTCCATAACGTTTTTTCACCTGTAACATACTTTATCAACGCTATTTTTACCTCTATTAAAGGAACGTTATGCTATTGGGAGGTACTGTCTGGGATGTTTCTGTGTCTGTACGTCTTTCTGTCCTTTGTTACAATGGAGCGAGTTCGCGGGTTGCACATGGAAGTAAACTTTTATCTCAAAGTGATCCATGTTCTTACCCAAAAAATTGTATTTTTGAGTTAATTTCACGTTAACTAAGTTTAAATAAACCTTACATCATTCTTCATTAGAGTTATTTTATTTGAATAAATGAGTTTAAATAATTCACCCTATTTGCAATGTATAGTGGAGTTTTGGATATTTGCCGAACATTCACTATTTCACCACAAACTTTCGAATTTCGCGCTTCTTCAAAGGCTCGGCATATCTTTTCATTTTACCCCATATTATTTTGCAAAAAATGCCGAATAGTCACTATTTTAACCCGAGACTTTTAAATTTCACTACTGTTAGTGTATTTTAATTATTATTTAGGTTAATTTAAATGTAAAATAGTAAAAATGAGGTTGGACGAACAACGGCTCGTTTTTTTTAACCTTAATTAAGTAGTTATTGGAATTTTTATCCAAAAAATTTATATTTTTGGTCTAATTTCACGGTAATTATACTTAATTAATTTGACATATATTTTGAAGCGTGCTAAATAGTGTTCATTTAGAGTATAAAACGAGTTTAAATTAATAATTTTCTTTAATTGCAATGTTTAGTATAGTTCATTTTATTTTTACTGTATATTTACTGTTTTACCCAATATGTTCGAATTTGGCGCCTTTTCATAAATTAATAGCATGAATCTATTAATTAACTAATAAATTCATGTTGATAGGTTTATGCAGTTTCGTGTTCCCACTTAAAAAATGTCTTTTTTAGGTTAATTTCAGGTTTTTTGTAACTAAATTTAAGTTGTAGGCAAAGAGGGTAGTTTAGTTAGCTTTCTGAAACGGATTTAAGTAACCTAATTTAATTGCTACGTTTATTGGGAGTTTTCGCATTTTTAAATTTTACCCCACAATTTTCTGCCGAAACTCACTATTTTACCCCGAAAATCCAAAGCCGAAAGTCGATAAAATGTTTAGCAGACGACGCATAGGAGGATTCCCACTATTTTAGAATTTGGGGTAATTCAGTAAAAGTTGAGCAAAAACAAATTTAGTTTCAGGTAGTGTTTCTCTTAAAAGTGTTCCCAGTGATGCCAGATTGAGGGAAATTTCCCATATCTGGGGAAATTTTGACTCCTAAAAACGGTAAAAAGGGAAAAGGGAAATTCCAACAAAAATTTGCTAAATCTAGGGAAATTCCATGGGAAGAAATATTTTATTCAAAACCTACAATATCAACATAGAAAATTAAACAACTTCATCAAATTGACCTATTAATTACGTTGGATTCTTATTAGATGGCAACCCTGCTACTGTTTTTAGTAATTTCCAAACATTGAATCACCGAAAGTCGTCTGCTAAATAACTGACCCTTACGAAAATACATCGCCAAAAACAGTTGTCAAGCTATAATTCTATCATTTTCTATGCGCAGAATCGATGGACCCTAAAAGGCACACCTTTCACACCCGCACACTTTTCACACCTCTTCAAAAATCGCTATTTTCCACAACTAGACTATTTTTGCATTACTGCAAACTTCTACTACCCTTCCGCTCTTGCGTCCCGTAACACCAAGGCTTAGTTCAAGCGTCTCTGAGCGCTAAGATAGCTTGAAAATCATGTCGGCGATTAATACAACGTCTTGAATAATTTCAACAAAACAATACCTCACTGCAAACTCCTACTTTACTTCTATTCTTCCGCCCCCAGCACCAAGGCTTAGCTACGTAATTCAAGCACGGTAGGTATAATTCCATGCCGTGGCACACCCCCATTCACACCGGCGACTTTTGCACACCTTTCCCATCAGCCTAAAAATGTCCCGATAATAAACAAGACTTCGCCTAAGCTACCTCTGTTATAAATCCATGCC
The DNA here is from genome assembly GCF_054372755.1 of Phalangium opilio. Classification (NCBI taxonomy): domain Eukaryota; kingdom Metazoa; phylum Arthropoda; class Arachnida; order Opiliones; family Phalangiidae; genus Phalangium; species Phalangium opilio. The sequence continues at coordinate 5,848,901 of NW_028324165.1, forward strand.
GTGGCAAATCCCCATTCACACCGGGAAATACTTCAACACCTTTCCCTTCAACCGGTACCCGTCCCGATAAAACCAAGGTTTCGAGTAAGCGACGTTCTTGCTATATATATCCATGCCGTGGCACACCACCATTCACACCGGCGATAACCACAGTCAAATTTCCCTTGAAATACCAAGGCTTAGAAATACACTAAAAGGCACACCTTTTCAGCTTCGAGAATCTATCGCTAGGAGCACGTTTATTCCTTTCGACCAATGGGGTAGTCAAGCCACTCAAGCGGCAAATTTAAATCGTTCAATGGCATTTTTCAATGTATTAGACTTGAAATTAACCGTATTTAATATCGCAGCACACCTATCTTTATGTTTAACAGCATTTTTCAATCCTAGCTTACCTCGATATAATAATTTCATAGCACAGCTCGCTCACCTCAAACTTTTATTATGACAGCACACCTATTTTTTAGTTTTCACACCATTCTTCAGTTCTCGCACACCTCAACCTTACAGTGTGACAGTACACCTATTTTTTAGTTTTCACACCTTTTTCAATCCTCGCACAGCTCCACCTTATAGTATTACATCACACCTATTTTACAGTTTTTCTACACCATTCATCAATCCGAACATAACTCGATCTTATAATCTGACAGCACACCAATCTTTACGTTTTTAACTCTTTTTTCAAGCCTTTCATATCTACATCTTACACTCTCCAAGCACGGTCGGTATAATTCCATGCCCTGGTACACCACCATTCACACCGGCGAATTTTGCACACCTTTCCCTTTAGCCGAAACCCGTCCCGCGTAAGCGAAAGCGCGACACTCTTGTTATAAATCCATGCCGTGGCACACCCCTTTCACACCGGCGATAATCGCAGACAAGTTTCCCTCGAAATGCCACGGATCATCCGTGGCAGTACCAAGGCTTAGAAATACACTAAAAGGCACACCTTTTGAGCTTTGAGAATCTACCGCTACGAGCGCTTTCAATTCCCATCGACCAATGGGGAAGTCAAGCTACTCAAGCGGCAAATTTAAATCGTTCAATGGCATTTTCCTATGTAATTTTCGTGAAATTAACCTTCCTTTTTGTTTATCACACCGTTTGTCAATCCAAGCACACCTCGATCTTATAATTTGACAACAAACCAGTCTTTTAGTTTTAATACTTTTTCTGAATCCTCGCACACCTTAACCTTAAGTATGACAACACACCTATTTTTAGTTTTTTACACCATTCTTCAATCCTGGCACACCTATCTTTATGTTTTTCACACCCTTTTTCAATGCAAGCGCACCTGGATCTTGCAGTATGACAGCACACCTATCTTTCAGTTTTTCACACCCATCTTTTAGTTTTTCACACCCATCTTTTAGTTTTTCACACCCATCTTTTAGTTTTTCACACCCATCTTTTAGTTTTTCACACCCATCTTTTAGTATTTCACACCTTTTCAAAATCCTAGCAAATCTCAATCTTTCACTATCTAAGCACGGTAGGTATAATCCCATGCCGACAAACATCCCATTCACACCGGCGAATACTTCACTCGGTACCCGTCCCGATAAAAACCGCGGCTTTTCGAAAGCGTCGCTCTTGTTATAAATATCCGTGCCGTGGCACACCACTATTCACACCTGTTACGTTTATCGTAGCTCTTGTATAATCTGCTCGTAGGGTTCTATTCAATTCACGTAATAACTACACTTAAAGATAACAGTTGTTTATTATTAATTAAGAGAGGTACAAATAAGAAGTTACGGACGTCTAATCTCTTAGACTACATCATGAGGAGTGATGGCTAGCACGTTGGCAATTTTCTAAGTTAAGGGGTACTAGGAGTACCTAATACTGGAGTGGATATTTATCATGACTAAAGAACTAGGAGTAGTAATACTGGATTGGAAACTATAATACATCATTTCTTAACTCATATTTCAACATCTTCCTTTTTTTTTTTTTTTATTTTTTTTTTAATAAACTTTGACTAATCTAAAGTTCATAATCTTGTAAACGACGAGGCAACTTGACTTGGCGACCACTTCGTGTACTCTTCATTGTATCCTTGGGAATTTCTGGAGAGGAGGACGGACTAGTAGGTGGCGCTGGACAGGGGTTTTGTATATCAGTGGGAAGATCACAGGTCGGGACGTCTATCGCGGGAGCCCTTCGTGGTTGTAGCAGTTGAACTCGATTTCTTCGTAAGGTTCTACCTTGGTTCGTCTTGACTACGTAGGACCGTGGTTGGTCGTGCTGAACGACGACGGTGGCAGGGTTCCAGATTTTCTCGTTATTTTCATATATGAAGACTGAGTCGCCCGGATGGAGTTGAGATTGGAGTTTAGTGTGGCGATCATAGTTTTCTTTGGCCTTGTCTTGATAACGCTGAAGCTTTGACATGACTTCTTCAGGCGGGACGGTGTGGGGAAGAAGGTGAGCTTCTACGATAGGCAGTGTTGAGCGTAGAGTTCTGCCTAACATCATCTGGGCTGGTGAAAATCCTAGTTGAGGATTTTTAGAATTGCGAAAATCTAGAAGTGCTAAGTGAGCATCTTGACCACTATGTTTGGCTTTCTTCAGTAGCTTCTTGACGGTTTGGATTGTGCGCTCCGCTAACCCATTGGACTGAGGGTATCGGGGACTTGACGTGACGTGCTGGAATGCCCATTCTTTGACAAACTTTGCGAAGTCGGCAGACGAATACTGTGGTCCATTGTCAGATATTACGGTGTCGGGGATTCCGTAACGTGAGAATAGATCTTTGAGCTTGAGGATCACTCCTGTACTCGTTGTGTCTGTTACTCTGACAACTTCAAAATATTTGGAGTAGTAATCAACGCATACCAGATAATCCTTGTCATCGTAGTGAAACATGTCCGTGCCGACTTTGGACCAAGGTCTGGACGGTATTTCATGGTGAACCAACGGTTCTTTCTGATTGGCATTGCGGTGGCGCAAGCAGGTAGGACATGACTGAACTAATGCTTGTATCTCACGAACCATTCCTGGCCAGTAGACAGCTTCTTTGGCTAGGCCCACTGTGCGTTCTTCACCTAGGTGGCTTTGGTGAGCGAGCTTCATGACGTACTGACGCAACGTATAGGGAACGACTATTTGCTGACCCTTTAATATGATTCCTTCAACTTGGCTAAGTTCTGGCAGTACAGATAGCAATTTCTTGACCTCTTCAGGCACCGTATGGAGTTTTGCGGGACGACCATGTCTCATATATTTCATAAGTAGCGTCAGGTTTTCGTCTTTTCTTGTTTCTTCCGCGAACTGAGCTCTTCTAGCTGGTGACATTGGAAACTGGGCTACTATACTGTGTACTTGGACGTCTTCTCTAGCCTGTAGGTCTTCAATTTCTCGAGGATCAAGAGCAGGGTATGCTCGTGACAAAGTATCAGCGACTTTGAGATTCTTTCCCGGCGTATACATGACAGAGATCTTGTGTTTCTGAGTTCGTAGTAACAAACGTTGTAGTCTTGGTGGCGCGGTGACTAGCGGTTTCTTAAAAATGGCTTCAAGGGGTTTGTGGTCTGATTCCACCAATATCTCACGTCCGTAGGTGAATTGGTTAAACCTTTCTAATCCCACACCAATAGCCAACAATTCTTTTTCAATTTGGGAGTAGCGCTTTTCAGTATCTGTCATTGCCTTAGACATGTACGCAACAGGGCGTTCGTCTTGTAATAGAACTCCCCCTAGGCCTGACTGAGAGGCATCGACTGAAAGCTTGACGGGCTTGCGTATATTAAAATACTGGAGAGTTGGTAATTCGGCTATTACATTTTTCAGATCTTGCAAGACCACATCATGATTGGCATCCCATACCCATGCAGAGGTATCTTTTAGGAGATCGCGAAGGGGTGCCGTCAACTCAGAAAGGTTGGGAATGAATTTACCCAGATAGGTGGCCATTCCTAAAAGGCGATGAAGATCCTCCTTGGAGGTTGGAGTGGGAATATCTTGTATAGCCTGCACCTTGACGGGGTCGGGTTTGACTCCCTCCGCTGTCAAGATGTGACCTACGTATGAGACTTCCGTCAACCCGAACTTGCATTTGCTCCGGTTAAAGGTTATGTGCCTTTCTCTTGCTTTCTGTAGCGCTAGTTCGAGATTTAGGTTGTGCTCCGCCAACGTAGTTCCAGCGACTAGTATGTCGTCAAAGTAGTTCATTATTTTCGACTCACCCTCAAACACGTCTTCGACTTCTTTTTGGAAGACTTCTGGGGCGCTCGAGATTCCAAAGGGAACTCTTTTAAATCGGTAGCGCCCGAACGGCGTTGCGAACGTGCAAATACGTGAGCTAGCATCGTCTAAGGGAAGTTGCCAAAACCCTGAATTGGCATCCAAAACCGAGAAATATTGACAAGTGTGGAGTCTGGAAAGTAAATCTTCCAACGTCGGGATTGGGTGATGAGCGCGCTTGATGTTTGCATTAAGTTCTTTAGGATCTAGGCATATTCGGAGATCGCCATTGGGTTTTTCAACAATCAGCATGGGATGTACCCATTCAGTAGGTTCCGTGACCTTTTCTATAACCTCTTGGGCGGTCATTTTTTCTAACTCGGCTTTCAGCTTCTCTTGAAGCGCTAGTGGTACTTTTCTCGCCGAGTGTATCTTAGGTATTGCTTCGGGATCCAAAACTATTTTGTGTTTCTTGCCCGTCATGCATCCCAGTCCGGAAAACACGTCGTGATATTTTTCCAGAACTTCTTCTACTGACTTTGGTTTGGTACTGGACACATCGTATACTCGCTTCATTAGATTCAACGTTAAACAGTCTTTTAACGACAATAAGGGAGTGGCATCTGTGTCGACTACCCATAGCGTTATGTTACCGTTGAAATTCCTGTCAGGCAGGAAAACCTTGACAGTCATGAGTCCATGAACCTTAAGCCTGGAGCCTGAATAATCTTTAATGTGAGCTACGGGAGGATGAACTTGAAGATGGCTGAATGTTTCTTGATACATCTTCAACGGAATGGTGCTAACTTCCGCCCCCGAGTCTAATTTGAATCGTATAGGAACAGTTTCAACTAGTATTTCTTCGGTCCACTCAGTCGTTGTTTCGTGACCATCCGTTTCGACTGCTTGTAGAAAGAATGTAGTATCGGGCTGGTTACCGCTAACGGTCACGTCTGGTGCTGTTTCATTCATCTGTTCATTCTGATTGTCCTGTTCTAACATGCCGACTCGATAAACGGTATTCAGGCATACACGTTCAAAATGATTTGGCTTCTGGCATTTCTTACACAGATGCCGGAACGCCGGACATTTTCTAGGTGGATGATTATAACCACAGTAAGAACAGTCTTTCTTAAAATCCTGAGCAGGAGGACGCTGCTTCTGCGAGGGTAGAGATCTTTTGTCTTCGACCTTCCGCAGAGTCTGTTGCTTGTGGACGGCGTGAAGCGACTTGGTGGCACTCTCGCCTTGGAGTTCTTTCAGCTGCTGGCGAGATGTTTCATCTGTGCGGCAAATTTGTACGGCCCTATCTAGGTCCAACTCGCTTATTTGTAATAGTCTATCCTGAAGACTTTCCTTTCGAATGCCCAGAATGAGGCATGTAGTGAGAAGGGACGCTTCTAAGCTTCCCAGCTCGCAAGACTTTGCTCGTCTTTTTAATTCCGTAACGTATTGATCAATGTTTTGCGTACCTTGTCTGTATGTGAAGAGGCGATGTCTTTCAAAGTTTATATTCTTCCTCGGCATACAGTAATCTTCAAACTGCTTTAGAATTCCGGTGAGAGAACCGGCGCCTTCGTCTTCATTAACCGTAAAAGTGTCATAAACCTCTACGGCGGCTTCGCCAATCACGTGGAGCAGGATAGAGGCCTGTCTTTCCTCTTCCAGGTCATCCAACGCGGAAGCCCGTAAATAAGTCATGAATCTGGACTTAAAGCGGCGCCAATTTTCGGCTAAGTTCCCTTCAAGCACCAAAGGTGCGGGCTGTTTGAGGTTATCCATTCCTCGGCGTGGTGGAGCTAATGTAGTACGTGGTGAAGACGCAGTACTCTCAGCCTCACTATCATGGGCGGCGACCGAATCTCTTCTTCTTTCTTCCACCGGCATAACAAAGAGAACCAAGGCTTAGCAAACAGGCGGCGTGTTCCTTACGTGAAAGAATGTAGGACTTCTGACACCATGTTACGTTTATCGTAGCTCTTGTATAATCTGCTCGTAGGGTTCTATTCAATTCACGTAATAACTACACTTAAAGATAACAGTTGTTTATTATTAATTAATAGAGGTACAAATAAGAAGTTACGGACGTCTAATCTCTTAGACTACATCATGAGGAGTGATGGCTAGCACGTTGGCAATTTTCTAAGTTAAGGGGTACTAGGAGTACCTAATACTGGAGTGGATATTTATCATGACTAAAGAACTAGGAGTAGTAATACTGGATTGGAAACTATAATACATCATTTCTTAACTCATATTTCAACAACACCGGCGAAATTTGCACAACTTTCCCTTCAGTCGAAACCCGTCCCGGTAAAAACCAACGCTTCGCGTAAGCGACGCTCTTTTTATAAATCCGTGCCGTGGAACACCCCCTTTCACACCGGCGATAACCACAGACAAGTTTCCCTCGAAATGCCACGGATCATCCGCGGCAATACCAAGGCTTAGAAATACACTAAAAGGCACACCTTTTCAGCTTCGAGAATCTATCGCTAGGAGCGCGTATATTCCTTTCGACCAATGGCATAGTCAAGCCACTCCAGCGGCAAATTTAAATCATTCAAAACCATTTTTCAATGTATTCTTTATTTATTTGGACTAGAAACGTACAAGCAAGCCTTAGGCTTTTGAGGTACGGATGGAAAGGTTTTAACATGATAATAGTAATCTAATATTAAGAATTAAATGAACAAAGTGCTTATAGGTAATTAATTAATGATTTTTACATGAGAATAGTAAAAATATTGAGAATTAAATGAACAAAGTGCTTGTAGCTAATTAACTAATGATTTTATCATGAGAAAAGTAAACAAATATTAAGAATTAAATGAACAGAGTGCTTATATGTAATTAATGATTTTAACATGAGAATAGTAAACAAATATTAAGAATTAAATGAACAAAGTGCTTATATGTAATTAATTAAAGATTTTAACAAGAGAATTGTAAGCAAATATTAAGAATTAAATGAACTAAGCGCTTATAGGTAATTTATGATTTGGACATGAGAGTAGTAAACAAATTTAAGATTTAAACTAACAAAGTGCTTAATGAAGGAATTTCCAGGACTAGTGGAGAGGAATGACTAGTGGATTATATTATCAGTGGAAATATTGGGAAAGTGCAGCGCGGTACTTATACCTTATAGTGATAGAGATTATTGATTCCGGGAGTGCATTCCAATCAGAGATGACCGAGCTTGTAAAGTGATGTTGACGAACTGAGGTCATTACTCTGGGTTTTAGGATTTTGAGGGAGTGACCCCTAGTAGAAGATAAAGGTGCCGGTTGGAAGAGTGTATCAATATCCAACGCGAGCTTATTGCTAAAGAAATAGTGTAATAGACAGAGATTATTAATTAAATGTCGCGTGGGGACCGGGTCGATTTGGAGTTTTGATAACCTTATGTGGACAGGGAGCTTCTCAAGTTTGTTGGTTAATTTAGTGAATTTATTTTGAGCCTTTTGCGAGGTGGTAATGTTGGAAGAGGACGCTGTGTCCATATGGGGGAGGCGTAATCAAGAATTGGTAGTGCTAGGGCGTTGTAAATAGTTTTAATGAATTTTTGAGACCGATTATTAAAATAACGACGAATTAGCCATGAAATGGAGTGAATACGTTTACTGATTTTGTTAGTTTGAGAGGTAAATTTTAGGTTGGGTTTGATGGTGACACCCAGATCAGATTCGGATAGGGTGTTCCTTATGGGCTTACCGTAGAGAAGGTAGGTATGGTGCGGGTTAGAAGAACCCAGGTGGAGTACAGCACATTTGTCCACATTGAAGCGAAGGCCATGATCAGTGGCCCAGGCTTCAACAGAGTCCAAATCCGCTTGGAGGTTGGCTAAGTCTGGAGCAGATTTAATGCGATAGGAGAGTTTAGTATCGTCTGCGAAAAGCAGAACGAGCGCGAATTTCACAACAGATGGAAGTGAGTTAATAATGACGTTAAAGAGAAGGGGACCCAAGACTGAACCCTGAGGAACACCTTGCTCGATAGAAGCCCAAGTAGAATGGTGGCCCTGGAAGATGACCCTTTGTTTGCGATTAGATAAGTAATTAGTCAACCATAATAGAGCACTGCCAGAAATTCCCGCTTTGAATAAGGCCTCAAGAAGTTTATAGTGGGGAATGCTATCAAATGCTTTGGCTAGATCTAGGTATATTACATCGACGCTAAAGCCATCGTCAAGCCATTTGGTCCAATGGTGTGTAGCTACAAGTAGGTTAGTCACGCATGAGTGTTTGTGGAGAAAGCCATGTTGGGCTTGGGAGAAGATAGTATTCTTGTCAAGAAAATCTAATAATTGGTTATAAACTAAAATTTCACCGATTTTTGGTACTTGGTTGAGAGAGCTAATTGGACGATAATTAGAGACTTCAGTCTTGGAACCTTTTTTAAATATAGGTGTAATATTCGCCTCCATCCAATGGTCAGGTAGAATACCAGAAGAGAAGGAGGCGGATATTATACGGTGAAGTGGGTGACTTAATTGGGTGGCAAAATTGCGCAGTAATAGAGGGTGGATACCATCAGTACCAGGTGATTTATCGGATTTGAGAGTTGATAGAATTTTAAGCAGGGCAAGGTGAGAACATTCGAAATTGGCAAGGCCTTGAGGGCAGGCTGAATTAGGGGGTTCGTGGAAGGGTTGGGCAGTTGGAGCAGTTACCGTGGAGGCAAAGTAAGCATTTAGTACTACAGCATTTTCAAGATTAGTTGTGGTGAAGGTTAATGATTGTGACAGTAATTGAAGTATGAGAAATCTACATTTTCTGAATTTGTTAACATAGGCATAGAAGGCTTTGGGGTTTGTGGCAATTTGAGATGTGAGGATAGTTTCTTGTCTGCGCGTAATGTTGCGGATATGGTTCGTATATTCGTAGCGGGCTATGCGGTAGTTGGAGAGATGGGTGGCAATTGTGAGGACTGAAGCATGTTGGGATTTAGAAGTTTTAAGTTTACGCCAGTGGGTGGTCATTAAGTTACGCGACCGAATGGTACGAGGGCAGAATTTAGGTTTGAGTGGGATGCGGAATGGTACAAAGGCTGCTATGCAAGACGCCATGATTGAGTGGAACCATAAGTGAATCATATTACAGCTCCCTATAAGTACTGGACGTAGGTTATGCTTTTGTAAACAGCGTTTTCTTCCAAGACATCCAAGCCCGCCATCTATAGCCCAGTTTTACAAGTATAGTTTTCCCATTAACCCGGATCTTGAGTTAGGTTAACCTACGGAAGTTCCGGTTGATGATAATGTCTGTCAGACCACCGTCAGTGTCGTGATTAGTGTGAAGCTTGTTATCGCGTTATAATTTTGATTTAGAATGGCTTATGTTTCTTTGCTAATTAGAAAAAACGCGTAGGATCAATGTAACTAATTGCAATCGTTGCAAGTCCAAATTAAAGAGACATCTGACCACGATCTATGTGATATTAAAAGCACTAAACCGTAAGCAACTAAAACGTTTTGTAAAACAGAAAAATATTGACAGAAAACGTTAAATCATTGAAAAGATTTGCCACACTTTAAAAACGAAAACAAATTTCTGTCTACTCACATAAGTAATAAATCGGTCCAACTATCATCGCTAAAAACATTCAAATCGGTGGAAGCTCAGTGCTGTACTAGGGATACATTAAAAATATTCTAGCATTATGAAGGCTATTTTGATCATTTGAATTCATATTAATTTCCTTTTCAACACAAGCCTTCAAAAAATACCGCATTTAAAAAATAGACCGCCAATTATTTTTTAAAATCGGAAAAGTAAAGTCGACTTTTACCATTATATTCACAACCCAACACTTTGTATGGAACAACTTGTTTCCTTCCGCGCTCTTCTCTCTCAAACCTTTCCTCATTAGCTACCACTTACTTCCGTTTGCTTGCCACGCTTATTAAAAATTTCTTTCGCGCCAAAATCATTCCTCTGGTTTAGTTCACAAATTCGCCGCTGCGTTTCGCATATACCGTTTTCTCTTCAGTGCTAGGAGACAATGCTGATGCACGGCGATGTTATATCGTCCAGTACTTCTAGGGAGCTGTAATATGATCCACTTCTGGTGGAACGCATTCCAGGTAGAATCGAGGGTATCACAGTTGAGAAGATAATCCCAATTAATGGTTGCTAGGAAGGCATAGATGGAGTCCTTATCACAACGAAAAAAATTTCGTATTGGGTGCTTGAGGTTGTTAGAATTAGATAGATTGGTAGAAAATAGTATGATATTATGATCACTATGGCCGAGTGGAGGGAGGGCAGAGGGACTTAAGACAAAATTAGTTTCAGGACTGAGGATTAGGTCTAAGGTACTATCATCCGAGGAAATTCCTCCATTAAGAGTTCTAAAATTGATTATCTGTGGTTGGTTAACAGTATCAAGGAAGCACCTAGTTTGTGGAGAAGCACCCGGATGGTAAAAGTTAGTCGTCCAATCGATTTTGGGGTAATTAAAATCGCCAAGAATAACGAGAAAGAGTTTGCGGGTCTCACAGTAATGATTTAGTTGCGTTAAGTAAGACAGTAATGGGTTATGATTGTCATAGGACGGAGAACGATAAATAACACCAATGACGAGTATTGCATGGGGAAGTGTCACAAAGACAGTTAAAATGTCTAGACCATTATAATTAGCACCGGTTGGAGTATAGTTAAAAGTCAGAATAGTCCAATTGACGCGAAATTTTGGCGGGCCAACACAGTGGGAAATTTAAAGATGATGGGACGCGGTGAAGAAATTCACTGGGGGTTCTGGGAGTACCTAGTCGGTAAAAAGTTACAGTATTGAAATCGGATAGGGTAAGTCCTGTATCGAGGAGTAAGGTTTTACAAGTAGAATAATCATCCTCCTCCGAGCCTTCAGGAACCCTAAAAAGCAAAGCGTTGCGTTTACGGTGCTAGAAGTTAAAATGCTGCACGTGGTTATGAGTCAATTTGTTTGCATTAGCCGATAAGTTTACGTTTGACGATAGGTGTGCATTGGCAGTTAAGTTTGCATTTGCCGTAAAGTTTGCATTTGTCGTTAAGTTTGCATTGAGAGATTTGACTTCCGTAAGTTCGTTGCGAAGGGCTGACATCAGCTCAAGCCGGACAGGGTCTGGCAGACAGTCGAGATTAGTAGGAGACGGAATGGCAGGGAGGTCCAATTTGGAAAATAAGGATCGAAAGTCGTCGGTTAGAGTCTTAAAATCAGAGATGTTAGAATTGATTAGTTGATAGTGGTTTTGGATGGTACTAGCCTGGTCGCTAGATTGGACACCGAGAGATGACATTTTACATCCAATAAGAATGTGCCTTGGACACCTGAAATCAGTCAATGGGGAAAAAACAGGAAATGAAGTGTATAACTTTGGGAGAAATACAGGGTGTTTCTGATAAGCATGTCATAAATTAAAGGGTGTGTACTTTGGGTCAAACTGAGTGAAAAGTGTCAAAGAACATGGGGTCTACAACGCTTAGTTTTGGAGGTACGGGCCCCCAAACATTGACCCCCAAAACGTGAAAAATGTCACAAATGTGGAGTAAGACGTATCATCTTGCTCGTTTTGTCTACAATTCCAATACCCTCCCATCTTAGAATTCTAATGAGCCATTTTCTAGCAAAAGCGTATTATTAAAGGTAGAAGTGTGTAAGGACTGGTCAATAAAAGTTGGTTCGAAAGTGACAAGCAAAGAAGAGTTTCCAGTTAATGTATCATTTATTCGTACATGTACAAAGTTAGCAGCAGTTTCAAAATGCCCACCATTAGCATTAATGCAAACATGTGCCCATCTAACGCATGAAAGATGCCTGGTGTGTTTCGGATTGATTCAAACCCTTCAATTATTCGTTGTCGCAAGTCGTCCACATCACGGACTTCACTCTTGTACACCAAGTCCTTGAGATGACCCCAAAGGTAGAAATCACACGGATTCAAATCGGGAGATCTCGCCGGCCACGCAACTGGTCCTCCTCGCCCAATCCACCCCAAAGGAAATGTAGCGTCGAGATGTTCTCGAACCATACGGCTGAAGTGTGGTGGTGCCCCATAATGCATAAACCACATGTCACGTAGCAATGCTAACGGTATGTCCTCAAGAAGTTGCGGTAAAGTATCTCTTAAAAACTCGAGATATGCCGCGCCATTTAGTCTGGGTGGTAGAAAATGAGGCCCTTATAAATGTGGGCCGACAATTCCGCACCACACAATTAAACTAAGTTGAATTTGGTGACTCCTAACAGTTGTTTCATGTGGGTTTATCTTACGCCATTCATGGTCGTTGTGATCGTTCAAAATACCATCACGGGAGAAAGATGCCTCATCGGTAACTATAAGAGCGCGTGGGAATAGATGATCTTCAACTCTAGCCACAAACCACCGGTAAAAGTCTAGGCGTATAGGGTAATCTGCAGGGTTAAGAGCTTGCACGTTCTGAATGTCATACGGGTGAAACTGATGCCCTTTTAGAATTCTCCATACTAAGACGTGATTGACGCCTAACTGTCGTCCAACTTATCTGGTACTAGTTGATGGGTCATCCTCGAACATGGTAAGAACGTCTTGTTCGATGTCCTCGATGCCTTCTTGAAGATCTCGTTCCCGATCATTTCGTGGTTGTAGTTGACCCGTGTCCCTCAAGCGCCGGTCAACAGCCTCGAATGTTCGTCTATCCGGTACGCGACGTTGCGGAAATTGATCCTGATATTGTCTCCGTGCCTCCATAGAAGTAACCCGCATAAGTCCATACATAAGATGCATATCCGGATGAAGTTTTTCGTCCCTTGTCAGCACGCACAAAACTAGGTTACATAGAGACCTAGCAGTGCGCGTGCTGACAACCGATGCTGATACAGAGTATACACAGAATAAGCTGTCGTTCGAGATAGGGAGTTGCCTATCCTATAGCGTGAAAAACATTTTCCTCGCGCCGCGTTCTTTATCCAGGGTCCAATACATAGGAAAATGATTTTCAACGATTTAAATTTGCCGCTTGAGTGGCTTTAAGTTTGAGGTGAGCGAGCAACGGAGCGAGGATTGAAAAATGGTGTAAAACATAAAGATAGGTGTGCTGCGATATTAAATACGGTTAATTTCAAGTCTAATACATTGAAAAATGGTTTTGAATGATTTAAATTTGCCGCTGGAGTGGCTTGACTATGCCATTGGTCGAAAGGAATATACGCGCTCCTAGCGATAGATTCTCGAAGCTGAAAAGGTGTGCCTTTTAGTGTATTTCTAAGCCTTGGTATTGCCGCGGATGATCCGTGGCATTTCGAGGGAAACTTGTCTGTGGTTATCGCCGGTGTGAAAGGGGTGTTCCACGGCACGGATTTATAAAAAGAGCGTCGGTTACGCGAAGCGTTGGTTTTTACCGGGACGGGTTTCGACTGAAGGGAAAGTTGTGCAAATTTCGCCGGTGTGAATAGTGGTGTGCCACGGCACGGATATTTATAACAAGAGCGACGCTTTCGAAAAGCCGCGGTTTTTATCGGGACGGGTACCGAGTGAAGTATCCGCCGGTGTGAATGGGATGTTTGTCGGCATGGGATTATACCTACCGTGCTTAGATAGTGAAAGATTGAGATTTGCTAGGATTTTGAAAAGGTGTGAAATACTAAAAGATGGGTGTGAAAAACTAAAAGATGGGTGTGAAAAACTAAAAGATGGGTGTGAAAAACTAAAAGATGGGTGTGAAAAACTAAAAGATGGGTGTGAAAAACTGAAAGATAGGTGTGCTGTCATACTGCAAGATCCAGGTGCGCTTGCATTGAAAAAGGGTGTGAAAAACATAAAGATAGGTGTGCCAGGATTGAAGAATGGTGTAAAAAACTAAAAATAGGTGTGTTGTCATACTTAAGGTTAAGGTGTGCGAGGATTCAGAAAAAGTATTAAAACTAAAAGACTGGTTTGTTGTCAAATTATAAGATCGAGGTGTGCTTGGATTGACAAACGGTGTGATAAACAAAAAGGAAGGTTAATTTCAACGAAAATTACATTGGAAAATGCCATTGAACGATTTAAATTTGCCGCTTGAGTAGCTTGACTTCCCCATTGGTCGATGGGAATTGAAAGCGCTCGTAGCGGTAGATTCTCAAAGCTCAAAAGGTGTGCCTTTTAGTGTATTTCTAAGCCTTGGTACTGCCACGGATGATCCGTGGCATTTCGAGGGAAACTTGTCTGCGATTATCGCCGGTGTGAAAGGGGTGTGCACGGCATGGATTTATAACAAGAGTGTCGCGCTTTCGCTTACGCGGGACGGGTTTCGGCTAAAGGGAAAGGTGTGCAAAATTCGCCGGTGTGAATGGTGGTGTACCAGGGCATGGAATTATACCGACCGTGCTTGGAGAGTGTAAGATGTAGATATGAAAGGCTTGAAAAAAGAGTTAAAAACGTAAAGATTGGTGTGCTGTCAGATTATAAGATCGAGTTATGTTCGGATTGATGAATGGTGTAGAAAAACTGTAAAATAGGTGTGATGTAATACTATAAGGTGGAGCTGTGCGAGGATTGAAAAAGGTGTGAAAACTAAAAAATAGGTGTACTGTCACACTGTAAGGTTGAGGTGTGCGAGAACTGAAGAATGGTGTGAAAACTAAAAAATAGGTGTACTGTCACACTGTAAGGTTGAGGTGTGCGAGAACTGAAGAATGGTGTGAAAACTAAAAAATATGTGTGCTGTCATAATAAAAGTTTGAGGTGAGCGAGCTGTGCTATGAAATTATTATATCGAGGTAAGCTAGGATTGAAAAATGCTGTTAAACATAAAGATAGGTGTGCTGCGATATTAAATACGGTTAATTTCAAGTCTAATACATTGAAAAATGCCATTGAACGATTTAAATTTGCCGCTTGAGTGGCTTGACTACCCCATAGGGAAACAGCACGAACAATTCAGTGACGTCACCGGTTTGTAATTTTTTACCGCCCGATTTGAATTTTGAATCGGCCGCCATATTGTATGTGTCGCCCTCTACAAAAATACATTGAACTCTCGAAAGATGGTGCTATACTGTTGCGTTTTTGAGTGTAAAAGCAAAGCTGTTGCTGAAAGTCGTGAGAAATTCTTTAGAATTTCAAGAATAATAAGAAATCAAGGTAAAAAAACCTTGGATTTATCAACTTTTGGGACGTTATGCCCATGTAATCATTTAAGCCTTGGCTCCAATTTACCATATTTTTACAGTAAGGATCCTCATAATTAACCAATGAAATTTTTTCTATATACCTTTTTTTAGTTGTTTCGGCTAAAGTTTTTTTTTTTTGCTCCTTTATTTTATTGACGAGCTAGGGCCCAAGTGACCTTTCTAAATAATCTGATTTATCGAAATTAATTTGTTGATTTGCCATGTCTTCCACTCTATTTATAAGGTGCTTTTTACCAATAATTCACATACAACATGGCGGCCATTAAAAAAAACAAATCCAGAGTTCGCGGCTTCCGGGCGTGACGTCACTAGAAGGTCAAAAACCGCTTCATGCTGTTTCCCTATTGGTCGAAAGGAATAAACGTGCTCCTAGCGATAGATTCTCGAAGCTGAAAAGGTGTGCCTTTTAGTGTATTTCTAAGCCTTGGTATTTCAAGGGAAATTTGACTGTGGTTATCGCCGGTGTGAATGGTGGTGTGCCACGGCATGGATATATATAGCAAGAACGTCGCTTACTCGAAACCTTGGTTTTATCGGGACGGGTACCGGTTGAAGGGAAAGGTGTTGAAGTATTTCCCGGTGTGAATGGGGATTTGCCACGGCATGGATTTATAACAGAGGTAGCTTAGGCGAAGTCTTGTTTATTATCGGGACATTTTTAGGCTGATGGGAAAGGTGTGCAAAAGTCGCCGGTGTGAATGGGGGTGTGCCACGGCATGGAATTATACCTACCGTGCTTGAATTACGTAGCTAAGCCTTGGTGCTGGGGGCGGAAGAATAGAAGTAAAGTAGGAGTTTGCAGTGTGGTATTGTTTTGTTGAAATTATTCAAGACGTTGTATTAATCGCCGACATGATTTTCAAGCTATCTTAGCGCTCAGAGACGCTTGAACTAAGCCTTGGTGTTACGGGACGCAAGAGCGGAAGGGTAGTAGAAGTTTGCAGTAATGCAAAAATAGTCTAGTTGTGGAAAATAGCGATTTTTGAAGAGGTGTGAAAAGTGTGCGGGTGTGAAAGGTGTGCCTTTTAGGGTCCATCGCAGAATCTGGTAACCCTGAACTAGGGAAATTTTGGTCCAAAAAGGGAAATTTTAAGGGCTAGAAAGGGAAATTCCATTTTTCCCACCTGGCATCACTGAGTGTTCCTAAAGTCACCTAACTTCGTATCAGCGGCTCAGCCGAGGCAGCCCTGCCCCTGACCTGACTGGTAAGTGAGAATTTGTATTAGTGACACTTAAGTCTTTGTTTATGGCCATATTTTTATTATTATTAAAATGTTTCGTATGTTATCTTAACAGGAAGACTGTAGAAAGAGTGATGGATTTTGTTAAAGAATGTCGTGTTATGGTCGAACGTTTAAGTTGGTAAGTGATGAATATAATGCACCTGGATGTCAACAAGGCATGCAAACGGATCTAAACCTTAACCTATAGAATAAATTCCCTCCTTTTCCAATATACTACTAAAGTGGATATGTTTTAACCCCTAAATATTGCTACTTTTTTCAAATTATTGCTAATTAGCTTGTTTATTGCCGCCTTTTAAACCGTAGCCTACGTTAATCAAGGCCCGCGCATCCTAGCTTTTGAGGATTTATTTTTGGCATTTTGGTTCGCCGCTTGTCGCCGCTTGGTGCGCTTCAGGATTACGGTTTTAAATTTAAAATCTGCTTTTCGCGGGTGATTGGAACACGTGTCGCAATCCAAATCATGTTTCGTACGGGGAGAGAGGGCTCAGAGGGAGAGAACAAGGCGCGTAAACTGCCTGGAGCGTTATAACAGCTGGGTGGAAAGGGCATAATTATAAATATTGTATTTCTTACATAGTTATTGTTTTATCTCTTATAATTATTTTAACTTTCTAATAAAAATAACATGATTTTCATCTTTCTAATAAAAATAACATTATTTTCATCTTTCTAATAAAAATAACATGATTTTCATCTTTCTAATAAAAATAACATGATTTTCATCTTTCTAATAAAAATAACATGATTTTCATCTTTCTAATAAAAATAACATGATTTTCATCTTTCTAATAAAAATAACATGATTTTCATCTTTCTAATAAAAATAACATGATTTTCATCTTTCTAATAAAAATAACATGATTTTCATCTTTCTAATAAAAATAACATGATTTTCATCTTTCTAATAAAAATAACATGATTTTCATCTTTCTAATTTAGTAATTATAAATTTTATCATTCTAATTTAGTAATTATAAATTTTATCATTCCAATTTAGTAATTATAAATTTTATCTTTCTAATTTAGTAATTATAAATTTTATCTTTCTAATTTAGTAATTATAAATTTTATCTTTCTAATTTAGTAATTATAAATTTTATCTTTATAATAATAATTATTATAAATTTTATCTTTCTAAGAATAATTATTATAAATTTTATCTTTCTAAGAATAATTATTATAAATTTTATCTTTCTAAGAATAATTATTATAAATTTTATCTTTCTAAGAATAATTATTATAAATTTTATCTTTCTAAGAATAATTATTATAAATTTTATCTTTCTAAGAATAATTATTATAAATTTTTTCTTTCTAATAATAATTGCTATAAATTTTTTCTTTCTAATAATTATTATTATAAATTTTATCTTTCTAAGAATAATTATTATAAATTTTATCTTTCTAAGAATAATTATTATAAATTTTATCTTTCTAAGAATAATTATTATAAATTTTTTCTTTCTAATAATAATTACTATAAATTTTTTCTTTCTAATAATTATTATTATAAATTTTTTCTTTCTAATAATTATTATTATAAATTTTATCATCTTTTTAATAATTATTATTATATAATATATAAGAAATGCATGACTTTCCTATATTTAAATAAATATTTTAGTCCAAACATTTTTATGCATGATCCCTCTAATCTTCCCGCTCAACAAATTCAAATAAATGGAAGAGCCCTTGACATTTACTATCTAAAAGCGCCCCTTTCGAGAATCAAGTGCAAAAAACAAGCAGGCACGTACTCTCAATGCCGCCCATAGCCAGAACACTATGCGCGGGCCTTGATTAACGTAGGCTACGTTTAAACAATAGACTAAGAGGCGCACATTTAGCCACTCGTGTAACTTTGTAAGATGTCCTCGCTATAGTGAGATTTAGTTCTGCATGTGAGATTTAGGATCTATACCCTCGTAGTTGAATATTGCATATCTGAAAAGGGGCTTGGCAGTACTACGTCATGCAACGTCACGCTACCTTCCACTAGGAAGAGGGGCTTATATAGCTTTCATTCTGTAAAAAAAAACACCATAATGGCGCTGTGGCGGAGTTAAGCCCGAATTGCCAAGTCCCTATTATGCCTCATGAGTAGTATTTTCTCCATCATCGATATTTTTTTTTATTTTGCTCTGTGTCCGAGGCAAGGCAGAAAACTACTATTTTTACTACTATCTTACTAAAAAAGTATCAAAGACGGCCTCTTTAAGTGTTAACAAGGAATGAAACGTTTTGCTGTATTCATAAAATGGGGTTGAGGAATAGAGCTATCTTAGTTGTGACGTCAGTACCTAGGTAAAACGTCACACGAATACAGATTGACTTTGGCAGTGGGCGGCCATGTTTGGTACTTCTTAGATTTTATGGGCAAATAGCGTGGGTGACGTCACACTAAGGTTTCTGAGATAGCTCTTGAACAAAATTGCAGCGTTAATTAAAACAATTTTTTGAACTAGTTAAGCTTTGCCATTTTTTCTTAGCTTGTTATTTGTTCTTTTTTGATATACCCTCATTTTGAAAAATTATTTTATTTTAGGGAAGACTTACAATGTCACCAACTCTCTTTACAAAATTCCGAAATGAGTTTAGTAAATCTTCAAAGAGTGGCAATTAAAGAGGTATTATTGCAATATTCCTTGTTTTAGGCAATCTGGAAGTTATTGAAACTTTGTTTTTAGGAAATGAAAGATGAGGAAGATTGTAACTATGATCACTTAAGCAAAGATGATCTTATCCATGTAGTGAAAGCAAGGGATGATCGAATTAGGACACTGGAAGCCGAGGTATTTTTCAAAGCATATAGGGGCGCTTTTTTTAGTAGTGTGAAATTAAGCCCAAAAATATGAGACCCTTTTGGGATAATGGCCAATTTTACATGCACAGGATTAGGTTGTCAAGTCTGTTCTCTTAATTAAAGGTTCTGTAAAGTGGTCTTTCCTTCTAGCAAACGCGGCGGGGGAGGGGGACTCGGACTCTCGGGGGTGACGAATGAGGGGGTCGAGTGACTTTTTAAAAACAAAATTCAACGTAACGGATCCGCCAACAACTTAACAGTCAGAACCAAACTCTATGGGTCTGTGAATATTTATGGTTATTGGTGAAAACACCAATCACGATTGACTCTAATCTAAGGGGTTTGGGAACGCATCCGTTGTTATTAACCAAGAGACTGATCCCCCTTCTTCTGTGTCATTGGTTTCCCCTTTTTCTTGCTTGCCCCTTCAAAATACCTTCAGCCAAAGAAAGTCCAAAGATTGTTTTGTAATGGAATATCATTTTTTTTAGTGTAATGTCTTAATTTCAAACTTGGAAAAAGAGAGAGTGAAAACAACATTAACGATAAATAAGAAAATAGACGAAATTAAAAGACTTAATAGGGTCATTAAAGACTTGGAAAAGAGAGTGAAAGATCTGATGGTATGCAAGATCCTTCACTTTCATAGTCGATGGAAAAATGAATTATTTTAAGAATGAAAGTTATTGTTTTAAAAATAGGAGAAAAGTGGATTAGACCAATTTCCAAATGATGAATTAGTGAAAACTGAACCCGTTGAAAATGATATGGAAATTAATGTCCAGGAGTTATCCCATCCTGTTGTTATGCACAGTGTTCAAGGCATTCTGTGTAAAGAAAATATTAGTCAAGAATCACGTGTTTCCGAGGTTCGCAATACAAACACCAAAAATAAAATTACCTTGGAAAAAACTGAAAATATGGGGCTTATAACGCGAAATACGAATCCGTGTCTCCCTAAACTGAACTACAGTGACAGTTTGCCTCAAAGTGCGCCTTCACCTAACCTTCAGATCGAAAACAAAATTGAAATGCCTCCTGACACAAACACGGAAAGCGATTCGCCACGAGAACCTCTTGAAAACAGTATTAACATTAATGATTCTTATCGTAAATCGCAAAGTGTCTTGACAGAGTTAGAAATTGAGGATAATACAAATCGATCGAAGGAATTTCGTGTTCCTGAATTGAATGTTGAAGCCAAAAAACATTTGCATCTTTCTCTCGACGCAAATGTCGAAAGCGATTCACTAGAATTAGACGTAGAAAACGATCTTGATGATAGCCAATGCAGAATCGCCTTGACAGACGCAAAGAAAACTGATAATAGACAACATCAAGCTATGGAACTGTTTGTAGATCCGAGCTCATTGAGTGTGCCAGTGTATGTTCCTAAAGAAGAACTTTGCCCAAATGAACTATCAGAATTGAACCCCGTCCCTATGGAAAGCGATTTACCCGAAGTTCCAATTGAAGTTGAAAATAATAGTTTGGTTTCCAACTCGGAGACATTAGAAGATGTCGCTCCAAAGAATCCAGAAGGTAAAACCTCATCGCCTCGTTCGGGAATTGCACGTAAGTCATTTTATACTTTTATAGTGTTGAGTACCTAGATTGAGAAGTCATATTTCTAAGCAACTATTTCCGCCTTCTCGGTATTAAGTCTAATTTTGAAGGCTACACAGCCAAAATAAAAATTTATTTATATCCTATGTGTAACATATTTAAATGTGTTGGACAAAACGTTCACGCTTTTTATGTTATTTTTAAGATTATACATAACGTATACTATATTTGAATTGTAGCACTTAACGACCTTTCAGCCTCTTGAATAATGAAACTTTCCCAAGGGTCTTCACTCTTTTCTTATCATCGCTGGTACTTATTTCAGCCAAAAATACTTTGACAATAGAGAGTGGGTGCGATGACGAATTAAATAGGTAACTTGTCATCATGCAGCGTCACCTGACATTTGATTCCCTGAAAACACGTTAAATATTTTGAGAGCAAAGAAAAGTTTAAAATACGACCGTTCGATGATATACGTCGTTTTTTTATATTTTATACATTTTCTGTGGGGAAAGTCAAGGAGAAACGTACAACCGGGTTCAAATATTAAACTGATCATAAAAGGGGTGTACAACGTCACATTTGAAAGAGTAACGAAGAAAAATGCTTGAAATGTGATCAGGCGCAAGTGTCATTTAATCGCGCATGAACGCATTCATAGCGGTGAAAAACCGCTTCAAATATGATCAGTGCTACTATGGGTGGCTATAACTTTTTTTCCTCTGTAAACATACTTAATCAACGCTGCTTTTTACAACTCCGAGTGACATGTATCATTGAGAGTTACTGTCTGGGACGTTTCTGTGCCTGTCTGTCTTTTGTTACAATAGAGCTCGTTCGCAGGTAGCATATGGAAGTAAACGTGTGCGCGCGTTTTCCAATAATCGGGGAAAATTGTATTTCACTATGTCAACTTTTCTTCTTGAGTACCAATCCACACTATTCCTTCATCTGCCTAGTCTCTCGTACATTCCACATAAACCGAATCTGTTGCATTGGCTTCTGGCGTACATCTATTCCGTATCTTTGAGATTAGCTTCTACTTCATTGGCATCGTTAGATTTAACGAGGAACGTCTAGCCTCCAAGGGCGGGCTTACACAAAATGTACCCAGAATTTCGCTATTCATCTTCAAATGATTGCCTGCACCTCCATTATTATCGTTAGGGGTAAGATTACTTGAACTGTCTAAACTCCACGTTGCGGGACTTGCGCATCTGTTCTTATCCTGTTCTTTAATGATTCATAACAATTATGAACCTCCTATATTTTAACTAAACCAGTCCTACATTCTTCAACATTAGTTTCATCATTCAGTAAGTTCTAATGAACCACCTTAAAACGATTTAATGAAAAGTAATTCGAGAGCAAAGGAAAGTTAAAAGTACAACCTTTCTGGTTTCGAGCCAAGGTTGCCTTTGATCAACACACTTTTTTTCTCTGTAACACTGCGTTTTCGTACGCACTACTTTGTTTTATGAAGTTCGCTTGAATGTTATTGTATTTTGATACTAAATTATAAATGATGTTTGTGGTTTTTATATTTTCTGTAGCGAAAGTCAAGAAGAAACGTACAACCGGGTTCAAATATTCAACTGAATATAAAAAGGGCCTAAAACGTCGCATTAGAAAGGTTAAAGAACGAAAACGCTTCAAATGTGATCAGTGTGACTATTCATGCAATTATAAGTTTGATTTGATCAAACATCAACGCATTCATAGCGGTGACAAACCGTTCAAATGTGATCAGTGTGACTATGGATTCACGCAGAAGAGTTCTCTGAACATTCATCAACGCATTCACAGTGGTGAAAAACCTTTCAAATGTGATCAGTGTGACTTTGCAAGTACGCAGAAGTTCGGTTTGACAGTACATCAACGCATTCACAGCGGTGAAAAACCCTTCAAATGTGCTCGGTGTGACTATAAATGTACACAGAAGATTAGTTTGATCGCACATCATAACATTCACAGTGGTGAAAAACCCTTCAAATGTGGTCAGTGTAAATATGCCAGCAGGCACAAGTGTTCATTGATCAGACATGAACGTATTCACAGTGGTGAAAAACTCTTTAAATGCGAACAGTGCGAATATGCCAGCACTGACAAGAGCTCTTTGATCAAACATGGACGTATTCACAGTGGTGAAAAACCCTTTAAATGCGAACAGTGCGAATATGCCAGCAGGCACAAGTGTTCTTAAATCAGACATGGACGCATTCACAGCGGTGAAAAACCCTTCAAATGTGCTCGGTGTGACTATAAATGTACACAGAAGATTAGTTTGATCGCACATCAACACATTCACAGTGGTGAAAAACCCTTCAAATGTGATCAGTGTGAATATGCCAGCAGGCACAAGTGTTCTTTGATCAGACATGGACGTATTCACAGTGGTGAAAAACCTTTGAAATGTGATCAGTGGGACTATGGATGCACTCAGAAGAGTAATTTGAACATACACAAACGCATTCACGGTGGCGAAAAATCCTTCAAATGTGATCAGTGCGACTTTGCTTGTAATCGTATTGGTAATTTCATCATACACAAACGCATTCACAATGCCGGTCCCTTAAAGGTCATATAATTCCTATGAAAGCCTATATGTTTAAAACTGTCCTATAAAATCTTATTTTTTTTTTGGCAAAAGTCGTCAAAAATCCTATAATTTTGAAATTTACTCAAATTTTAAGCGACCCATAATTTAAACCAGGACTCGGGTTTAAAACTATCATAAAATGTTGGTTTCCTTTCCTTGTATTATAGCTTAACTAGTTAAAAACTTGGCTTTCTAGCTTTTAAGAACTACGCCTGCACAATTGTACATATTTAATACCTCTTTGTAAACTTCATGTGAAAAGTGGTCCTTTCTACCCCAAAATGTTTTTTGTTTCATCCAGGCTTATTTAGTTCAAGATCAAACTTAGTATGGATGAAATCTATAGGGTCGCATTAAAAAGCGGGCCAGAAATAATAAAATCTTCAACTGTGATTATTTTCCTGGTGTTTCTTTGGAAGCGCACCTCGTGTTATTTGCAAATTGGTAAAAGAAAAACCATTATATGTGATCAATGTGCCTTAAGAAGAATGCTGAAGGCTTGGGATAAGCATAGGCAAATAGAATGGTTTTGATGGCCGCGTAAAATTTCACTTATATCCTATATGGAACATATTTAAATGTGTTGGACAAAACGTTCACGCTTTTTATGTTATTTTTAAGATTATACATAAAGTATATTTGAATTGTAGCACTTAACGACCTTTCAGCCTCTTGAATAATGAAACTTTCCCAAGGGTCTTCACACCTTTCTTATCATCGCTGGTACTTATTTCAGTCAAAAATACATTGACAATAGAGAGTGGGTGCGATGACGAATTAAAGAGTTAACTTGTCATCATGCAGCGTCACCTGGCATTTGATTCCCTGAAAACCCGTTAAATATTTTGAGAGCAAAGAAAAGTTTAAAATGCGACCGTTCGATGATATAGAGCTATTTAAATTCAGGAGAAAGAAGAGCTTTTGAGGCGGGGTTTCGCCAGTCCCCGCCTAGGCGCCATATTGTGCAGGAAATTTAGCATAGAGTTCTTCAGCGGCCCGCACGGAGGGAGGGTGAAAAGCGGCTCCGTTTATTGGCAGGCCCAACTGTGACGTTTCCCCCCTTCAACTGATATAGCTCTATACGTCGTTTTTTATATTTTATACATTTTCTGTTGGGAAAGTCAAGGAGAAGCGTACAACCGGGTTCAAATATAAAACTGATCATAAAATGGGTCTACAACGTCACATTTGAAAGAGTAACGAAGAAAAATGCTTGAAATGTGATCAGCGCGAATATAGATTCAGGCGCAAGTGTCATTTAATCGCGCATAAACGCATTCATGGCGGTGAAAAACGCTTCAAATATGATCAGTGCTACCAAAAGTGCACTTATGGTGCTACTATGGGTGGCTATAACTTTTTTCCTTGGTAAACATACTTAATCAACGCTGCTTTTTACAACTCCGAGTGACATATATCATTGAGAGTTACTGTCTGGGACGTTTCTGTGCCTGTCTTTTGTTACAATAGAGCGCGTTCGCAGGTAGCATATGGAAGTAAACGTGTTCGCGTTTTCCAATAATCGTGGAAAATTGTATTTCACTATGTCAACTTTTCTTCTTGGGTACCAATCCACACTATTCCTTCATCTGCCTAATCTCTCGTACATTCCGCATAAACCGAATCTGTTGCATTGGCTTCTGGCGTACATCTATTCCGTATCTTTGAGATTAGCTTCTACTTCATTGCCATCGTTAGATTTAACGAGGAACGTCTAGCCTCCAAGGGCGGGCTTACACAAAATGTACCCAGAATTTCGCTAATCATCTTCAATTATGATTGCCTGCACCTCCATTATTATCTTTAGGGGTAAGATTACTTGAACTGTCTAAACTCCACGTTGCGGGACTTGCGCATCTGTTCTTATCCTGATCGTTAATGATTCATAACAATTATGAACCTCCTAAATTTTAACTAAACCAGTCCTACATTCTTCAACATTAGTTTCATCATTCAGTAAGTTCTAATGAACCACCTTAAAACGATTTAATGAAAATCAAGAGCAAAGGAAAGTTAAACGTACAACCTTTCTGGTTTCGAGCCAAGGTTGCCTTTGATCAACACACCTTTTTTCTCTGTAACACTGCGTTTTCGTACGCACTACTTTTTTTATGAAGTTCGCTTGAATGTTATTGTATTTTGATACTAAATTATAAATGATGTTTGTGGTTTTTATATTTTCTGTAGGGAAAGTCAAGAAGAAACGTACCACAGGGTTCAAATATTCAACTGAATATAAAAAGGGCCTAAAACGTCGCATTAGAAAGGTTAAAGAACGAAAACGCTTCAAATGTGATGAGTGTGACTATTCATGCAATTATAAGTTTGATTTGATCAAACATCAACGCATTCATAGCGGTGAAAAACCGTTCAAATGTGATCAGTGCGACTATGGATTCACTCAGAAGGGTTCTCTGAACATTCATCAACGCATTCACAGTGGTGAAAAACTCTTGAAATGTGATCAGTGTGAATATGAGTGTACAAATAAGCGTAAATTTATCAGACACAAACGCATTCACAGTGGTGAAAAACTCTTCAAATGCGATCAGTGTGAATATGTATGTACGCTTAAGGGTAATTTGATCAGACACAAACGCATTCACAGTGGTGAAAAACCCTTCGAATGTGATCAGTGTAAATATGAATGTACAAATAAGGGTAATTTGATCAGGCACAATAAACGCATTCACGGTGGTGAAAAACCCTTGAAATGCGATCAGTGTGAATATGAGTGTAAAAATAAGCGTAAATTTATCAGACACAAACGCATTCACAGTGGTGAAAAACTCTTGAAATGCGATCAGTGTGAATATGAATGTACAAATAAGCGTAAATTTATCAGACACAAACACATTCACAGTGGTGAAAAACTCTTGAAATGCGATCAGTGTGA
This sequence comes from Phalangium opilio, assembly GCF_054372755.1. NCBI lineage: Eukaryota > Metazoa > Arthropoda > Arachnida > Opiliones > Phalangiidae > Phalangium > Phalangium opilio. The sequence continues at coordinate 5,875,348 of NW_028324165.1, forward strand.
ATATGTATGTACGCTTAAGGGTAATTTGATCAGACACAAACGCATTCATAGTGGTGAAAAACCCTTCGAATGTGATCAGTGTGACTGTAAATTTACGCAGAAGAGTAATATGACAAAACATAAACGTATTAGACACATGTATGAGTAGATGGATATTCATTTTAAATGTGTTGGACAAAAACCTTAGTTCATCCTCTTCTCTAATGAATGGGCCAAAACAAACTGTGTCGCCATTTTCAGAACTAATTTGAATTGAACTGAGTTTTATTTTTTAATGTTACTTTTCATACTTAAAGGAATATAATTACATTTGGCTTTTTTTTCCTTTCTTTCTTTCCCAACAATTTAAAAAATACAAAATATATACGTACATACATGTATATACACTTTTTGAAAATACAATTTTTGTTAATTGAGTGTTTTCAAGATTTAAGACAAAATCTTACTTTTGAAAATAGTAATATGTTGTGCAAATGAAAAGTTAATTCATTAAAATAGATACTATTCGCGATTAATCATGTAGTTGAACATCTACAAAGGCCTAAATATTCGGTATTCGATTTGGAATAAACTATTCCATTCGGTTATGATTCCGTATTTGATAAGGAAACTTTTTGGTATTCGATCCGGTAATGGGTTCGATACCCAAAAAGTAATATTCGCCCACCTATATTTCGAAAAAATGTAGTCGCTGTGAAAACAACGTTTTTATTATACTGTTAAATAATATCACCATAATATGATACAGACAGTGTTATTATCGCTTATCCATTTGTTTTATATTGCGATTGAAATTTTTCTTGATCCTCTTCGAATTTTTGCGTGTTGTTCTTCAAATTTCATGGCGTCAAAACCCTGACCTTGATTTTTCGCCATTTCATCCTGGTACTGTTTTATCATTTCCTCTTGTTTAGCTTTCTGTTCAATGCATTTACAAATTACACTAAGAAACTTCACATTTCTAGCCGCCATTTTTCAAGATGTCCGCGGATTAAAACCAATTTCTTTAACGTCCCTGCAACATTTATGCGCGAACGGTTAGGCCGGGGCATTGAGTATCAATCAGGTACGACTTTTACTTAACAACACCAGGGTGCCTATTCTGTAAGCTTCGAAAGGGAGTTGTCGATCGACATCTCTCTCGGTCTCGAAAATCACAAAAATGGTATTCTGTCAGAAGTTGTCGAACTAGATATCGACAGGGTTTCGTTTCGAGTAACCCCTCTTGCATGAGTTTTAATCTGAGAGTAAATAGCTGCCCTTCTACATTTATCTCGCTTTGTGTTAAATAATCTGGCTAGGGAAATTATTCGGTGAGTTTTACGAAGACAACGTTCTATCAGAAGTAGAAGAAGAAGATGTAGTTGTACTCAGGGTGCCTTTTGCTAGGTAGAGAAACAAAGTGAAAACTAGATGTGACAACAGAGAGTGGGTGCCAGAACGAAAGAAAATGGTAGCTTGTCTGCACGCAGCATCAGCTAGCATTTGATTCTCCGAACATCCGTTGAATTTGAAAATACGTCCTTTCGAGCCAAAGTTTCTCTTGCAATTCAATTTATGTTCATCCCCTTTTTACCTCTCCGTTTGATGATGTCTTCACGGAGAGGTACTACACTGGACGTGTCTGTCGTCACGGAGAGGTATTACACTGGACGTGTCTGTCACCGCGTTCGCAGTTTACAAATCGGAGCGAACGTATATGCTATATCCGGAACTCGTTCACAGTTCCATTATCATTGTTAGGGTAAAGATGTACGCGGCGATCACCTACGAGAAATGTCTAGCCTCCTAATGACAGGGCTTCCACCAAAGGTTCACGCAATTGCCGGTTTTCTTTTCGATTACTGTGATTCAATCGCCTTATATACCCTAATTTTCCAAAAATTGTTAAAGAGGCATACGCTTGAATTGAAACGTCAACAATAGCTATGTTTAAAATGATTTTAGGAATAACGTTTCTTAGAATGGCTAAACTAATATTAAGCTAAATTACTGACGATAAAAGTAATCAATATAAATTATATTTAATTAAGAACAAAGTCTCGACTCGTAGAGGTCTATGTTGGTTTCCCAACTTGTTGTTTATAAGGTCGTTTACTTATACTTTAAAAAAACAATGATTTTTCGTGTGCGATTGAATGTTAATGTATTTTTGATACTATATTGTAAATGATGTATGTGTCGTTTTTATATTTCATTAATAAATTTCTGTAGGGAAATTCAGGAAGAAACGTGCAACTCGGATCAAATATTCTGCTGAATATAAAAGGGGTCCACAACGTCACATTAAAGGGGCTAACCGGACCTCTCCCGAGGCAGTCTGCCTTTAGGGACGGGGGAAAACACTCAGCTTGTTGGCTATAGGGAGTGGCACCACTGTCGCGGCGGGGGGGCTAGGCATTATGCTTCGCAACAGTTTGACCCCGCAAGCCTCCGGTGGCGCCCTTTAAGAAGGCTAACGAAGGAAAACGCTTCAATTGTGATCGGTGTGACTATGCAAGTACGTGGTAGAATAATTTGATCAAACACCAACGCATTCACAGTGGTGAAAAACCCTTCAAATGTGATCGGTGTGACTATAAATGTACCCAGAAGATAGGTTTAATCGCACATCAATACATTCACAGTGGTGAAAAACCCTTCGTATGTGATCAGTGTGACTTTTCAAGCACGCAGAAGGGTAATTTGATCCAACATCAACGCATTCACAGTGGTGAAAAACCCTTCAAATGCGATCGGTGTGACTATGCAAGTGCGTGGAATAATAGTTTGATCACACATCAACGCATTCACAGTGGTGAAAAACCCTTCATATGTGATCAGTGTGACTTTTCAAGCACGCAGAAGGGTAATTTGATCGCGCATCAACGCATTCATAGCGGCGAAAAACCCTTCAAATGTGATCGGTGTGACTATGCAAGCACGCAGAAGGTTCATTTGATCAGACATCAATTTGTTCACAGTGGTGAAAAACCCACAGAATTAGATTAGTGCGAATATGCTAGTAATCGTATGAGTAATTTGATGATACAATGGTGAAAAACGCCTCAAGTTTGATCGGTGGGACTATATATATGCAGACAGAAGTGTCATTTGATAGTACATAAACGTAGAAGCCACATGAATGAATAGATGGATTTACATTTTAAATGTGTAGGACAATAACTATATTTCATCGTTTTGTGTAATGAATGGGCCGACACTGTTTATGTAACAATACATTAAATTTCTCCATTATAAATTGTGTTAACGGAAGCGCCGGAAGACTCTTGGTGCACTATACCCAGTTGTAACACCGCCATTTTCAGAACTAATCTTATATTAAATGTAATAAAATTCACATAGACGAAGCAAAAATAAGCCTTAATAAATTTTGGATACGTTTTTCGAATTGTTCCAAACTTGTTTCCAAACGTTTGAGGTTTTTTCTTTCGAGCGATTTCCATTTCCGTTATCAGTCCCCTCGGAGCTTTCATTAGCACATAAATTGTCGGAAGTTTCTTCAGGTTTTGATGTAGTACTTGCTAAATGTCCTGGATCGTCATTTGCGTCTTTAATTACTTTAACTTCGTCATTAGCTCAGGTACTAGATGGTTTCAACAGAGACAGGAAAATTGTCGCTAACCCTGACTTTACCGTTGAAATCAGGCTTGTTGTGTTTTCAGTACTTAGTACTTTTATCACTAGATTTAATTGGCTGAATTTTACTGTTTGTTCATATTGTCACGTATATTTTATCATGCGTCCATTAGGATACGTTTGCATTCCGTATATTGTCTTAGGACCGTTTCAGTGATCAAATTTTAATCTAAATATATTTTCGAAAGTTGTTTCTTGTTTATGTTTATTTTTTCCGAATTTGACCGAGCTGCCTGGTTTATATCGGTAACACTATTTCGAAGTTTTAAAACTGGTTTGATTGAGTTCTTCTATAGACTGGTAAGAACAAACTATTCTGGACCCGTAACATCTGAGCTTTATTATTAACCACACCACATCGTTACATAGAATTTGAAAACTTAAAAAAAAAAAAAAAAAAAAAATAGTAACAATGGTAACAATGGGGGCAATTCTCTAACTTTTTGAGCGAGTTATCGCAAGTGATAACTTTCGTCTAAAGGGCTTATGCCAGCCTCGTGCCGTCTATGAGAGCGCGATATCTAAATGGGTGATTAGTCATAGGTGTCATCAAACCTTGAACCAGAAAGTGGCGGATGTTTCTCGAATTCCCCTTGTGCTAATAAAAAACAAGGTGGTCAAGTTAAAATTTCACGGTCTTTAGTTATAAAGCAAGCGATAACTTATGGACCAGTTTAACCCTTTCGATAAGTTACCACTCTTTCTGGTTTCGAGCCAAGGTGTCTCCTCGCCATTTAAGTTAATCTTCATCCCCTTTTTGTTGATATGCTCGTTTACTCATCAGCACTGTTTCTTTTTCTTTCACACCGAGTTTTCGTAGAAGCCTCAGTATTACGTTTTTTTTTCTTTTAAGTTCGCTTGAATGTTACTTTATTTTTGATACTAAATTATAAGTTATGTCGTTTTTATATTTCTTTTATTTATATTCTATAGGTAAATTCAAGAAGAAACTTCGGTTAACGTGTTCTACTGAATATAAAAGGGATCTGCAACGTCACGTTAGAAAGGGTAACGAAGAAAAACACAAATGTGATCAGTGTGAATATGCACACAAGTATAAGAGAAATTTGATCAGACATCAACCCGTTCACAGTAGTGAAAAACCCTTCAGATGTAATCAGTGTGACTTTGCAAGCACGCGGAAGGGTAGTTTGATCGTGCATCAACGCATTCATAGCGGCGAAAAACCCTTCAAATGTACTCGTTGTGACTATAAATGTACACAGAAGATTAGTTTTATCGCACATCAATGCAATCACAGTGGTGAAAAACCCTTCAAATGTGATCAGTGTGACTTTTCAAGTGCGTGGAAGGGTAATTTGATCGCGCATCAACGCATTCATAGCGGCGAAAAACCCTTCAAATGTACTCGTTGTGACTATAAATGTACACAGAAGATTAGTTTGATCGCACATCAATGCATTCACAGTGGTGAAAAACCCTTCAAATGTGATCAGTGCGACTATGCTAGTACCTTGAAGAGCAATTTAATCACACATCAACGCATTCACAGTGGTGAAAAACCCTTCAAATGTGCTAGTTGTGACTATAAATGTACACAGAAGATTTGTTTGATCGCACATCAACGCATTCACAGTGATGAAAAACCCTTCAAATGTGATCAGTGCGACTATGCTAGTACCTTGAAGAGCACTTTAATCACACATCAACGCATTCACAGTGGTGAAAAACCCTTCAAATGTGATCAATGTGACTTTTCAAGCACGCATAAGGGTAATTTGATCGCGCATCAACGCATTCACAGTGGTGAAAAACCCTTCAAATGTACTCGTTGTGACTATAAATGTACACAGAAGATTATTTTGACCAGACATGAACGCATTCATAGAGGTGAAAAACCCTTCAAATGTGATCAGTTTGACTATGCAAGTATGCAGAAGGTTCATTTGATCAGACATCAATTTATTCACAGTGGTGAAAAACCCACAGAATTAGATTAGTGCGAATATGCTAGTAATCGTATGAGAATTTGATGATACAATGGTGAAAAACGCCTCAAGTGTGATCGGTGGAACTATATATATGCAGACAGAAGTGTCATTTGATAGTACATAAACGTAAAAGCCACATGAATGAATAGATGGATTTACATTTTAAATGTGTAGGACAATAACTATATTTCATCGTTTTGTGTAATGAATGGGCCGACGCTGTGTATGTAACAATCCATTAAATTTCTCCGTTGTAAATTGTATTAACGGAAGCGCCGCTCATTTTCAGAGACAAGACTCTTGGTGCACTATACCCAGTTGTAACACCACCATTTTCAGAGACAAGACTCTTGGTGCACTATACCCAGTTGTAACACCACCATTTTCAGAGACAAGACTCTTGGTGCACTATACCCAGTTGTAACACCACCATTTTCAGAGACAAGACTCTTGGTGCACTATACCCAGTTGTAACACCACCATTTTCGGAACTAATTTTATATTAAATGTAATAATATTCACATAGACGATGCTAAAATAAGCCATAATAAATTTTGGATACGTTTTTCGAATTGTTCCAAACTTGTTTCCAAACGTTTGAGCTTTTCTTCTTTCGAGCGATTTCCATTTCCGTTATCAGTCCCCTCGGAGCTTTCATTAGCACATAAATTGTCGGAAGTTTCTTCAGGTTTTGATGTAGTACTTGCTAAATGTCCTGGATCGTCATTTGCGTCTTTAATTACTTTAACTTCGTCATCAGCTCAGGTACTAGATGATTTCAACAGAGACAGGAAAATTGTCGCTAACCCTGACCGTTGAAATCGGGCTTGTTGTGTTTTCAGTACTTAGTACCTTTATCACTAGATTTAATTGGCTGAATTTTACTGTTTGTTCATATTGTCGCGTATATTTTATCATGCGTCCATTAGGATACGTTTGCATTCTGTATATTGTCTGAGGACTGTTTCAGTGATCAAATTTTAATCTAAATATATTTTCGAAAGTTGTTTCTTTGTTTATGTTAATTTTTTCCGAATTTGACCGAGCTGTCTGGTTTATAATCGGTAACACTATTGGGAAGTTTTAAAACTGGTTTGATTGAGTTCTTCTATAGACTGGCAAGAACCTACTATTCTGGATCCGTAACATCTGAGCTTTATGATTAACCACTATTAAAGCATCGTTACGTAGAATTTGAAAACTATCCGTTGTTCGCTTTAGGCGGACGCTACTTCTTTAGCGCCACCGCGTGACCGATACATAACAAGCTCATCATTTTTAGGCTAATATTACTAAATCTTGGGTTAATTGAAAAATGACAGTCACCATCGGGGATTCGGGGGCTAATTCTAACCACCAAATATGCTGTACACTCACGAAAGTGAGTCGGAAGCACCTAGCTCTCGTAGGAAATGGAACTAGCCGGGTAGCCGCTGCGACTGCGAGCAGCTTGGGTCCGCGAGCGCATGATCGAGTTGGCTATGGGACGCCCCAGGCGCTGGGGTCAGTCTTGGAAATAGCACAGGTCCACAGGTCAAAAACCAGTTTATTAATTGCTCGGACCAGTTTTTTTATTCAAAATCCGGGGGTTACTGGTCCTTGGGACCAGTTTATTAATTGAGAATTTTTATGAAAATTCAGGAGGGACCAGTTTAAAAATTCTAGTCATTATAAATTTCTACTCCATGGATATAGTCTCCTAGCCTTGACATTTTCTCATTCTTGCCTAAGTTGCCTTCCTTGCTACAACCACAGCCCACTCGATCACGCTTTGGCTTCACACAATGTTTTTCCTATGTAAAAGCGCGTGTTGGTAATTATGGGCTTTTTCGCTCGAAAAATCCAAGGAGCCAGCTTTTAACATGACCGGCTATGGGAGGAACACAGTTATTTTGCCCTAATTTTGAAACTACTGGTGCAAACCTATTGAAATTTTAAAGTGATGTGCAAAACAGCGTTTGCTATGTTTTGGAAATTTTAAAAAGTTTCCCTTGTATAGTTTTTTTGTATAAATATTAGAACGAAAATTAGCCCTACTTAAAGGGCTTGGTCTTGGAACGGTTTAATAAGTTTTTCCGTTTCACTTGTTCGAATCTCTTGAAATTTTAGTGAGAGCCACATTGAACGGTTTTAAGTTATGATGCAAAGTTTCGAAGTTTTCAAAGAAACAATTCACTTCCAAAAAATTCATTAAAAATGTGCTTGTGTATAATCCTACAACCTATTTAGTCGCTTAGGGAAATTTTAGGAAAAAGACTATTCGTTTTAAAAGTTCGAAATTTTCCACAATAACTTAAAACCTTTAAATATGCCTTTCACTAAAATTTCAAGAGACTCGAACCAATGAAGCTGAAGGAAACAAATTTAAACTGTTTGAGACTAAGCCATTAAATTATGGTTCATTTTCGTTTTAATGTTGTTACAAAAAGCTTTGTAAGAGAAAAACTTTGCACAAAAATACCAAGCATTATTTTGCAAGTCTCATTAAAATTTCAAGAGATTTCAACCAGTATTTTCAAAATTAGGACCAAAAAACGGTGTTCCCCCAATGACGGAGTTAACTCTGATTTTTGACATAATTTTGCATCTATAGCCCGATCGAATGGGCTGTGCGTCAACGAAATACTCCCTTAATTTTTCAATAGGATTAGTAAAAAATAAATTAGGGATAGGGTCACTGGTCCTAAGGACCAGTTTAATATTGTAGACGCTGGGGGTCACTGGTCCCGAGGACTAGTTTCAAAAAAATCCTTATTTCCAAGACTGGCTGGGGTCAAAAACTAAAACTGTCTGCTAGAGATAACGGTAAATGAAAGGGGAAACTACTTCTTCAAAAGTTCAAAGAGGAAAATAATCATAACAGTGTAAGCGATAACTGATAACATTATTTTTATAGAGTTTAATCAAAAATTGAAGAAATACACAGGTTAAATCTTTATTATAAAAGTTCAAAATATTTAACAGAAACTTTCGAGCTCGTGGCTCTTTTTCAACTGCCACCCACGTGCTCGGAAGCTTAAAAGCAGGGTGAAAAGGAAAATCAAGCGATTTTTGTCGATTCTTCTATTAATTATAAGACCAGGCTGCATAATGAAACATTCAGAAAATACTTCGAAATGATTTTAAAACTCAAATTAGGTTGAGATTTTATGGATAGTTTTAAATAAGCACATCCGACCAATCGCATAACGCTTTGCATTACTGTTATCAGAGGTGGATTATCAAAATTGCCATTGCACGCTCTACGTCTCGAGCAATTTTATCAAATCTCGCGCTAAATTTAATTCGGCATGGAGCGTGCCACGAGAATTTTGTTATCAAGAAGGCAGGGCGTTACGCGATTGGCCGGAGGTGCTTATACATAGTTTACAGGAATGGAGATTTGCTACCATTAAAACCAGGAGACCAGGCGACTTAGAGTGTAAAATAGCAGACGATTTTACGCTTTTAGTCGCCTGATCTCCTTCTATTAATGGTAGGAATCCTAAATGCCTGGAAAATATGTATTTCAAATTGTCCATAAAATCTCAACACAATTGTAATTTTAAAATCACTCTGAGATATTTCCTGGGTGTTTCACCATGCAGGTTGGTCTTATAATTAGTAGAAGAATAGGTAAAAAATCACTTAACCATGGACATAAATAATTTTAAAATTTATGATAATATTATTACTAAAAAACATTTTTTAAGCCTCGACTTAGAACTCTGTTGTTCTAAACTTATCAATGCCAAATCTTGATTTACGTTTATTTTTATTATATTAAAATTGTACGTGTCAAAGGTCCTTGACATCGCAGTCCAAGAAAGAGTGAGTTCCTCAACTGATTGTCGAAGTCAAAAAACATTTGGAATTGTCCCTTGAAAGAAATATGGAGATCGATTCAATTATAGAATCATTGTTTGAAAAACTAGAAGCACAGGAATCTAAAAATAAGCTTCATGAAAATGAAGATATTGAACCTAGCTTCGGTTCACCTGAACTGACCCCGGTTGATCTGGATAGCGACTTACCGGATATATCGCCTGAACTTGAAAACGATACTTCAGTGTCCAACTTAGATGCCCTTGAACCTTGCGCGACAAACTATTCGTCTGCTAGTTCGAAAATTGGTAAGTAATTTTATTCTTAGATAGTGTGAGTACCTAGCCTATCGAATCATGTTTCGCGCATTGATACCATAAGTTCTTAAGTCATGTTCCACAAGTTTCTCACTTGTTACTGAGAGCTTGTCATGAAGTGGTGTAGTGAAACGTCATAGATTCTCGAAAAGCGACGCCTGGTTTTGGCGCTGTCAAAGGCTTAATACAGACTAAATAGGAAGATGAACTGCAATATTAACGGAGTGTAGTCGATTCTCGCTTGCCATTCTCGAAGTAGCTCTCATTAAGTCTCTAGCATTGCGAAGTGTCATACATATTGAACACTTCTTATAAACTTCTGGTGATACTAATGAACCAAAAAACTATGAAGTAAGGTTTGCATGGTGAGCAACTGAACACCAAAACTGGTCAGGGATATCTTGTAATAGCCGACGATTTTCAATCTAAAAATATCGTGCGAAGAGCATTATTATGCAGAATCAGTTGTAAAAACAACCTTAAATGTTCTGATTAAGACTATCGTTTTACCTTGTTTCAATAATCGCACTAGTTTTAACTTTTGTGGCACCAGGTGGCACCTATTGTAAAAACTTTAAAATTTAAAGGCAATAATCACGTAACATAACATTATTCCTTAAAAGAACGGCATTTTTCTAAATATAAAAGAAATAATATAAAAAAAATATCTCTTATTACAAAATAATTAGCATTTAATTAGTGTTAAAAACAATCAAGGATTACTGCGCCATCTGCCATTGCTTTAGTGGCGTCTGCTAAATCGAACCACTTATCCCTACGGGAGTAACGGGATTAGTTGAATTCAGACAGGCGGAGAGAGGTAGGGGTAAGAGGTTCGATTTAGCAGACGCCACTATACCAATGGCGGATGGCGCAGTAGTCCTTGATTATTTTTAAGACTAATTAAATGCTAATTATTAATTTGTAATAAGAGATCATTTATTATTATTATTTTTTAATATTGCTCCTTTTATATTTAGAAAAAGGCCGTTCTTTTAAAGTATAATGTTATGTTATCTTCCCTTTTCCTTTAAATGTAATCCGCCATTTTCAAAATTAATTATTTATTAATTTTAATTAACTCCATTTAGGGTATTGGAATGGGAAAATATTAAATAACACTGACCAGCGTCCAAACTACAGGGGGACCCAAGGGTCCTATAATTCCTACAAAATTCTATATTTTTGAACCTGACCTATATTATCATATAATTTCCTATATTTTTAAGTTTCGGTATAGTTTAGCCTCAAATTTATCAAAATTTTGCTCAGTTATCGAGATGCTAGACACCGAAATTGCTGAGTTCCCTTCGCTTAACTATAGTTAAAAATGCCTCGGTATATTATGGATCTGGTGAGCTTTGCGTCTTGGGCCTGTGGGCAGCTAATAGGTAATCTATTAAGTTGTTGTTTGCTAGATCACAATTTTTTAGTGCCCTATGTAATCCTATAATTCTGGAAAAACGTCCTATAAATTCCTATATTTTCATGAAAAAATACCTATAATTCCTATAAATATTTTCGAAATTCGCCTGGGGGTCCTGGTTTACAGAAATGACTTGAATAAAAATGCGCTAAAACTTCGTACATTTTAACCTTTTAGATTTTGAAAACAAACCGAACTTTATATCATCTGAGAAATTTGTATCAAGGAGACATAGGGGACACAAATTAAAAGAGGGTTCAGCTTTTCGTGCTGACTTCGATTTAAACTAATATTGATGGGTTAATTTTCTTTCTGTAGAAAAATCCAAGAATGAACTTTCAACTCGATGTGAATATTCTAAAAATGATCAAGAACGTCAAATGCGAAAGAATAACGTTGAAAAGATTTTCAAATGTGATCAGTGTGATTATGCCAGCAAGCTGAAGAGTAATTTGATCGCACATGAACGCATTCATAGCGGTGAATTACCCTTCAAATGTGATCAGTGTGAATATGCCTGCACACGGAAGCATTATCTTATCGCGCATAAAAGCATGACACATAGTCTTGAAACACCCTTCAAATGCGAGCATTGTGACTTTAGTAGTGTGTGGAAGCATTGTTTCATTAGACATCAACGTCTTTACCATGGTGTAAATCCCTTCAGATGTGATCAGTGTGAATTTGTAACCACAGAGAGTAGTCATTTGATCAGTCATCACCGCATTCACAGTGGTGAAAAACCATTCAAATGCGATCATTGTGACTTTGCAAGTACTCGGAAGTATGATTTGAAAATACATCAACGCATTCACAGGGGGAAAGACCCTTCAAATGTGATCACTGTGACTTTGCAAGTACTCGGAAGTATGATTTGAACAAACATCAACGCATACACGGCGATGAAAAATCCTTCAAATGTGATCAGTGTGAATTTGTAACCACAGAGAGTGGTCATTTGATCAGTCATCAAATCAGTCATCAGCGCATTCACAGTGGTGGAAAGACCCTTCAAATGTGATCAGTGTGACTTTGACAGTGCTCGGAAGCATGATTTGTTCAGACATCAACGCACTCACAGTGGTGAAACACCCTTCAAATGTGATCAGTGTGACTTTTCTAGCAAAGAGAATAGTCATTTGATCACGCATCAACTCACTCACAGTAGTGAAAAACCCTTCAAATGTGATGAGTGTGACTATGCAAGTAAGCGTAAGAGAAATTTGACCAGACATGAACGCATTCATAGTGGTGAGAAACCCTTCCAATGTGATCTATGTGACTATAAATGTAGGCTGAAGTGTACGTTGCGCGCACATCAACTCATTCACAGTGAAGAAAAACCGTTCAAATGTGATCAGTGTGACTATGCAAGTAAGCGAAAGGGTGATTTGGCCAGACATGAACGCATTCACAGTTGTGAAAAACCATTGAAATTTGATCTTTGTGACTATGCCAGTACAAGAAGATTAGTTTCATCACACATCAACATCCAAAACACCACTAAGTAATTTAAAACTTTGTAAGGAGATTTATTTAAATGTATTGTTCAACGCGTTTTAATTTTCTTAATAAATATTAATGTTATTGACCACTCTTATTAATATACATATGCTTTGCACCTTTTGGAAGGTGACCAGTTGAGACTTAAGCCGGTGTAAAGGAAATTAAACCCGCGATTTTATATCTGATCCAACAAAACAGCTTCATGACTTTGCATACATTTGCAAATTTATTGACGTTGTGGGTATCCTAAAACTAAGTAGTTTTAGAATTCATACACTCCGCCATAGAACCCCGATGAACTATTTTTAAGGCAAATTATTCATTAAAGTTGTAGGAGAATTTCTTAAAGTTAAGTTAGAGTACTTAAAGGAAAATTGGAGGTAACATAACATTATACCATAAAAGAACGGCATTTTTCTAAATATAAATGGTAAAATATTAAAATTAAATAAATTTTATATTATATTATTACAATATGATAATTAGCATTTAATTAGTCTTAAAAACAATGAAGGACTGCTGCGCTACCCGCCATTGGTTTAGTGGTGTCTGCTAAATCGAACCATTCACCCCTACGGGATTGGTTGAATTCTCACACTAAATCAATGGCGGATGGCGCAGTAGCCCTCGTTTTTAAGACTAATTAAAAGCCAATTATTTTGTAGTAAGAGATCAGTTATTTTTATATATATTTTTTCCCTTTTATATTTAGAAAAAGGCCGTTCTTTTAAGGTATAGTGATAATAATATTATGTTACGTAACCTTTTCCTTTAACTAAACAAGTTACGTAAAACATTTACGTATTAGCTAGGTGTGGTTGGGGGTGGGAAGGGCGTGTTAGTTTCGTATGTGCTAATGTAGTACAGTATTCATGTTTTCTAACTCGCTAAGATAATATTCGAGATGGCGCAACGGTTGGGGTACATTACGGTCTTCCTACACCTAGCTGAAATGGTCTTTTCGTCTATCCAGCCTCCACAGACAAACCACAAACATACACACTCACAGATCATAATCGTAAAGCCAATATGTCTTTCACAAAGTAGATAAAAACCTAAAACAGCGACCCAGCCTTTACACATAGTGCCCTTTCCGTATGAAAATGGTCTCTCTTTCTAGCTACCCATAAAGAAATATTTCCCTATATCCAAGAAATCGGCTTCGCAATCGTCAATCAAATTAACCCTAAACTTGAGGATTGCCGCAATCTAACCGGCTGAATTCTATGACGATACCAATGTTGTTCCTTTCCCAATACTTCAATGAGCCTGAAGAGGATCTTTTCTTAACAAGAGTCCAAACCAACTTGTTTATGCCATCTGAAGTCGGAAAATTGCTGTTAACTCATACAATAGACCTAATGTATTTCCTTTCGCAATTCTTTCACATTACGAGCTCCAACGTTGTAGCGGTTCTTGCCTTAATCGGTTTCCATCCGCGCTTGTTTTTCGTGTGGCCGGGCTACAAACACACACACACATCCAGACACACACAACACCATCGCAATGCTAGGTGTGATTACGTAACATCAGGTGTGTAGTGCTAAATTCTAACAAGTGCCGCAGATATGTTTGGTAGAATGAAAAGGTTGAAATTGTTAGTCTACTAGGTTTGTTGTCATGTGACTTACTCCTTCACAAATAATTTAAACCAAGACTGAGAAGTTTTACTACTTTAAACTTTTATTATTCCAATTTAATTTGATTGACGAATGATTATGACAGGGAGAAATATCATTCTTTTATTATGATAAAAACATTTAACTTTTTTATTCGGTATAAGTTTGTCTCAGAAATATAACCACTTTCTATTTAATGAGTATGTTGATAAAATAATGAGAAATTCCATGATTATTAATATTTTCTTAGATAACTTATGGCGTCTTTTTATCTTGGTCTGCTATAATTGCTCAAGTAGCAAAGGGGTAGTCCAATTAAAAACGGCATTACCTTCCAAAACTTAGTTAATTGTAAAATTAATATTTACAAAGTTTGCCTAGTATTCAAAATATGATAAATTGTGGCAACATTTTTTTTTTTATAAAATAGTAATATATCAGTATATTTTCCTTGTCCTTTGAGTATGTAAACATGGCCCGGGCAGGACTTCAGTTCAAAGAAGCAGGAATGAATAACAGTCCTCTCTTCAACTTCATCGTAAGGTGGGCCCTTTTCAACTAAGACCACTAAAGTAAACCTTATATTTTGGTACTTTCATTAAATTCATCAAAACATACATTTAACAATGCAAAAAGATGTTTTAAAAATCACATTAAACATGATTGGTAAATACCGCGGATGCACGGTGGCACTCTTCGCTGTGTAAACCTTTATTCATTCCTGTTTCTTTTAAGTGAACAAATTCCTGACCCTAGCCTGCGATTCCTTCAACAATGTTTTATAAAATAGATTTCAAGACCCTAGGCCCCACGTCGCAATGACAGTATTTATTTTCTTACGCTAAGCCTTGTCCTCTTTTGTGACTCGTAGTCGTAAATAGATATTAAACTAAGATATCTCGCCTATTGTTGTAAAATATGTCTACTTTTTAGGCATAGTCTAAAAATAGGTAAGACACGAGTTAGGCTCAGCAACATATTCGTAATTGAGAGTCAAATACACGATGTTTAAATAAATCTCAATTAATTTGTGTTTGTGGTTATAAAACCGTAGATGGTAACGTTTTGGATAAACTGTTGAGTTCTGTTTGAATGGAGTCGAGTCCACACTCCTTATCAGGGCTGCTTGAAGTTGACTGCCTTTTTGGTTTAATAAGTGGCGTTACGCCCCTCACAAATCGCTGTAAAAGTACACAGAAAAGGGTCATGATTGTATTTTTATTTATTTTTTCCCGAACAAGCATGTAAATTTATGAAATCAGGCTAAATCGTGGTCCTTGACGATATCCAACATTGTTTTAAAGGTAAAAACAACTTTTATGGCGGTTTTAGAGCTTTTAAAGCACTTCTACTCGCAAAGCCTTGCCGTTAATTTTAGAGTTTGAAGAAACACTTTTTGGAGCATGATCTAGCCCGATTTCATAAATTAATTACAATTATAACGCTCAAATTAACTTTAACGAGCATTGAATCCTTGAGCAAAGAAACGAATGAGTCAGAGCCATTTTTAGCGACACATGATTGGCTCGTCAGTAATCGACGGACAATTATAACGCTCAAGTTAAGTTTAAAGACCTTTGAAGAGAACTAATCAATGACCGTAGAAACTAATGAGTCAGAGCCATTTTTAGCGGCATCTGATTGACTCGTTGATTACGCTAGTTCTCAAAGTCACCACTAAATGAAGGTGGCGCTGATCAGGTATAAGGCTAATTCCACCCGAAAGAGAGTCTGGCTACTCCCAAATATATATATAAATGCCTCCACTTGAAAGACCATTCCACCGAACAACCTCACATAGATACTTAACGGGTTTCATGAGCTTATGAAAATTTTTGTTTTACATGCTCTTTCGATTATGAAAGGTCCTATCTTTTAACCTTCATATTTCTTACAAACTTTCTTACCTCTTTCAATGTTCCGGGTGTGATACAAAGGTAGTAAATGACGTAGCAAGGTATCCAGACCATAGATGCAAGGGCAATACCCCAACCCATCATTTGACCCCACAAAGGGTACGTGTAATTGTTTCCGTACTCCAAAGGCTTGTATTGAAATATTGAGAATAGAAAGATTCCCTTTAGGTGATAAAAGTTTCTAATTAGATAAAATTATTTTAAGGATGTTTATTATTAGAACTATAGCGTACTAATGTGATAGCGGGGACAATATACATCCAACTTATCCTGTAGAATAGACTAGGACGTTTCCCTATCATTTCTTCAATATGGTCTCCAAATTTTGTCGAACCTAAAGTAGACAGGAGACGATTAAACAGAGAACCGCTAATTAGTAAAATGTTTAATGGGAGGGTCTTATTATTAGATTTATCTGCAAAATATAATCTGCAAATACGCGATTATGGTAATTTGCGAAAAAAACCATAACTCGACGCCTCGCAAAACCCTCTGCGATACGCACTTCAACCGATTTACTTCTGGTTTTCTTAATGATTTGATTAGTTTAAAACACTAAATCGATTAAAAATATGAAAAGGACTATAGTCTGTCAAACGAAAGAAGAGCCCTGAGAAATTTGTCCAAATTGGTGTCGCCACCATCGACCCCATAGTACTTTATCAACTTGTTTTGTTTTGCCAATTGTCGTCTGTAATATAGTCTGATATTATGTCATTAAAATATATTGCAATGCTAGTTCAACAAATATAAAACTGGTGTCTTGTCGTTAATTTTGTTTTATATTCTTTAATACTCGATCATCGTAAAAAAACCATGAAACATAAACATATTAAATATATATTGCAAAATGTATTGGTTCTATTGCGATTAAGCCTATCTGTTTATAGCAGACTATATTACAGCCGACTATTGACAAAACAAAACAAGTTGATAAAGTACTATGGGGTCGATGGTGGCGACACCAATTTGGACAAATTTCTCAGGGCTCTTCTTTCGTTTGACAGACTATAGCTTTTACCCGGGGCGTCGCTCGCGTGTAATTAGAACTTCCATCAAAATGTTATAAAGAATGGATAGATTTTACTGATGACTAATATTTTTGTAGCACCCTAGAAGTGTAGGCACTCGGCGTTGCCCGTCAGCCCGTCGGGACATTTTTTATAACTTTTATTATTCATTATTCCATAATGAAGGGTTTTTAAACTTCTGGCCGCCATTTGAAAAGATGGCAACAAATCGAACCCAAAAAACCATTCAGCCCGTCTAGAGGAAACCAGTGTATAAAATATTTGCGAAATCGGTTGAAACGCGCGGACTTTGTTGCATAGAGAAGATTGTTTACATTTTTGGGCGCCATTTATTAAGATGGCGGTGGCTTGGAAAATGTTTTTCTTAGTACGCGCCTACTACTTATGAGTAACGTTCCTGCAAATTTTCAGCCTTCTAGGGCAAGCGGTTTGGACTGGGCAGTCAGTCAAGATTTATATAGATATAGACATTATTACCATAAACCCAAAATATTCCAATTGTCTGAAAGAAAACTGTGAAGAGAATTGTAATTCCACTAGCAGCGTTGAAATCCATAAGTTGAAATATGTACATTCCACCCTATATGTCATAATATTTAAATGATTTATATTCCGGCAATTGCATTCTGCATTTAGTGCTTTTAAACTGACCTCGGTCACCATCGGTAATCCCATTAAAAAGAGAGAAACGCATATTATTAGCGTTACTAATTTTCTTCTGGGTCTACATTGTTTAGGATATTCGTCAACTATACCCTGGATTAGAGCTTCAACCGTACAGAACTAATTTTAATAATTAATTAAACAATAATTAGTTGACTTTTAAATTTCAATCTTTATAGGGATAATAGCGTTTAATTTCGACCACCATTAGATTTAAATGCTTGAAAATGTGGAAAATAATAAATACCCTTTGATTAGCTAATGACGTCATAACAGTGTCCCCCTAATGAGGAACTATATCTCTACCTCGCGATAAACATTTGTTCCATAGGCCGTGACAATAGCAATAGTTACGTCATTACTGTGTCATTTTCATAACGTATCGTCAATGATTTTTTAAACCGCAAATTTTAAAAGAGATAATTCTTAAATAATAGGATATATATACGTAAAAGGATGTTTCGATTCCGAAATTTAAACGATCGATTCCGAAATTTAAATGATCGATACCGAAATTTAAATGATCGATACCGAAATTTAAATGATCGATACCGAAATTTAAATGATCGATACCGAAATTTAAATGATCGATACCGAAATTTAAATGATCGATACCGAAATTTAAATGATCGATACCGAAATTTTATGGATCGATACCGAAATATAAAGAATAGATATCGAAATTTAAACGATCGATTCCGAAATTTAAACGATCGATACCGAAATTTAAACGATCGATACCGAAATTTAAACGATCGATACCGAAATTTAAACGATCGATACCGGATTTTCAATAATCGATTCATAAATTTAATGGTGGATTTATACGCTACTATCCCGTAAATAATAAACTTACTTGACTATCAATTCCGAGTATAATAAGCATTAAGAAGAATAATATGGACCATAATGGTGCAATTGGAACTTTAAATAACAAATTGAATTTTTATTGATCATCACTTAATTAGTATTATATCAGTTTAAAAATGACTTACGTTGTATCACAACCTCGGGATAGGCCAAAAAGGCCAGTCCGGGACCCGAACTAACAACATCGGCAACTTCCTTGCCTTGCGTTTCAGCCATGTAACCCAAAACGGAGAATATTACAGTTCCGGCGAATAAACTCGTTAGAGGGTTTATTGCGCACAAAATTAGCGAGTCCCTGTGAATTAAAACTTAAATTTAGAAAAAAAATTAAGGAAAAATTCTTAGAATCAATTTCGAGTTTACCTATAGAAATTATGATGAAACTTGTTATAACTTCCCAAAGTTATGACGGATCCAAATCCGATACCAAATGTGAAGAATACTTGAGTACCAGCAGCTACCCATACCTAAGGGGACACCAAAATTTTGACTCTACTCTTTAAATTAGGTGAAAATTATTCTTCAGTTCCGAACGGCTTGGGGCTCATTTCGTTTGGACATTCGATCCCGTTTCGAAACGATTCTGAACTATATCAAAAATGTTTAGGATCTATTTCTTGGCTCCGAAGGCCGAGATCAATTGTTCACTAAGCTGTTCCGAATCGGGGTAGCTTATTCCGAATCCATATAGCTTTTATACCAAACCGCAGTAGCTTTAATTCCGAATCGGAGTAGCTTTTATATTATTTGTAGCGTCACTTGTCAGTTTTGAAGAAAACCGGGAACCATTCGAGACTGGCGAATAAGTTTCACCTTTCAATGTTTTTTATGGGAATGGTAATTTGGGTTTAATTGGTCATTCTTTTGACCCTTACTTGTTCACCTTTGCTTCTAGTAGACGACTCCAATTAGGGGTTATGTAATATGATAAGCCTTTTCCGGCACCTTGCAGAGTTACGCCACGAAAGAACAATATGGTTAAGATCAAATATGGAAATATCGATGTAAACCACATAATCTGAAATTAATCAAATTTAAATGTTTATGTACTGATTTTGAACTCGTTGAAGTCATGTTAAAACACTTTCTAAACTATAGACCATTTCATTATTGACACCAGAGAGAACTTTACAGTGAGTAGGGGTGCGTCAAGAAGCACCTGCAGAGGCAGTGCGAGTTGGCTAGGCTCCCGTATTGTGAACTCTGGCGTTGCCTCTTGGCGAGTCGGAAGGAACCCCTGCGCGTTGGTTTCTCTACAAGTAATTACGAGAATGGTCTATTCGTGCATTAAGAAATTATCTACCCCATGGATAAGACGGTAACCTAACTTCCCATTTGGTTAGGTAATATTTTGTTTGGGTTAGGTTTTGGTTTAGTTAAGGTTTGGTTAGGTTATACTTTTAGTCCCTCCCCCTTTAAGAGACTTTTTCTGTCAAGACTACTAAGTGTCACCAGGGATAGATGTAATTTTAGAAGCAGAAATGGAACACAGAGTAATCTGGGCGCACGTCAAAGTCCCGGACCCCCTTCCCCGGGACGGGGGGTGGTATGAAAGAAGAGGCGGGTCATACGGAATTTACGAGAGGTATTTCTGTGGGCGCTGCCATAACCTGTCGGCGGCCTTTAGTTACTGGCTGACATTCCCTGTGGTCGAACGCGCTCCGTAGCCTTGGCAGAACAACTCTCCGAAAAGGGGGCGGTAACCTCGTAAGTCCCGTATAGCGACAGAGGTAAAAAGGAATTACGTATTTTTCGCCGTCCCCGTCAGCAACGTCATGAAAACGTGAGCCAACAAGATCATTTAAAATTTTCGTTACGTGTTGGCGGGAGGGGCTATACTGGGCTGAATTTAATACTAATTAGCCGTTCTCCATTCCTGCTTCTAAAATTACATCTATCCCTGGTAATATTTTGCTTTGGGTTAGTTGCATGTTTAGTGAAGGTTAAGTTTGGGTATACTTTTAGCCTCTCCTCATTTGAGAGACTTTTTTCTCAAGACTACCGAGTACTATGCGCCTTTAAGGAATATCAGCTACTTATGAAAGCTTACGTAAATCTCGTATATTCAATTATGAAATGAAACCCCCCCAATTCGCTCGATAATTACCTTCCCGCTATTGTGTAATCCTTTCCAAATGACGAGATAAACCAAAACCCAAGCTACGAACAAATAGAGAGCCAGTTCCCATCGAATGCTACCTAAATCGTGTATACCCGATGTGATTCCCAGTACTCGTCGCCTACAAGACAAAGAAAGAATTAATTAGCTTAGCGTGCTTCTGGAAGCAATTACCACTAGCAAATGTGGATGAGAGGGAAAGTATGACAATGGCCATAGAGCCTGTGTTAAAAAACGCGGACATCAAAGTTTCGCCAATAACTATTTAGTTTACTAGTGACTGATGGACTTGTAAACTCGCGACTGAAAGTAGTTCAGACATTTATGCTCCTTGGTTTAACTATAGCCCTCTCGATCACGCGAATCACGACGCAAGCTGCTCGCGCTAAAGCTAAGTTACCGAGATTTGATTTAAACTTATCTAGTTTTTTGTGCTCTTCTGTTGCTTCGATAACCTTACTTAAATCCATATTATACCTTCAAATACCTTTTAAAACATTACCAGCTACTCTGTCCCGACTACTAACACAAATCGAGGAAGTTCTAGCATACACAATAGCAGACGACGGTAACCGCGTAAACGCGAATTAACACAAGACCTATTTTAAGGGAGTGAACCGGCCCAGTATAGCTACGCCAATAAAACGGTCAACTACGGTGAAACTCTGATGACTCGCGACTTTTGGCCATTTTCATACTTTTCCTCTCATCCCCTTTTGCCACTAGTGAGATTTTAATCCTATCATAAGTTCATAAGATATGTTGGCCATAAGTTTGTCACTGGTTACAAACTGGAGCTTGTAATTTTGAAGTGATTGAAGTAGGTCATAGATTCGAAGTAAAGCAACGCCTGGCGATGCGCTGTCAAAGACTTAGTACAGGCAGGAAGGGATATCTAGTTTACTAGGGAGAAGGTATAAGATGCCTAAGTATTCGCGCGCCATAGTCCCAGTCCCCCTTTCAAAATACAAGGGGGGGATAAAAGAAGGCCGGGCTATTTCGCCTCTCTTCAGTCGGAAATGCGTAACTTTCGTTATTCGCGTCGCGTTGACGTGAGTTTTCAAGAACCAATGAGATGCTGGTTGTAATTTAGAGGCGGGGATTAACTCCGGACCTACATTTGGACTGGAGATAAAGCTAGAAATGTGGCGAATTTATAACTTTTCCCTAGTAAACTAGATATCGCTTCTTGGTACAGACTAATAGGAAGATGGACTGCAAAACCGAGTATGGTCAATTCTCGAACTAGCTCTCGGTAAGTCTCTAGCATTATAAACTTATGCCCCAAGTGATTGCTTAATGCTTACTCCCAGAACTCGACTACGGGAGATGTTGATTTGTCCGTGACGTTGGTGGTGCCGTTTAGAACCAAATCAACGCAATTATCGGAGCTCCATGACGGATCGCAATTCTTCCAAGGTAGAAGACTCGTGAATGAGGACACGAAGTAGATCAAAGTCCACGAGATTATGACGACGTAGTAAAGGTTGTACAGAAATACGATAGTCATCGATGCGTAGCCAATACCTTATACAAATGAAATACCATAACACTTTAGGTTTTCGCATCCAGACGTTTCAATTAAGTGATAAAATCGAAGTTAAATTTCGCTAGCATTTTAGAAAGAGAATTGAAAACCTCTCTTGGTCTGCACCTATTACTTAAGATTAATTTCACTATAAAACACGTGTGAAAAAAAAATATAAATCAGACATGAACTCTGTGTTTGAACTGACTGTCCAAACACTTTCTAATGATTTCATACTTCACAGAATGATTATTTTTTGAAGGACAATACTTGTCTTGGGCATTAAACGTTTCTTAAAAACTATAGATTTTACTGCCGTAAATTACCGATTAAAATTTTGGGATAAATAAAATTACCATTCTGTCGGTAATTTATGGTAATTATTTTTTTCACTTGTAAACCACGTTAAATTGTGAGCACTTCACACCTAGTTTAAGTGCTTTAAACAGCGTCAAAGAAGTGGGAAATTGAGGCAAAACCGGACTTAGAAGTAAAAGTGCATCTTGCAGTTTAGTACCATTAGCTTTACTCAAAACGTTTTTGACTCTGAGCACCAAAATTTGGAATTTTTTTTTTTGGAAAGTTTGGTAGTTTAAGATAGCTAATTAGCGTTTGATATAAGTCGATAATTTACGGTGGTATTTGGTAAGTGGACTTACGTCTCTACTTTTAACCCTTAACGACAAAAAATTCACTGTGAATCTTACCTTTGAATATAGGTACCAGCTCCCAAACACCGATACCACCAGTACTTAAATATTGACCAATGGCTACTTCCATCATAAACATTGGAATCGCACAGAAAACTAGGCATATAAAGTACGGAACCAAAAATGCCCCTGGAATTGTAAAATCATAAACGATCAAAACTTGCTTTAAATGACACTTACATGAAATAGTCGAACCAAATTTTTTCTTGACCTTAAATCATTAATTTCTGCAAAATTTCTACAATCTACAGTGTGTTTCTGATAAGTCAGTCGTAATATAAAGGGTGTGTTCTTTAGGTCAAACTGAGTGGAAAGTGTCAAAGAACATGCAAGGGGGTCTACAACTTTCAGTTACGGAGATATGGAATTCCAAACATTGGCTCAAAAACAAGGAAAATGTGGAGTAATTAGCTTTACCATAAGTATATAAGATACATTCCATAAGTATGACGGAATCTATACTTCGTAATGCTAGAGACTTACAGCTCGAGCTAGTTCGAGAACGACGGAAGCGAGAATTGACTACACTCGAATTTACAGTTCATCTTCTTATTTAGTCTGCATTGCTAAGCATTTGACAGCGCCTCACCAGGCGTCGCTTTACGAGAATCTATGACCTACCTCGCTTACTTCATGACAAACTCTCAGTAACCAGTGACAAACTTATGGAACATATCTTATAAACTTCTGGCTTTGCTTTACCAGCCTATGGGCACTTCTATTTATTTAATAGTAAATTTCTGCTATAGATAAAGGTTCAATGACATTTAGATTGAAGACTGATGTGTCTTCATCCACATGTCTTATTACTATTTCCTTGTGATTAGGGGCCAATCAATGTTTTGGAGCCCAAATGTCGGTAACTAAATATTGTAGACCCCATGTTTTTTGAGTCGTATCAGAAATACCAAGTACAGTTAATAATGCTCAAATTGCATGCATAATTAACCATACGTTCATAAGGTATGTTCCATAAGTTTGTCACTGGTTACTTAGAGCTTGTCATGAAGTGACGTAGGGGAAAAGTCATAGATTCTCGTAAAGCGACGCATGATGAGGCCTTGTCAAAGGTTTAGGACAGACTAAATAATAATAAGATGGAAGTCTGCAAAATTAACCACCGAGTGTAGACAATCAATTCTCGCTTGTCGTTCTCGAACTAGCTCGAGCTGTAAGTCTCTAGCATTGCGAAGAATGGGCAGTGTCATACTTATGGAACATATCTTATAAACTTATGTTTTAACTAACACACCCTGAGAAGATTACGTCGTTTTTAGTCATGAAAGGCTCGCAAACATTTTAGAATTATTAATTATTGATTCTATCAGTTTTAGCAGTAATGATTGATTTTAAACCCAAGAAACATATAACTGTAATATTTATCTGATGGAACGTAAATATCGAATCTACTAACTTGCATTTACGTAACATATCACTTTGTACCATAAGTCAACATACCTCCTCCATACTCGTAGCATAAATATGGAAACCTCCAAACGTTCCCGAGTCCTACGGCGTAGCTGATGCAACTGAATAGAAAGTCCATTTTTCCGACCCATTCCCCGCGTTCGGGTATATCCTCGTCAACGGACGATGTCGTGGTACTTTCCGTTGCATTTACGCAATTTATTTTAGCCAAATACAATTCGGACTCGCTGGGCAATCCTGAAGAAGTCTTTTTCTTTTTCAAATCGGACGACATCCTTCTCGATATCTTGCTCCAAGCGTTTCTGAAGATTTTTTTGTTTGGTTTAATTTGAGTGGATAAAAGAGAAGTTATTTTTAGACGCAACTGGTTACCAAGGCAACCTTTTCCGTGTGTATTACTCCCAAAGGGATATTCAGGGTCAATTTCTCTAAATCATCCCAACTTAAGCCCGTCGTACGTACGTGCGACTCGCTGCAGATTTATTGTTGTATGCCTATCCATAACCTTAAAGGGAGTGTGAAGGCTTATAACTAATTTATTTAATTCGACTTAGAAAGGTAAAATAGGCTTAAAACCGTAATATAACTCATCAAAATAATTGTGTTGATTTTTAACAGTTTTTAAAGTTGTTGACATTGTAAATAAAAGATCTTAAGTTAAAGGCCGACTTTCAGTGAAAAGGGTTCTATCGAACTGAAAACCGAGTGCTCATCGAGACTAACAATGGAGGAACCGTGGCGATTTTCGAATCCCCACTGGGGTAAAAGTTGGATAGGTTTTAGCTAACTTAAAGTCGTGCAATGTGGTTCTAGCGAACTGAAGATGAGCAATAGAAATACTTTAAATCTTTTTCTTCCTGAATAGACCTTTTCGATGTAAAAAGGGGGGTAGGCAACCCTCGATATTGGGACATACAAGGGGGTTTATACATTGCCATCCGTCTCTGCGCACTCTCATAGTACAAAATTACTACAGCGCAAGCGCCAAAAAGTGAGATTTAAGGCGAAAGTTTTACCCCTGTATCTTTCCCTCTTAGTTGCATCGAAATGGTCCATTTTTGTTTTCCTCTGAAGGAAATTCTCTATTGTGTATCATCAGTTCGCCAGAACCACATTGCACCCGGCTTTAAGTTTGCTAGAACCCTTCCAACCTTTGCCCCAATGGGAATTCGAAAATCAGCACGGTCGCTTCATTGTTAGTCTCGATGCTCGGTTTGAAGTACGCTAGAACCCTTTTCTCTGGAAGTCGGCCTTTAATTAGACCAAGAAGTGATATCTAGTTTATTAGGGAGAAGGTATAAGATGCCTAAGTATTCGCGCGCTATAGTCACAGTCCCCCTTTCAATATACAAGGGGGGACGTAAAAGGAGGCCGAACTATTTCGCCTCTCCTCAGTCGGAAATGCATAATTTTCGTCATTCGCGTCGCGCTGACGTGAGTTTTCAAGAACCAATGAGATGCTGGTTGTAATTTAGAGGCGGGGATTAACTCCGAACCTACGTTTAGATTGGAGATATAGAAGCTGGAAATGCGGCGAATTTATACCTTGTAACCGATAAACTAGATATCACTTCTTGATTAGACCATTACTTAGCGCTGATTATTAGTCACACAATGCCATATCTTTACTTATAAATTTATATATACATTTTTAAATTTCAGTGCGCTTTAAATACTAGCCTTGAAAGTGGATATACTCCAGTCTTTGAACCTTCAAGAACTTTATTACAACCATTACAACTCCAGACTTTGAAGTCGTTATTCTTTAATACTCGCATTACAATTAAGTAATATTAACTGAGCATAAATTTTAATATAGGTGCCCGACAGACTTTATTCCCTATAGAAAGGTCATTATTCTTTTTTTTTTCCCATGAAGATAGCGAGGAAATTAAACCTTGTTTCCATAGTAACGCGATACGTTTAGAACGAGTTTCGTCACATCTCAACAAGTGGACGAAATAGGCGGATATTGCAGCTTTTCATTTAGATTGACAATAGCAAAGTGTTTTGGACGCGTTTCGTTAAGAGTTATTCTTGCAATGGCTGGCGTGAAGTCAGATCTAATTTAGGTCAAGTTTGATTTCCCTCATTGAAGCGAATTTGAATTGTACCTTATATGTCACCAGGAATGCGTAGATTTTTTTCTACTTGCGATCGTTAAAGGGTCTGTAAAGTAGTCGGCGGACCGTTGGATTCTTTTATGAAAAAGTTGTTATTAACGTCACAATCCCCCCGGGGGTAAGCAAAACATAAGTCTTTCCTTCTAGCAAACCAATCACAAGAGAGATCTGACATCAATGATTGTAGAGGGTCGGGTGACTTTTTCAAAAAATAAAATTCAACGGCCCACCGATTTTTTTACAGTCCCTTTGATTTGATATTTTCTGGGCTTTTTTGCTTGAATTAATGGGGGATGAAGAATCCGTCACCCCTGACGTCACAACTAAAGGGGTTGAACTTAGAAGCCATGTGGCACTGACGTAGCTACCTATCCGCGAAGAACCCGATTGTAAACAAGTTATCTTTGCGTTGTGTTAATTAGTAAACCTAGGGTAAATAGCCAATGAAACGCGAAGAAGGAGCAAGCGGTTTAATAAAGTTTTAAGCCGCTCCCTTTACATTCAATCAGATATTGTTATGGGGTCTATGACTTCTTAAAGATTCCAAGTAGAAGAAATCTATGTATTTCTGATACAGCTTATCGTATCTAGGCAAATTTTGTGGGAATAGCTAGACTAATCATTATGCATAACAAATTTTACCTCGCGAATAATTTATCTCGCTGCCATACAACTACGGCGTTACCACTTATAAGTTCACCTAATTTTTCCCTTATCTGTCCGGGAAGCATTCCTGCACCCACACCTACTGAACTGACATCCGCATACTCAAACAACACATTACACTATTATATTTATATTTTTAAGGCAAGGGCTGTTGCACTCTAGATTGGCAAAAGAGGGAGAAGAGTCATGACGAGAGGAAGTTTATAAAGATTATCACCAACTTGAAAATAAAATTGATTTTCCTAGAACTTGAGATTATCTTCGGTTTCGAAATATTACGTATATTTGGTTTCTTATCTAACGTCGCCTGGGCTGCATGCTAATGATACTCTTAAGAGATTGCAAAGTTTCACTTTATATCCGAAAAAACGTGATCTCAAAAATTCCATTGACTGATATCTTGAACTTTACGGCTTTTGAAATTTTAGCACCCAGATTAAACTATCACTCACGAATTAAAGAAATTAACTATGTACCATGCGTTATAAAAAATCGTAACATAGAAGATTTAGTGATATAATTACTGCCGAAAAATTTCTGTTGAAATCTTGCCAACAATCCACCTTTTTTAGATTTCGGGCTAGAAAAATTTATACGGAGACACCGTCTGGCTGGTTGGCCGGGTGGTTGTTTTTTATGTGGCCCGAAGTTAACCGAATAGCCCCTTCCAAAAAGTTTGACTGCCTTGTGCATCTTGTTGTTTAAGTTCTTCGCGCATGCGCACTTGGAGCTAAAAAACGTCATATCTACATTGTGAACTAGGCTATGCGGGGAATCTACTTCCTGTTTGTACGAAGAACTGAACTGACTCAGACTAAGAACATTTTTTCAAAACTTTTTGGAAGGGGCTATTGGAAATATTGCTACTTAACTTTTACTGTTTAGTTTAGCCGATATTACTCGTAGATAAAGTTGTAAATGACTCTTTCTAGCAGCAAACACTTATATTCTACAAACCAAGGGATATACAATCTGTTATATAAAGCTGTGGCTAATATCAAGCTCATCATCCGTCAAATAGAGCTCTTCTGGGCATGCGTGAATTTCGTAGCGTTATCAGTGCACTGGGAATGGCCATAGGCCGTTAAGTTCAATCTATCCGTCGACTCCGACGTCGAGTCGTTCCACGCTTTTTAGTGATGTTGCCCTATTACTACTCCAGAAAATAGTGACAATACTACTTGAAAATATAGTTCTTGACACGCCCCTACATATCAGATTGTATATCCCTTTAATACTGGATAGGGTCGGTAAAGTGTTTAGAGTTGTTAACACTGTTTGAAAGGTGCAAGCAACTATACGATAAGTATTACCCAGACATGATTCTAAATGATCTACATACGAGACCTCCTTCATAGTTTGTACCGACTAGTAGAGTCACCCCACGTCTATTCCCAAAAATATGAACTGAAATAGTTAACCGTGAAATTTCATAATCAATGGCGATTGCCACAGAGAGCAAGAATGGACGAGAGAAAAATATTTAGGATACCAATCACGCATGTTTGATAACTCGCGTTTTTATATCCGTTTAATATTGCTTAAATCAACCGATTTAGGAGAATATAGATTAAAATTAATATTGGTAGTAAGGATATAAAATTATTAACTAATTGTAGGTAGGTGAGAACTAACTAGTTGGGACACGTTAAAATCTAAATTCGAGTGGTAACCAAAAGCTCAAATACGCCTTGACCATCTTGTTTTAAGGAAAAAATGCTCAAAATCACAATATCATATTGGATATTTTATTTTATTGACCTTTTTTGAAGGGGTAATGACGCCTGTCAACTGTTTTTATGGATCCTGTATCTTTAAAACAGGCCTAATTTATCAGAGATTATTTTTTCAAAGCAATTAGTTAATTAGAAGAAGCAGTTAAAACACAGTATCAAAGCTGATTATGAGAAATACAGGGCTTCAAAGGACTCCGACTAATTAGAAAGTTGATCAATCTGTAACGTATCAGACTCAGTGTTGACAAACACAACAATATGTATCAATACGCGTCAGTTTTCTTTATTGCGTCAGAGCACGCTTGAACAGAGCTCATTGGTTCAAATCACCTGAAACCTTTAATATCATAACTATTTGCATAACTTCGTTAGATATGTTCCATAAGTTTGTCACTGGTTACAAACTGGAGCTTGTCATGAAGTGACGTACGTCATAGATTCGAGGTAAAGCGACGCCTGGTGAGGCGCTGTCAAAGGCTTAGTACAGACTAAATAGGAAGATGGACTGCAAAATTAACCAGCGAGTGTAGTACTTCAATTCTCGCTTGCCGTTCACGAACTAGTTCTCTGTAAGTCTCTAGCATTTCGAAGTATAGTTAGTGCCATACTTATGGAATATATCTTATAAACTTATGCTATTAGGGCTGGAAAAAACCCTTTCCTTAAAAAATTAATAAAACGGATAAGTAGTCTACTAAAACCAATTATCTTTTTAGGTTAGATTAATTGGTACTTCAAGTAATGAGAGTTCACGAGTTTCATGGCGTCAATATTGACATAATTAGACTTTAATGTTATTAGATTAATATTATCTGGCTGTCACGTCAATAGACAAATATTCAACCAATTAGGCTGAATAGCTACACAGTGTTGCTTCATTTTAAGAAATACATAACCTTGTTTTTTAACGTATTTGAATAACGGAAGTTGGGAAGGTCAGTCTTATATATTCATTGTTAACTGAACTATTGCTATAAATATCTTCAGAGTGATCTTAAACAACAGGAAAGACAGAACTTATACATATCAAATTGTTAAAGCAATACTTAAGCTGTTATGACGTCACGATCTACTGAACTTTTCCACAGTTAAAACTCATCATCAATAGTTAAACGGACTACTTTGTTTGCCGTTTTTCAAATAACAAAACAAACTTAAAGCAAGTTCTTCTGTGGTTTAGTTTAAAGAAGTGCCACTAGATGCTTCCTATTTAGTCTGCATTACTAAGCCTTTGACAGTGCTTCACCAGGCGTAACTTTACGAGAATCTATAACGTTTCACCTACGTCACTTCATGTCAAGCTCTCAATAACTAGTGACAAACTTATGGTACATAACTCATGAACTTATGATAAGACTATCAAATTGTCGAAATTAAATTTTAAATTGGGAATTTATTCGAATATATTACATTTACAGAGGACTTTACTCAATTTTTCAGCTTAAAAAATAAAAACACACATAATTATTATGTTATTTCTTGCGATAATGTTCGTACTAAAAATAGAATGTATTATTCTACTTATTCCATAAAATTACGTTAGGAATATGATATGACGTTTTATAAAAATAGCCTCGTCATAGAAAAATCAGTCTGAAAATCAAAATTCGCCAACAAAGACGAATTGAAGTTAAATTCCGTTATATTGAGCTGTCATTGTCTGCTACTTAAGCAAATAATAAATTTTACCTTCAAATTCGCGCACAAATTTTAACCAATTTCATCTAATTCCAAATATTTTAAAGGAGCCATGCCCGAGGGGCCCGCCACTCTTCAATTGGTGTACACGCTTCAATGCTCTTGAATGTAGTACTAAAGGCATTAGGCGTTAATTTTAAAAGCTTTATCCTTAATTATGGCCCAATAAAAGCAGGATATATCCTTGAGACATTCTTAATTGATAATTATAGATTTTAGGTTAGGTGATTCGGTTTGCCAGCGTACTAGCGTATTCATACGCAAGTTTCCCCCTATTATACCACAGGGTGGCAGTAAATACGTGAACCAGCGAGACAGCATAAAATACTGATTAACTAGGGTCTAAATGAGATTTAACCAGCTGCATAAAATACTAATTAAATAAGGTCTAAATGAGATTTAATTTAGTGTGTGTTCATACTTTCGTTAATGAAATGATTTAAATTTTAAGATGCACTAACAGGCTCTTTTCAAAAGGTGGCTTGATTTAAGGTTTAAGTCAGAACACCCGGTAAATGGATCCAAAGACCTTAGGTAGGACTTCAACGTTACCAGTCCATCAAATCGCTTTCATCTTGAAGCCATATCTAATGTCTTTGTTTGCCACATACCCATTAATGTCTCGTTTTAAGAAATACAAAGTGGACAAACAGTCCATTTTACCACCAACGTTTGAAATGGTCTACTTATGTAAAAATAATTAAGCCTATAATAAGTTTAGTCTACTCTTAGATGGCGTTGTAGAGGTTCTATAGCAAGTGGATGTTGCGGAAGTTCTAAAAATAGGTTCGTACCCAAAAGAACTGATCTGAATCCAACCGAAAACTTGTTACTTTCCTCCTCAATCAGAGGTTATTAAAAGAAGGGAATATGATAGTGATTAGCCCCTCGGATTTGCCTCGATTTATTTTTAAAACTGTTCTTAAACAACAGGACTGAAAGTCAAGAAAAAAATTATAAAAAAAAAAGTTTCTTCGGAACAGTTGGAACCAATTCTAAAGAAGAGAGATGGAAGAAGCATGTTTAAAAACAAAAAAAAAGTTCT
Organism: Phalangium opilio; assembly: GCF_054372755.1. NCBI lineage: Eukaryota > Metazoa > Arthropoda > Arachnida > Opiliones > Phalangiidae > Phalangium > Phalangium opilio. The sequence continues at coordinate 5,907,144 of NW_028324165.1, forward strand.
TTTGGAAAATTTCCAAGTCAGTTTATAGAGGTTAAAGCTTTTTCGAAATATTCTTTTAACAACAATTTCTGTTAAATTGTGTTTAGAATTTTAAAGAGAGATTTTTTTTCCACCCAAAGAATCAATAATATTTCAAATTGAAAGTATCTATTTATTCGAGAATCTAGAGATACCAACTTGAATTTAATAATTAAGTAAATAGCAAAGCCTTTTAACACAATTAAACTAATACTTTGATCGTTTGAACGCTAGAATTAGTGATAGCACTTTTCCTAAAGATTTTCAATGCTTCCCTCTAAATTTCTTGATAATTCGACTAGGCCCATATTTTAATTGGAAATAATTTTAATTGGGGAATGTCATATCTTTCGACTTTGATTAGTCTCTGAAACCCTCAATTAACGAGACATTGATAAACTTGTTTCTTATCGATTAAAAGAGGCTTGATTGAACCTTGGAGAAAAAAATTAAAATGGTTCAGGCTTAATTTTTAATCAAATGTTGAACATTCTAAAATACATTTTCCTAATAGTTTACTGCAATATTTATGCCAATTTCTTCCTATTTCATCCTAAATTTTACATTAATTTCTTTCTAAATTTTACACCAACTTTATCCAAAATTTTACACCAATTTTATCTTAACATTTACACTAATTTTATCCTAATTTTTACACTAATTTTATCCCAAATTTTACACCAATTTTATCCCAAATTTTACACTAATTTAATCCTAGATTTTACACTAATTTTATCCTAAATTTTACACTAATTTTATCCTAAATTTTACACTAATTTTATCCTAAACTTTACACCAATTTCATCCTAAACTTTACACCAATTTCATCCTAAATTTTACACTAATTTTATCCTAAATTTTACACTAATTTTATCCTAAATTTTACACTAATTTTATCCTAAACTTTACACCAATTTTATCCCAAATTTTACACTAGTTTTATCCCAAATTTTACACTAATTTTATCCTAAATTTTACACTAATTTTATCCTAAACTTTACACTAATTTTATCATAAACTTTACACCAATTTCATCCTAAATTTTACACCAATTTCATCCTAAATTTTACACCAATATATTCCTAAATTTTACACCAATATATTCCTAAATATTTCACCAATTTTTTCCCATCTTTCCCTAATTTCTTCCTATTTTATCCTAGAAATTTAGGAAAATTTCCTGATACATTTCCACATATATCAAGATAAAAATCCGTATCTTTCATTTAAAGCAATTTAATTTTTAACTGGTTAACACTGCCTTCAATATATTTAGAAAAAAAACAATTGTGTAGACCATTTATTTTATCAAAAAATATTTATTTAAGAACTAGACCTATGTCTATTAAGTTTAAAAAATTGTTTGCAACTCAGTCTAAAAAATACATTTTCAAAATATTTTGAATTAAAAATCACCCGCATAATCTGGTAATGGCGTAAAAAAACTATTTTTGACATTTTCCTGTTTTCGAAGAATTTTTTCAAACTATAATAAAATGCGTGAAACTATGCCAAGGTTAGCTGTCAAACTGTTACGAAGCTTAAATTATGCAGTAATTAAATTCTTTATTCCGAGTACTCGTTATTTCCGAAAATTAATTACTGGATAACTCTAATTAATATAATTGCTTATTAGTTACTTTATAAACAGCAATTAGAGTTGTTGCCAATTTTCTTTAAACGTTTTAATTGAATATTTTGGGTGAGTTTATGATTTTAATATTTTTTTTTTCAATCAAACGCCATTTAAAATGGTTGTCTAAGTATTTAAATTCCCTATGAAGGCATTATTTATGCCATTGCAGTTACAAATGTAGTTTGTTTCTACAATTCGTAGAAAAATTCAAGTGCTTAGGTTAAAATATTGTTCAATAGTGTCAGTATCCATGAAAATTAAGGCATTGAGATTTCGGCAGCATAATCTAGTGTTTAAGGCGCTTGGGTGCAGCAGCTAGCTACTTTTAAAACAAAGGGCAGCTCCGTTGGTGCCACTTAAAGATGCCTATGCCTTTTCTACTACACAGTGGCTAAGCTTGCTAAAGGCTAGTTAAGCCAAAGAAAGGGACCAATGGGACTTGGTGCATTAGATCTGATTGGTTCCTGTCTTTGGCAAGAAAAAATTCTTGTCCAGAAGATTATCCAGAATGCTAGGGGTGATAATTAAGACATCTGTTGCTTTACGTAATGAAAGTAAACTGCTGTAAAATCTGCGCTTTTGCATTTTTTTTTTTAAATATATTCTAAAAATGTCCAGGGTTCATTGCAACCTAAGCCGTAAGTGTTTATTTATTTTAATTAAAATCAGAAAATGATAAAATTTTGTGTACGACCGTTACGACGGGCTTATTACAACCTTAAACTTTGTAAAAGCACTGCCTTCCTTAACTGAGGAAATTGACCACCGCTAAAAAGTCTCAAAAGCTGTCCTTTTGACTTCGTTTTAAAGTTCAAATACGAATTGAATCATTTAGGCCTATTGGCTTAAAAATGCCTAACGTTTAATGAATTTTGTTTTTTAGTACGAAGGGATTTTTAAAATTAAATAACTCCATAAAAAGAGCTAATTACGTCACAAGTATCAATAGGTTCATATATACAGGGTGTTTCTGATAAGTCTGGTGGCATAAATTAAGGGGGATGTTCTTTGGCAAATCGAATTTGAGTCGAAAATGTTCTATACTTCTATCGTCGTTTTGCCACAAGGGACACCCTGTTTTGAAGTTAAGATTAGAGTATTTTACGGATTACCTCTTAAATTTAATTAAGAGATTTAGACAATGATTTCTAGTTAAATTAAGGGGTCATCCCTAAAACACCCATCAAATCATATCTCGAAAACAGGGTGTCCCTTGTGGCAAAATGGCGATAGAAGTATAGAACATTTTCGACTCAAAATCGGTTTCCCAAAGAATATCCCCCTTAATTTATGGCAGACTTATCAGAAATACCCTGTATATTCATATCATTCTAAAAGCTATACGTAGACGTAAAAAAATTGCCAAACAGCAGAATTAAGTTCGGTATGTCTAGCACATTCTACTTCGATGAAATTCAAAGCAAGCCTTAAAATATTTTTTCTAAATTTAAAAATGAGACTAACTTTAAAGTTAAGAGTTCAGCAATTTTAAAATGGCTAGCAACTACATACGGTTATAGCCTTGAAATTTTAAGCCAATAAACATTTACGTTGCATTTCTACCTTACAGTGCTTCAATATTATACATAAAATTTTCGTTAACAGAAATAATTTTACAAATCCTTTAAAAATAATAATAAAATTTACCCCCATAACTTTCGCAGATGCATTATTTAAAACTTGAGAAATATCAAGGATACATAGACATAGTTTTCAGACTATGAGAATTGATACCATTTACACCAGGAGGCCAAGCTACTTGGCGGAAAAAAAGTACAGTACCAAATAGCTTAGCTTCCTGGTGTAAATGTTATCAATCCTCCTTGTCAGAAAACAATGTATATTTTTAGCGGTCGCAACAAGCACTTAGCGTATATTAAATCCCTTAGTCAGAAAAGGCAATATAAATAAACTGCAAATGCAAGAAAAAAACATCAAGAAAAACACTTACCCAAATATATAATTAACAACTTTTTAAAGCCGATAATTGAACATTGTCCAGCAAACTTGAATAAATGATAACTTCACCACTAATCGCTGTTAAGTTTCCCGAACTTCAAACGCAAATAACCAGAGCAAAATATAAAGTAAACTAGTAAATATATTTAGACTAAGAAAACAGTAGTATCCTAGAAACCTATTTCAAACTTCCTTTTAAAAATTATACTATAACTTTTAACTCAATTCAAAGTTGATAAATTTAAAAGTCGTCTCCAAGACATCCGGCCTAACAGAATCTAACTTTATTTATAATAACAATCGAGCTTTGATTTTCTACGTGCCAGGAAGACAACACTCAGTCGTACAATCTAAACAATACAGTTGTGTTGTATTATTTGTGGAAGCTGTTACGTCGTCTAGAATTCTAGCTAGCTCTATAGAGATCTATGCAACTAGTGGTTGCTTTGCTGCTAGTTCGGTAAATGATCAAACTCTCCCAGAGACGCAGACAGACCTGTCTTTGGAAGGAAGATGTTGCTCCAAGAGAGAAACGGAGAGAGAGAGAAAGAGAGAGGAATATTGGAGCATGCGCACTAAGATTGTCTTTGAAATCAAATTATTGTTTTATTTTGTTTTTTTGCGCTTGGAAAAATTTATATTTTCGATAACTTCTCTCAAACTCCGACAAAAAAAAAACCATTTCGAGTAATTTGGTTTTATACGATTGGTTGATAACAGAGTGGAAATTTTATATTCTTTAAAGGCCAACTTTCATCGAAAAGAGTTCTAGCGAACTGAAAACCGAGCATTGAGTCTAACAATGGAGCGACCGTGCCGATTTTCGAAGCCCCGCTGGGGTAAAAGATGGAAGGGTTCTAGCCAACTGAAAGCCGTGCAATGTGGTTCTAGCGAACTGAAGATACACAATAGAGAATTTCCTTCAGGGGAAAGCAAAAATTCGAGAGGAAATAAATTTAAAAGGATTTCCTTTGTTCATCTTCAGTTCGCTAGAACCACAGTGCACGGCTTTCAGTTAGCGAGAACCCTTCCAACTTTTGACCCAGCGGGGCTTCGAAAATCGGCACGGTCGCTTCATTGTTAGTCTCGATGCTCAGTTTTCAGTTAGCTAGAACCCTTTTCGCTGGAAAGCGGCCTTTAATGGCGTTTTTAAATAAATTGATATGAAGAGAATTTGATACCGTTGGAAGTCTGTCTACAATCTGACACTGTCTATACTTAAATGATAGATACAGCCTTATTAAGAGATAGTATGAAAGTGAAGACAGAGGTGACTGCAGTATATATCAAAGCTCAGTTCAAACACTTTTCCCAACGAATTATTATACACTTCTCTTGAAAAATCAAAGAATGTGAGATTTTAAGTCGACGAACTTCAGAGCGGGTTATATAAGTTTATATCAAATTTTGTTTTAATTTTCCTAAGCTTATTTCGGCTTCAAATTACTTCAACTGATTTTTAGTTTAATTACATTTGAGAACGGAAGCGTGGTAGCAGCTGGCCCTCAATGTTTGCAGAAATATCTGCCTAGTGTTGTCTTTTTAGAAACAAGTATTTTTACAACTTCCAATTTCAGTAAAACTTTGTCTAATTAGGAACTATTCATACTGTTTGTAGATAGGTTATTTACAGCCTCAATCAAAATTTTTAGAAGAACTCGACCATTAAACAACTTCCAATGAACGTTACCAGGAGAAAGATGAGACCTCTAGCACTGGTTGTAGATCCTGGCACCAGTGAACAAATTTGAGGATTTTATGCCGCTTAGCCGCAGAACACGGACGTGGGTGCTTGAATCTAGTTCGGCCGTCTACCGCCGCGAGCGTCTCACGTTTTGGAGGGAAAATTCGGAAACCGTTACCAGAGGGCCAACCGTTGGTGTGTTATCAAAAATATTCACTTTCGCCAAGTCTAGTCTCATCTTACTTCTGACGTTACTGATATCAAGCATACAGTTTCATAAATCAAATTTAGAAATTAATTAATTGTGACGGTGTAGATCATAACGAATAAATATCCAAACAAAACACTATCTCAAATGTATGCATAAGATCATAAGTTTATAAGATGTTTCATAAGTATGATACTTCCCATACTAAGTAATGCTAGAGACTTGCAGCTCGAGCTAGTTCGAGAACGACAAGCGAGAATTGATTACATTACACTCGGTTAATTTTGCAGTCCATCTTCCTATTTAGTCTGCATTACTAGCATTCGACAGCGCCTCACCAGGCGTCGCTTTACGAGAATCTATGACCTACATCACTTCATGACAAACTCCTGTTTGTAACCAGTGACAAACTTCGGAAGAAATTTTACCGAAAAACGCCCATAGCAAAGTGTTGCGTTCTAAACGTAAGATCTTTCAAGTATAGCAAGCTTTTTTCCACTTTTCAAATTCCAATCACTCCTTTCAAAGTACAAATATTTCAAACTTTAAGGTGAATGAACACATTTTCCTGTCTATATTTCATAAAACTCGCTGCAGTAGCGAAGAGTGGAAATTTTTCTATAGTCAACGTAAACAACTGTTGGGTAATTTTACGAAGCAGGAAATCGTTCTAAACAATATTTATACGGGTAATAAAAAACTTAAGGTAATTTACACGACCGATATTACGAAATGAACTGATAGAAGTGTCATAAAAGCAATTGGGGGCCCTTGACAATCTTGAATCTCTAAAACAAACACTTGAAAACACGCTCTTGTAGGTTAAAGTTGAAGACATTTTATTGGAGTGATTAAATCTCGGGCCCTAGACCTTGTGCAACACACCTATTTTGGAAGCCTCCCAAGATAAGCCTGCTCTCTAAGAAGTATTTCAAAAGTGTAGTTGTCAGCCAAATAAACCCTAGTTGATTTGAATAGAATCATTTCGATGTATAGGCACGAGCCAGAATGTTATAAAATATTTTACGATATTATTTGGAAGTAATCCAGTTTTGACGTCATCTAGAGGTGGTAATCGTCATAAGCGTATTATACCCTCCATAAGTATGGATCCATACATGAATACATACAGAGAAAATAGGAATCATTGTTTTCCCCATATGTCCCATGTTAATTTCTACCCGCCACGCCTCATAATTCTGACGTCTTTTTAAGTGTGATTTCATTGGTTGGTAACAATGCTAATTCCTAGGCGCGCAGAAGGCAGCGTGAGGTAAAATACAGCCATGGATAAAGGATGTGCGCGAAAAGCATTCGTCGCTCTATAGGGTGTGCAATTGGCCATATGTCTAATCAGCGCCACTAGCGGATGGTCTGAAAACTACTCCCATAGAGTCTAGGTATATTTAAGCGGGTTTGCAGAATTTCCGTCAGATGGCGCGGCGTTCGAGCCACCTGGCGGAAATTCTGCAAACCCGCTTAAATATACCTAGACTCTATGGGAGTAGTTTTCAGACCATCCGCTAGTGGCGCTGATTAGACATATGGCCAATTCCCTATACTAAAATGTAGACAAGTCTATACTAGCGCCACCTGGCTGCAAGCGCTGGAAAGCTTCGTGTGAAACATAAAAAGTACTGGACATAAGAAAAAAATACGCGCTACCGTAGTTTTGTTTCACTTAGCGTCGTCTGCTAGTAGCAAAACAGTAGGTTTTTTGTTTTGAGTTTTCACATGTCCAATACTTTGATTTTTTTCACGAAAGGCTTTCCAGCGCTGGTAGCCAGGCGGAGCTAGTATCGACTTGTCGACATTTTATAGAACATCATATAGAACCCCGAATGTTTTTCACGTGCATTGAACGTAATTTGTCCATTTTAATAATTAAAGTAATTAAGCGTTTTCTTTCAACATTATTATGAAATTAATTGGTCCGGAAATTTCCGTGAATGAAAATAAAATTTTGCGTGCGCATTTGGTTAAGAATTTCTCTGAGATTGAGCCTCTAAAAAAAGATTGACGGATTAAAACAAGATTTGCAAGAGCTTGCCAAGTTCGTAATGTTTTAATCATTTAACAACTTTACAAATGATGTTACAGACAGTTAAACATAATGTTCTAATGGGTGAATATTGCGGATACACATATTGAAGGGACAGTACAGTTTATTTTTAAAAGGTTTTGATAGATTTAACTACCCGAAAATATTAATATTGTACATATAAAGTTAGTTTTGATATTCGAAAATTAAAAATTTTCTTTGCAAAAGAAAAACAAAACTGGCACCGTTTGACTGGTTGATGACGTGCCATCTTTGAAGATCTGTAGCTTGCGACTGGCGTACATTCTACAAATCGTGCCTTTTGAGACGCCGTTACTATAGCAACAGGGTGATGTCACAATTAGGTGTGTTTTCCTTTAATATTTTGTCACAGTTATTTAAATCGCAAATATTGAAATATATGATGTGCAATCTATGTATATCTCTATTTATATAATCAACGTCCAGTCCAAACCGCTTTAAGCTTAGTTCCCACTTGACCGAAAACCAGGCGTAAACACTGCGTAAGTACCTCTGCGGCAAAACATCTTCCGCAGAACGCGACCGAAACAGCTTTCGGTCGGACAAAATTGGTGTTCTATTTTTGACGCAGAGGACGACGTAAAATTATTTTCATAACCAATGAAAATTCGTTTCGGGATGAAGCTTCTGTTGACGTCATAATAGGGGAGTTTTTTTTATCGCCGCTTTGAGGGTTTTTTGGTTTATTTTTTTAACTCTCCAGTCGCCATTGCCACATTTGCAAGTCATGAACTTTTGAGTCTGAATTCTCTAATCGAATTTGATCGCGAGTCGCTATTGCCGTGTTTGTATGTAATAAACCTCTGATATGAATCTCTGACCTTAATTTGGTAAGCTCCCTAATTAAGATACCATCAAGGGGAAATCAAAGGCCAAGGCTGAAGTTCTTCTGGCTCCGAGTCCCAATTCCAGTTCGTGCCACGTGACTACCGGTCTGAATTCGGTCGTATGTGTGAACCAACCTAAAATCTTGCCGTCGAAGGGCTGCGTAAAACTCAATTTTTTGCCACAGCGCTAAAGTTTTCGGTCGTCATTTTCGGTCTAGTGGGAACCTAGCTTTATACGTAGAAGGCTGGAAATTTGCATGGCACAAGGCAAGAACTCTTCTTATAATCCACCGCCATCTTGAAAAATGGCGGCCAGAGATATAACATAAACCTTCTATATAGAGTAACGTCCGTGCATTTCAACAGATTTAATTAAGTAAACTGGTTCCCTATACCCCATTGATGGGCTTTATAGCTTTTGGGTTTCGATTTGCCGCCATATTTTAAACCAACGGGCTAAAGGGCAACGCAGGGTGCCTTTTCTACTAGTCTTATATATTCATAAAATAATATTGTGTTCTATATGAACCAAAATTTTATGATATATTAATACAATACTGTTCATTTAAAAAATTACGTGAACAATTTTGAATATTATTGTGCCAATTGCAATTGCAACAACTGTAATTGGTGACTGCGTGTAGTATATATTTTATCTAGAATTAGATTATTGGACTGCATTTGGTTAGTTTCTTATTGTAGATGAACTGCATAAATTACATGAACAATTTTTAATATTATTGTGCCAGTTGCAATTGCAACAACTGAAGCGGGTGACTGGTTGTGGTTATATATTTCATCTAGAGTTAGGTTTTTGGACTGCATTTGGTTAGTTTCTTATTGTAGATTAACTGCACAAAGTAGGCTAGAAAACTCGATAGAGTTCCAATTGCCAAAATGGTTAAGGGGAGGTAAAGACTAGACATTGATAGAGGTACGACTCCTTCGGGGTAGAGGCTGATTTTCTTGAAACATCTTTCGTATTTCCATACATGCATTGCGGTATAATGATCCGATATGCCACTTTCAACGATGTAGAGACATCTGGAAATGAATTGCATAAGCTTTAACACTAAATTCTGTAGTCAATTAATAGAGATGGGGAACAAATTTAAGTTAGAAACTAAAATATAGGCCTAGTGCTAATTTAACCAGAAGTAAGATGAGACTAGAAGTACTGAGCTAACCAAATTCTTCACTTGGCGAAAATGAATATTCTTGATAACACATCCACAGTTGACCCTCTGGTAGCGGTTTCTGAATTTTCCCTCCAAAACGTGAGACGCTCGTGGCGGTAGAGGGCCGAACTAGATTCAAGCACCCGCGTCCGTGTTCCACGGCTTTAGGTTGAGGGGAAGGGGGTAGGAAATTTTTTGAAACTCGACCAATTTTTTTTCTCTCTAGTGTATGCGCGATAGAAGCAGCATAAAATCCTCAAATTTGTTCACTAGTGCCAGGATCTACTACCAATGCTAGAGCTCTTTACTTCTAGTCTCATCTTACTTCTGATTTAACTAAGGGGTTATCCGTAAAACAAACCAATCATAACGTTTTTAGGGTGGGCCTTCGGACAAAATGACATTGAACATTTTCAACTCGAAACCGCCAATAGACCCCAATGAACTTCAGTACTTGTATATCATAAAACAATGTCAATATTTATCGGATAATATACATAGTTTTCAGACTAGGAGGATTGATACCGCTTACACCAGGAGGCGAAGCTACTTGGTACTGTACTTTGTCCGCCAAATGGTATCAATCCTAGTCTGAAAACTGTTTTAATGGATTTAGTTTTGAACCGAAGCCAATATATCTGTAAATCATCAGTTCATAAGATATGTTCCATAAGTTTGTCACTGGTTACTGAGCTTGTCGTGAAGAGACTTAGGTGTAAAGTCATAGATTCTCGTAAAGCGACGCCTGGTGAGGTGCTGTCAAAGGCTTAGTACAGACTAAATAGGAAGATGGATTGCAAAAACCGAGTGTGGTCAATTCTCGCGTCGTTCTCGAACTAAGTGTCATACTTATGGAACATATCTTATAAACTTAATTACCGCCCACCTTTAGAAATTAACATTGCATTATTTTTACGTAATGACTGAATTTTCTTACATATCTAGGAATTTTTGTCGAAATAGTTTCGGAGCGTTTTTTCTCGTGATCATTTCTCTGGCCACAATTGCCACAAATTCTTTTGATTTGTACAACTCGTCTTTAGCTTCGTCGCAAAGATTCAATTGGTCTACAGCCGCAACCGCGTGCAAGATATCACACGCCATGCAAATGTCGTTAGATATAAAATCCATGATATCTTAAGAAGAAAAATTACGATTAAGTAATATTAATACCTATACGCTATTAGCGTCACGTGACCCCAAAAAATAGGTACAGTGCTTATGTTAAAACTAGGATTGAATATAAAATAAACAAGATGGCGCCGGCCATATTGCAGTTTTGCGCGGACAAATTGATCACAACAAAACCTAGAGAATAGGCCCCCAGCCGTAAGTGGTCGGAACAATAGTTTTTCCAGCTCTAAAGAGCGCAAAACTAAAAATGGAAACCGCGTCAACACTACGAACTGCCCATTAGAAAAGGAATATTATTGTCCATAAATATTATGGCGTTATGCAATTGGTCGGAAGTACTTAAAATTATCCATGGAATTTCAAATTAATTTTAATTTTAAAATCATTCGGTGTTATTTCTTGGATGTTTCACTATGCAGGTTGGTCTTATAATTAGTAGAAGAATCGATAAATCACTTGATTTTCACTACACCCTCCCTTTAAGGCGCTGACGTAAAGGAATGGGGAAGTGAACGTTCCTCCAAAGACCTAACGATGGAGACTTAAAGAGAATTATTCGTTTATGATAAAAGGAATACGTTTATTGTATTTTCCAAAGTCCTCAATCGCACAGTTGAACCCTAATGTTTTCAGAATTACCTTGAACGTAATCGTCCTTAAATCTTCTTACTTTCTTGAGAGCCAGTTCCTCACCTCTTTGTTGCTAGAAATTTGAGAAAATATCCATGTGAATTTCAGAATATCACAAATTTTTATGCACCTTATTGTTCTGTTTATTACTTTGACAATATTATAGGCAAACCACATGCCAATGACTCTCATGTGGGGGTCATCAACCACGTCGTTAAAAGTCTCGAAATATTGTGGCTTGTCCGGTAGAGTCAGTTTAGAGAGCAAGAGACCGGTGAAAGATTTTGACAGCACAAATGCCGGAATTGTATAAAATATGAGCAAAATGCTGTATCGGAATTGATTCCAGTCGAGGTTCGTGGCTGGAATGACCCCAAATTATTAGTATATGGCCGTATCAGATCAGTTAGTCCATCATCAAAGGGTTGTTAATTTTACGGAAAACCATGGAATTGGCTTTGAATCGTTGAATTTTTAAGTTTTTTAATTGATATAAAATGCTTTTTTAGACTTTAAGGCCTGTCCAGACTGACACATGTTGCGAGTTCGCATCTTCGCTTTGCTTGTTTGCAAGATCGCGCTACTGTCCACATTGCATTTTCGCTACTTTGCGTCCTCAACTCGCGAAGATACAAATTTCTTGCGACAAGGCCAAGAATCTCGCGCCTTCGCGAGAAAAGCACCAATCCCAGACGAGAGGAAGGCTGGGGCGATTAGTTTAGTTTTCTCTTTGGACAACGTCGATGGCGCAATGATTGCTCAAACTTTATTGGCTCTCAGAATGGGAAAAGCAAAATTTTTGCGTGTATCAGAACAGAAGTGCAAATGTTTTTCGTCATCTGTTGCGAAGATGCGAATAGATGAAGGCGCAAACACGCGAGCGCGAGTTCAGTGTGGACAAAGCTTTACACTATAGAGTAATATTTAAATTTGTTTTAATTGAATATAATTCGCTATCTATTCAATTTCAACTCCTACTGAAGGCTAAAGTAACAGTAAAACTGTTTCTAAGTTCCAAGCGAACGCTGGCTACGACCCGCACCCTCGATTTTCCTGTGATTTAAATTGGGCCTGACCTGAACCTAAAAGAAGTAACTATCGTGATGGAGGTCACAAAATAAAAATAAATAATAAATTGGGATTAAAAACCAGATAAAACTAAAAAATTGGTACTGGAAAAGTAAGGCAAATTTTTCCCGAAAAATGTTCCTCGGTAATTTTCTGACTTACAAGTTACAACCCTAATAACAAAGCATTTAGTTTCAACTTACACTGGCCCACAAGATTAACGAAGAAGTAGTAAAGGGCTTTCTTGAATGACCCTAGCGATATCGTCCCCTTGTGATACGATAGTACGAGAAGTGGTGTCAACCAGAATGTCACAAAAATTAAGATCCAAACCTAAACGTTTAATAAGTATCACCAGAAATACATAGATTTTTTTCTCTTCTTGGAATCATTAACAGGCCATTTTTTAGCCTTTCTGCTTGAATTAAAAGGGAGGAGCTGTAGAAACCGTCACCCTTGACGTCATGCATAATGTATTTTAACTTAGAAATCCACGTGAGCTAGCGACCTGTGCCGAGACTCTCGCGACCCACCCATGAGCGTCGTACCCGAATGTAAACAAGTTCTGTTGCGTCGTGTGAACGAGTAGACCTAGGGTCGACAGTTGTCCTATGTATGTGAATATCCAATGAAACGCTAGGAAGGAGGAACTGGAGGTTTAATCAAGTTTTAAGCCCTTCCCCATACCTTCAATTATTAGTATAGGGTCTATGGCCTCTTAAAGATTAAAAGTCGGAAAATCTATGTATTCAACCTATAGGGAATTATAAGAAATATATTTCATACGAAAAAATGAAATTTTTCAGCTATGGCGCAAGAAAAATCACGCCTCATTATCACATTCAAATTATGCTTAACACGTATGCCTACAAGTATTTAAACCTAACGAAACGCAAGTTCGAAAGGTCTTTTTGCACTACACCTTGACGTAAACGTTTTTCGTTCAGTTTAGACCCTTGCTTGCGTTATAAGTAGTCAAATCGCGGGCCAGTTGTTGCCACCACCGAGGCTGCATGGGATGGGATAGGAGTCGGGACATTTCGGTGACAGTTTTTGGCCTCAGTGCAGCCTGGGAATGGTAGTGGCCGCCACATGTCGGGCGAACGAAATCAAACTACACTCGTGATACACACGTAACACACCTTACCGATCCTTCGTGAGGACGGAAAATTTACTCACGCAATTGTCGAAGATTGTACTTTCTTGAAATATGGGTTTTTCGATTGATCGAGGTTTTAATGATATCAGAGTCATGAATATGTTGCCAATAAGGGTACTGAACTCCAGCTCAGGATGTCCTATAAGCTGTTGATTTGAATAATCGGTAATAAAATCCGCCTCCTAAAATTAAAATTGCAGATGTTATACCTGTACCTGTACGTAGTTAAACAAGGCATCGGCGAGTGGGTTAAAATAATTTCAAATACGTCACAGACACCACGTGACGCCATGACACAAGGACTCAACATGGAGTGGGATTAGACAATTAGTTAATTTTTTCTCCAAGATTGTAGCGCTAATTGCCCGAAGTAGTAGTTTCGAAATAAAACGAACTAAGCTTCTTTAAACCACGCCTTCCCTCAGTCACGTGTCTCTCACGTATTTCAAATAATTTTTACAGACCCATTAATTTGGAATGTAGGTACGAGAATTTTAGTAGATGAGCCATATATTTTCAGGACAGTGTTACCGAAACTGCGTAATCGTGCGAGTGAATTAGAAACCCGCTATTATAATCGTATGATATTCAAAATGTATACTTTGATCACAGTTCCACTCTCAATCCCCACACTAAACAGATTTTTTGAGGTCAAATGTTTATTCAAAATAGTACTGTGCTGGCGATCCAAAGGTAAATTTTTTGGTACTATATTGAACCTATTCACGCTTCGGTCATGAATATAATCATACGCAGAGGAGGGGTTGACCCTATTCTAAGAGGTAAAGAAGGGTTTCTCATATTACTAGGCGTTAGGAAGCTTCAATGAAGTGTACTTTTGGTTTTCACCTATGCCTTTTTGCTAATACTATAGAAGCCCGAATTGTGCCATTTTTTTAGTTTTATCTATGGACTTTTGGTTTTATGTCAAATTTCTTGGTTTAGACCATTCTCTAACTACATTTGGATCGTTCCTAATCCAAATGATTTGGATTTGGGGTCGGCTCATCCCCAAATGACACTAATCCGTATTCTGTAACTCCAAATCCCTTTTCATTTGGTTCAAACCCTATCCAAACATTTGGCAAGCCAAATGGCCGGCTAAATCGTCATTTGGATAGCTCTTTTCCCCATTTTCACCCCGTTTGTGGCCGCCATTTTTTTTAAGGGGAAAAAATTTGAGAGTGGGTTCTTTTTCGTGGTCATTTTCATATTTATTGAGGATTTGCTTATGGATGGATTTTAAATATAGTATAAAGTAGGTTTCAAGCTTTAATATAAGCCTAATATCATGATTTTCCACCTTTTTATTGTCCCACAATCAATTTCTAAACTTGGCCCTTTTTTAAGGCGGTGAAATTGCGCTAAGCCTTGGCTTACCGTTAATTTTTGCCATTTAAATGTTTGCCTCTCGTTGCCCGTTACTTCGCCTTCTCTTATCGTCGTATTTTAGACTTTGAAAGTAGTGTTTTGTTTTCTTAAATTTAACTTAATTGTATAAGATTTCAATATTATAATTGCGTTAAACGTCGGTATTTACGAATTCAAGGGACGCGGTTTGCATTTGAATTTCGTTCCCTTGAAACTACCCCCTCGGAATTATCGCCGTCTCGCTTCAGCCCGGAAAACAGCTGTAGGCATAGTGAGAACTGAGAAGTGTTATTTACTAAAAATCAGTGTTGGGCAAATCGCGAATGACGTTGTACTACCAAGCGGGGGGAAATTCGGCGAATGATCGAAAAATTCGCGAATTTGCCCACCACTGCTAAAAATGTATGCGGTCAGTGTGTTGTTTTTGCATTTTAAAGCTTCTAATCGTGGTGCGCGTCGAGGTTTACGAATCCAACATGTGTTGCGAAATGAAAATCAAGGGTGGATACTATATGATCTATGCTTTAAAAGGAATTTGGCCGCGAAAGTCTAGCAAAACGGTATTAGGCCTTGCCAAAAGTTGACTGAGCTGTAAGCCTTCGTCAGATTATCACATGTCATATGATATAAGAAATTGACCCTCGGATATCCTGTGACTAGGAGATGGTTATAAAGTTACTAACTCTCGATTTTGGAGGTAGATACTGTCTAGTGACACTTAAAGTAACGATTTAATCTTATAAACAGACTACCATTATAAGCCCATATCGTAAATTAACCGATGTTGATATCAAAGCTTAATAATTTTTTTAACTCCATGAATCTTCAATATCAACATCAAAAATTATCTACTGAAAGAGATATCTAATTATATTCCATTCAAATTTCTCGCAACATTTCAAATTAACGAATAGAAATGTGCAAATGAAGTTCAAACTGATTAATTGGGCAAATTGCTATATTGGTCACCATTACCGATCACAGATAGATTTGCGTCCTTCAGTAGTGTTTATTATGCTTGTGAAATGGTAAGCGAAATCTGTGATTAAAGTTTAAAATAGACATGAGCAAAAAGTGCTTCAAGTCATATCAACTCGATTACCGAATATCTAAATTTGACCAAAATTAACAAAATATTCTCTTCATGATTAAAAATCTTGTTTGAAGCAGCAAGCCATCTAATCCTTATTTACCTTCTTTTGAAAAATAATAGGTTGATACCTCTTTCAGTAGATGATTGATTGATATTTCAGTTTCATTGAGTTTAAAAAAATTGGTTCCACCATTGGTTAATTTACAATATTGACCAATCGACAATCACAAATTTTATTAACTAAATTACAAAAACCGGTTCAAAACCTTATTAGTTTTGAAACGAGTTAAATTCTAATATTAAACATATGTACTAGTTAATTCCTCGTAGGTAATTAATTTATTGCCTTAGTGAAATTAACGCTGAATTTTACATACACAAAATAAATAATAAATTAACTTCTAAAATTTAAATGTAAAATGTGTGCATTATTTCCCAATTAATAAAAGATATCCACCTATTTTTCATTCAAATTAATTTCCCAATTAATATTAATTAGGCCTAATAAGCTTAAACTATCAAATTAAGAGGTTTCTTAATTTTACAAAATTATTACTATCTAACATGCAAAAATCCAAGGCTTCATTTTACTTTTATATTAAACGCTGCAAAAGAATTGACCAATAAACACTAAGTAAAATTACGTAATGAAAGAGGAAGTGACGTACATTTGGTTTGGATAAAGGTTTGGCGGGATATCCAAATGTCGATTTGGATTTGGGTTAGAGAATACGGTTTTAAGCGCCCTATCCAAATGGAACCGATCCAAACGTTTAGATTTGGATTCTCATCCAAATGATTTAGATCCTTAGAGAATAGGGTCCCAGCAGTTCTTGTCAGAATAGCTTTCGTTGAAAATAAATGGAGCTCTCTTTGAAATCATAGTGCCATTTTTATTCACTTGTTTCATCGCAAGTATGAAACCTGATAATCGAGGTTATCAGAAAAAGCTGTTTTGACATAGGATGAAACCATGACACGCCGTTTGAAGAACTGCTGTCCTAACCACAAACCGTTTATTGAACTACTAGCTTTATCTAACTAATCTAATTTCTGTGAATTTGGCAATGCGCGAGTGACCACGTGCAGAAGATTGAAACTGAATTTTTTCTTTCTATGAATAGTTTCAAAACTTTGTTAATTGGGAACAGGCCTTTAGAGAGTTATTTTTCAAGGATGAGAACTTATTTCAAAGTATTTCCGTGCCTACTAGATTTTTGTAAATGAATTAGTACTTACATTTCTAAATAGTCTCAACTGATTCTCTTGAAAACCATCATTTTCGCTCACATTTACGAAAACCAGATTCGCTCTAAAGTCAAACATGTTCCATGGATCGTTGAAATTACATTTATATTTGGATTGCAAAACAAATTAAGATAGCCCCTTACTTAAATATTCTCACGAGGGATTCGAATAGAAGATTAAAATTGAGAGCTTGCACTCCGACAAATCGACCAGTTTTTGCGTCATATTCAATTGCGCCTATTCGCTGAAAAAGAGGACGTCAAGTTTCAACTACTTAATTTTTGAATAAAAATTTCACTTAATCGTTATGCTTACATCCCTGTGCGCCACTCTGATGGTCATATTTTGAAGATCTGTAATTATTTACGCGTCTTTAATTTAATCATTTTAGTTTTTCGCAAGTATAAGAATGAGACGTATGAATCTGTGCCTTACTATCACGGTTAGTCTTTTCGAATTGCTAGGGTATACCAAAAGTTTATAGATTTAAAAATAAAAAGTACACTTCATTAAAAATTCCCAATCTTTGGCTGTAAACGACATGTAAACTGAGAAGAAAACTACCCTCCGCTCAACCACCTACAGGAACTAACCAATTATGGAAGATCTTGACGTCATAGGTATGATGCTGGTGATCCAAACATTAATTTTTAGTACTAGACCTAGCATCTGCTACTTCATGAGCCTATTCACGGCTTTTTTCTTGTGCCACGGTCGGGAAGATAATCATACGCAGAGGGGGGCGGCACTGTTCTGGGATGAAGAATCAGCGTTACTCATATTACACGGCGCTAGCAATTTTGAAAGAAGTGTACTTTTTGTTTTTAAATCTATATACTTTTGGTATCATATGGCTATGCTCGTCGCGTCCTCCCAAAACCAATAAATATAGATGGCACCATTAAAAATTAAAACCTTAACACCCCATTTAGAAATGTATAAAACCAGAACCCCAGGGTTATATTGGGCATAGGCCGGGGCATTCAACTGTCCGGCATTGGGCTATGAACTTTGTAGTTTGAATCCCTTAAGAGTAAGAGTTATTTTACCCTCGCGTTAGAACTGTTAACTGTTTAACCTAATGATGTCACTTGTTATTAATACACTATAATTATCGCAAACTAGCCTAATTACTTACGTTCGTTAGTAATGTTATTACAGAACAATGGTCTGTAAAAATTAGAACTTACCACTGTCGTTCAAACTCATTTTCGAAAAGTTCTTCTATTTCTCAATTGGTTTTCACAGAAAGTTTATTACCAACTGGTATCTGCGTAAGTTGGAGTGATACTGCGTGATACTTGAATAGGGTATGTCTTTGTGAGCGCGAATATACAGTTTATTTTCAGAATTATGTCAAAGATTGTGTGTTTTTCATTTTATTTCTGACATATTTTAATTCCGTTGACACGAGTTGCAAAATATAACATTTTTTGATCAATCACGCACGCTCTTGTTACGACTGGACTATAATATAATATCAAGAAGTGATATCTAGTTTATTAGGGAGAAGGTATAAATTACCCACATTTCCAGCTTTATCTCCAGTCCGTACGTAGGTCCGCAGTTAATCCCCGCCTTTAAATTGCAACCAGCATCTCATTGGTTCTTGAAAACTCGCGTCAGCGCTACGCGAATGACGAAAATTACAGTCATATTTTCCGACTGAGGAGAGGCGAAATAGCCCCGCCTCCTTTTACGTCCCACCTTGTATTTTGAAAGGGGGACTGGGACTATAGCACGCGAATACTTAGGTATCTTATACCTTCTCCCTAATAAACTAGATATCACTTCTTGATAATATTTATTATAAAATTTCAATTTAAACATACATCTTTATAAGAAAGGATATGTTTGATGTGTTAGTCATTGCATGTCATTAAAGCTTACAGAAACTTTGACGAACACGAAATTCATCTGTTCAGTGCACATAGAAACCCTCAAAAGTTTATTAAGGAAAATTTCCCGTTGAGGAAGGTTGTTTTATGAATTTAACTAAGGTAGCAAATAGAAGCCTAGCGTTCGTTTGTTTGTTTGTATTGTAAATTTTAATCTTGAATGTTTATATAAGCAAACGTGGATTATGAGTTTCTTCTGTCAAATATATGTATGCGTCGAACAGATTTTGTTTTTACCGAAGGGTTAGTTACTTGAATAATCAGGTGAACAAAACCGATTACAGATCACAAATAATCTGCGGCAATAACGGGAAATCCGTTTAACGGTTAAGGAAATCACCGAAAATAATCGTAATCACAAAATCAAGGAATTAGTTCAGTAATCACCGGAATTCACATAAAAAATCAGGTGTACAGAATTTTTGTTAATGACTAACCCCTCGGTTTTTACATAAATTGTGGTCAAACTCATGTAACTACATGATAGTAGCTCCCATAGAAAAGACTTCATACTGCCAAGAGGTTATATCAGTATCTCAGAGAGAAGGTATAAGATGCCTTTGTATTCGCGCGCCATAGTCCCAGTCCCCCTTTCAAAATACAAGGGGGGACGTAAAAGGAAAATATGACTGTAATTTTCGTCACTCGCGTCGTCGCGCTGACGTGAGTATTCAAGAACCAATGAGATGCTGGTTGTAATTTAGAGACGGGGATTGACTCCGGACCTACGTTTGGACTGGAGATAAAGCTGGAAATCTGGCGAATTTATACCTTCTCTCTGAGATACTAGATATAACTTCTTGATACTGCCTTTAATGTATAAGGGTGGTATTTGATTTACTAACCTGTTTTCTTATATTAATTTACAATATTATTTACATAAAATCATAAAAAAATCCGTATATTATCTTAAGTATTACTTAAAATGAATGATTTAAAAACGAATTTAAATTTTTTTAAACTTGCTTCGATTACAGTTTTGATCTCTTTCTAATTAGTTGATTTATATTTTTATTATTTGTCGAATACTCGACGATTATAATCTTGCCACTTTTCATCGCCCTTAGAAACTATAGCGACAGGATGATGTCATAAAGGTGTACATGGGTTATTCAAATTGCATATATATTTCTCAAATTGTTCCTTTGAACATGTGTACATATCATACACAATTATGGCTATAATATCCTAAATTTTAATCCGCGCTGTTTAAATATACCCCATTTACCATTGAAGGTACTAGGAATATCACCGTCTTGTACTATACCATCATTAAAGTCATGTCGCAATGAAGTTAACAATCTGTTTAAATAATTCGTTTCGGAATAAGAAACTAAAAATTTTACATCATTAGCGTATTTGTTTTAAAGATTTATTTAGTCTTGTTTCGTTACCTCTCCGAGTGACGATGACGTCAGGGAGTATTACATAGGACGTGTATGTCTGTCTGTCTGTCTGACGCGGTCAGTGTGTCCGTGACCATGTTCGGAGTTTGGAAATTTTAAAAAAGGTGTTTCCAATTTAGGAGCTAATTCAAGGTTCGCAGAAATTTTGGTAATAGAGTATTGGTTCTTCCCATTCTCGTTGAAATAAAGACGTTGGGGAAAAAATTTAGAATCGAGGTTCTTGTTTAGGAAAGTGGGCTTGTAATGGTAAAAGGATGAGGGAATTTAAAAAATAATTTCCGTCTATCCCAATCGCGGATCAAGGTTGTATGACAAAACAACAAAAACTATCGGGCTGTTATTTTTAAGTAAGTAAGTGGTAGTCCTCTCGTCTCGGAGAGGTAATATTTAGGTTTCCCAACTTGTTTTATTATAGTCTTGAAGTACCTGTTACAAAATGGTATAATTCTCCTATAATTTACCTTGTAAAACATTCGCGTGTGCATCAAATATCAAAGGCAAACAAATAACGGAAAGTAATTAGTTACTGGGGTCGCGGAAAGCCTTGGTGCTACCAGAGTTCTACTCGTCTCTTTCCTTAAGCGATGGTATCAGCCCCTTCGGTGTAAAAAAGGGAGTATGCACTATGCAGTCCACAATATCGAGGGGTGCAATGGGGTTGGTTGTTCTATTGCCGTCTCTGCTCACTCTCTGGATTTGAAACCCGTAGAGCGCGGGCGACAAAAGCGAAATGGACGGTAAAGTTTTCCCCCTCTTGTCTTTCCCTTTCTAGTAGGAACCGATATTATGGGTTTCCCGATAGTACCGAATCGGTTGGTGTAATATGATACTAAACCGATACTCGTTTAAAATACGTTATATGGCGCTACATGACATTTTTAGGTCTTTCAGTAATGTATTGATGGTTGTAATATCTCATTTCTATGAATGTCAATCGTAATGATTTCTCATTTATATAAAAAGTACTTGAATTTAGTTTATCTAATAACTAAGTTTAATAGAAGTTAAAGTATAAAAGGGCCTCTCAGCATATACTAGTTAAAAAAGGCAAGCCGTAATATTATTTTGAAACTACCTCTAAACATATGTAATTGGCAATGTCATACTAAAAATATCGGTATCGGTCGGTATCGGTTCATGTTTGCATCGGTATCGATCGATATCTGGTTAAGCCTTGTATCGGCCATCTCTACTTTCTAGTTATATCTAAGAGGCTTATTCATGGGGAAGGTTTTCACTAGTACTAAGCGGGGGGATGGCAGTAAGTATTTTTTCTTTGGCTCAGAGGTAAAACGAATCCCGCATATCGTCTACGGTCTCCTCCCTGCCTCACTTTCGGTTATTTCCATTTGCCTTTGATCGTAGTGATTCGCTAAATTACGTCTGCTAAAAACCTTCAATATTTGCTTAACTAAATGTGGTAAAACAAACGATTTACAAACTAACTAGGAGAAAAAGTCATTAAACCAAATGGGATTTAGTCTCGAAAATGCCTAATGGGCATTAGAGAGTATAAAATAGATTTGAGCGTTTAAAATATTCCCAAATTTGAAAGGTTCAGCGCAACTTTAAAATGGGAGCTTTGTTCGTTTGCATTTTCGTTTTGATTGGATTAGGGCTAGTTATAGCTAATGATGAGAATGAAATATGTCAAACAATTATAGCGATAATGTGCAGTGAACATTGTATGATTGATGTTTTGTATAATGTCTCAACATGTATTTTAGGAAGAGAGCGTTTCTATCTAGATGAAATTATGATTCTTTTACATGGCCGATATCGTAAATTAACCGATACCGATAAGTTTAGCTGGAACCGATGCCGATTTTAACCGATTATTTAATTTTCTTAAAAATCGGTCAATTAATTTTGAGCCGATATATCGGTTTAAGTGCCATATCGATCTTCGATATCATATCGGTTTGTGCCAATCACTATATTATGATATATATAAATTCGTATTTTAATTGAAAGAAAATATTACTGAAATTAATAAGTATTTTTATAGTTGCTTCTTCGTATAACGCTCTTAGTAAAAAAATACTTGTTGCAGTATCAAAAGACGGAGTATATTGGACTTATTCTTGAATATTTTTCTATATTTTCTTAGACGTGCGCTTTAACAGAAATGAAGGCAAACACTATTCCGAAGACTGCAAGATGGTAATAATTATTTCTTACCACTACAAACGTTTACACAGCTTAATAATATATAATATTTATAAGAGAATATAATATAATGAGTATTTCACATTGACTTTATTTTCAATTAAAAAAGTACCCGGTATTCTCTGTAAACTGTACTTATACCTATTTGTAATTTACAGATAGCAAAAAGTATCAAAGGCGAAATAGATAAAAAATATGTCAAAGCATGCGCGGTAAGTTATTGTTAATTATTACTATAACCAGAAGTAAGATGACACTAGAAGTAAAGTGCTATAGCATTAGTAATAGATCCTGGCACTAATGAACAAATTTGAGAATTTTATGCCGCTTCCAGTGCGTCTACACTAGAGAGAAAAAAATTGGTCGAGTTCTAATTCCTACCCCCCTTCCCCTCACCCTAAAGCCGCGGAACACGGACGCGGGTACTTAAATCTAGTTCGGCCGTCTACCGCCACGAGCGTCTCACGTTTTGGAGGGAAAATTCAGAAACCGCTACCAGAGGGCCAACCGTTGGTGTGTTATCAATAATATTCACTTTCACCAAGTGAACAATTTGGTTAGCTCAGTACTTCTAGTCTCATCTAACTTCTGCTATAACCTACTCTTTATCTCTATTAATTAAATTTAAATTTCAGTTTAAAAACGATTTTAATAAGGTGAGATGTATTTATTTATTTATTTGACATTTGTTTAATTTTAAATGTGCATTTAATTAAACTTTCTTTAGACTTGCAAAGCCCTGAATGAGGTAAGAGTATAGTTACTTCATTTTGTTAGAGGGGCTAACCTCTGTCGGATTACCAAGAGTGACTGGCCCCTCGAAATTGTACAGTATCAAATGATATTGTATAAAAGTGATAATTATTTAAATATATCAAATCAGATCTATAATGAATATGCCGAAAAAATGGGGGTAAGTAACATAAATTTTACTTCTATTTTGGTCAGTTAAAGGGTGATATCAGGGACAGATTTAATTTTAGAATTAGGAATGGAGAACGTTTAGTATTTACTAAATTCGACTCAAATCCTAGTATAGAGCCCCTCCCTCCAACACGTAAAGAAAAGTTTAAATTATCTTATTGGCTCAGTTAAGCTACGTTTTGATGACGTTGCTGATAGGGACGGCGAAAAATACGTAATTCCTTTTTACCTCTGTCGCTATGACCCGCCTCTTTTTGCATACCCACCCGTCCCGGGGAAGGGGTCCGGGACTTTGACGCACGCCCACATTACTCTGTGCTCCATTCCTACTTCTAAAATTAAATCTATCCCTGGTGATATCCAAGGAAAAGTGTTTTAGGTGAACCAAAAACCGGAAATCTAAATATAAATGACAAAATAGATCATTCCATTAATTCCAGAGGAGAAGCAAACGTCAAAGGGGGGGGGAGATCACCTTCTTGGGTTAATTCCCCTCGTGCCAAGAAGTAACGCTAGAGGCAGTGCGAGTCGACTAACCTCCTTAAGCTTGTAGTCTCTCAGGCCTCTCGGCACGAGGCAAATATTCCTAAAAGTGGTGCCTTCCGCCTATGTGTTGTTTTCTCTCCAGATAATTAATGGGATGGTCTATTAGAGTATCAGCTGAAATGTTTGAGGGGTTCCATGATAACTGAAAGGTGTGCAAACATAACTGAAGTCAAGATTTTTGTTCCATCTTCAATTTGCCTACAACTCCCCAAAACTTTCACAAAGCAGGTACTCCGACCATGATACTAATACTATCGTATTGTGAATTCCCAAATAAGCCAAAAAGCTGGCCCCAAAATACGCGTTACACTTCAGACAGCACCTAACCATGGACAGGGAGAGCTGAGTTAAACCCGCGTCAACAAAAGGCACTGCTTAGCAATTTATCGCCAATTATACGATTTTAGTAGGTTTGGTGATAAACTTGTTACACCCGCTGCCACAGGCGGCGCTGCTCTAAGCAAACCTACCTCCTTATTCAGTTTCCTTTCCATGGTTAGGTGGTCTGAGGTTACACCCGCGGATTTAAATCTAGGCGAAACTAGTGAGGTCGCGTGGGGAAAAATATCTATCAGCCTCAGGTGAATAGCAAGAGGGTCCCAAGTTCGAACCCGAACATACCCTTCCGCTTAGAGTTTGCAAGTTAAAAGTACTTTTCATTTACGGTGTTATCCGGGTTTTCTTTTTCCCAATAAAACTTGCTTGGGTTAATGGTAGGGGTGTGCGAATACCAGTTTTTGGGTACCGAATCGAATAGTTAATTCCAAATCGAATACCGAATACCTAGTTAGGCCTTGGTAAATATTTTACTAACCGATTAATCGCGAATAGTTAAACCTAGTATTCGCGAATACTAGGCTTAACTATTCGCGATTAATCGGGTGGTAACCCAAATGTTCGCGAATAGTTAATGCAAAGCAAGGAGAAAAACATTTAGAAGCTCCTAAATGTCAAAATACCTCTCCTCATTGGTGGTCAAGTGTGTCTTAAAATTTTCTTAGGCACTTGCTGGTAGTTTTTGATGGAGGACAAATAAAATCGGGATGATATTTTTAAAACAAGGTGGTTCTCTCTAGTGCCAATTAAGGACCTAAATTTATGGTAGTCGAACTTTAACCGAATAGTCAGTTCGGTATTCCATATTCATATCGAATATTGAAAATGGGGCTTATCGAATACCGGATCGAATAATTTGGTTCGGTATTCGATCGAATTATTCGAATGAAACGGTTAACCGTACACCTCTAGTTAATGTTAATAGCATGGATGAAACCAGGATAGTCGACTCTATGGTAACCGATTTTCGAAACGCGACTGTGGCGCCCCTTTTTTTAGTACGGAAAAACAGGGGGATATTAAGATTGAGGAAACTAGTCCCTGGCATCCCTTCCCCTTCGCATCTAATTATGCTCCGTGGGAAAACTAGAGACCGCAACGCTTCTGTCATGCCTCTACCGGACAGTTACGGAAACTGCCTGAGTCGACTCTCCTGGTTTGCTCCATGGTAATAGTATAGGGTGCTGTCGATTATACGTGTGGAGTTCATAATAACCCCCCTTCGGGGGGGAAGTATGAAACTGGCCATAGAACTAATGGTAAAAATCGCGAACAACAAGATTCTGTCGTTGCGCATAGAAAGGATTAGCCTGTTTATGGACATACAACCTTACAGTATATCGGAGTGGTATCTATGCTCCTTGGTTTTCGTTCCGAAACTTCCGTTGGCTGGGATCTCCGTCGAAAAGAAAAATGGCGATATAGTGGACGTAGAAACACGTTGCAATTCTCATATTAAAGATACTGCGAATAAATTTGTTCAAACCGTTTTAATTTAACCCCGGAATTCTCACTCACACATATCACAACGAAACATCATTGACGATCGTTTAAATATTTTGTAAAAAACTAGAAACCCCGACTAAAAGCCAACTTCTTAGCCAAGGCTTAATTTACACCGTTACGACAGAAGCAGACGTGAACCCTTTTCGCTCCCAAAATCACATGATAAAATGGTGCTAAACCGGAAGTGTGTAAGTTAATGCGCGTGGGCGCTAAAAATGGCGTAACTATTTCTTTCGTAGTTAAGCGGTGTATGAATCCGCTGAGTTTTACGTCGAAACTTTGTTGTTACTGGCTTTTTAACCAGTTTCGTATACTTCGGGTTATTATGAACTCCTGGTGACATAGGGTCCACCACCCTTCTATGCATTGAATTAAAGCCCCCTGGCAATTAAGCATGATTATTTTTATATACGAATATCAGGAAAAATGTATGTTGTCCAACCCGAGGATTCAAGCAGTAGAAGAATCGTGTCGAAAAAAACAAGGTAATTGTAACTCCAACACCGCCAATTGTTCAAAATTTGGGCTTAAACTGAAAAATTAATGGAAAATATAACTGTAATAGTGGATGATGAAAATTTCTTGAAGGTGATGTCACAAAATTTTCTTGTTACGGATGCTTGTAAAAAGGTCTGCTTTAAACATATTAACTTATTTTCGACTTGAATATTGCACACTTGAGTTAATATTTTAACACGAATCTATAAAACAATGAATATGCGTGCGCAATACCCCGTCTAACCTCTAGCAAAAGTGGATGAGAGGAAAAGTATGAAAATGGCCAAAAGTCGCGAGTCATCAGAGCTTCGCCGTAGTTGACCGTTTTATTGGCGTAGCTATACTGGGCCTGTTCACTCCCTTAAAATAGGTCTTGTGTTAATTCGCGGTTACGCGGTTACCGTCGCCTGCTATTTTGTATGCTAGAACTTCCTTGATTTGTGTTTGTAGTCAGGACAGAGTAGCTTGTAATGTTTTAAAAGGTATTTCAATGTATAATATGAATTTAAGTAAGGTTATCGAAGCAATAGAAGAGCACATAAAACTAGATACGTTTAAAACAAATCTCGGTAATTTAGCTATAGCGCGAGCAGCTTGCGTCGTGATGCGCGTGATCAAGTGGGCTATGGTTAAACCAAGGAGCATAAATGTCTGAACTATTTTTAGTCGAGAGTTTGCAAGTCCATCAGTCACTAGTAAACTAAATAGTTATTGGCGAAACTTTGATGTCCGCGTTCTTTAACACAGGCTCTGTGGCCATTGTCATACTTTCCCTCTCATCCACATTTGCCTCTAGTGAGAGTCAAGGCTTCGAGCGATAGGGTAACGTAAACGTAAACTTGTTAAAATCGCTTTTAACAATTTGTTATACGTTATCGCAACCCCTGACATTATTAAATTAGGATTTTATACGATGTTATGTTATCTATATCTATATAAATCAAAGTCCTGACTGACTGACTGACTGACTGACTGACTGACTGACTGAATGACTGACTGACTGACTGACAGACTGACTGACTGATAATCAACGCCCAGCCCAAACTGCTTGCCCTAGAAGGCTGAAAATTTGCAGGAACGTTACTCATAAGTAGTAGGCGCGTACTAAGAAAGATTTTTCCAATCCGCCGCCATCTTAGAAAATGGCGCCCAGAAATGGAAAAAATCTTCTCTATGCAACAGAGTCCGCGCGTTTCAAACGATTTCGCAAATATTTAGTACACTGATTTCCTTTGACCTATAGGCGGGTTGAATGGTCATTCGGGTTAAATTTGTTGCCATCTTTTTAAATAGCGGCCAAAAACTTAAAACCCTTCTTTATGGAATAATGTCCGCGTGAAAAATAATAAAAAATGTCCCGACGGGCTGACGGGCAACGCCGCGTGCCCTCGCTCCTAGGGTGCTACAAAAATATCAGTCATCAGTAAAATCTACCCATTCTTTATATCATTTTGATGGAAGTTCTTATTACACGCGAGCGACGCCGCGGGTAACAGCTAGTTTTTCATATGAAAATCGCTCTATCTCAAAACATAACGCGTTAAAATGTTCCCAAAGCTATATCGCGCTTCCAACACCCAGACTCAAAAGGCGCCCTCCTTCTCTTGGCTACTCAAAATGCGTCATAGGCTTAGTAAACCAATACTAAAATCAAATCGACAGGTTAGAAAGGGTCTAGCATACGGATGTATATTCATAGCTGTATAGATTCATGATTTTACTTATGGCATTTGTCAATTTCGTTTCATCAGAAAATTCTAGCATTGCGCCCAGGAACATTGAAACAAATGGAAATGGCCTGCGAGGTAACAATTAGTAAAATCTACCTTAATAATGCATTTCAAAACCTCATTTTATTACTCTAATTTCACAGTTTAAAGCTGACTTGTTGAAAGTTAGTGAATAATATCCATTTATTCTTTAAATTCATTTATGTATTTATTTTTACTCATTATAATTTTAGGCAGGTATGACTCTAGGTGGGGTAAGTCAGTCAAATTTTGTAATTATAAGTTATTAACAAATTCGTCAGCCTGTTTTCAAAATTAAAAGTTTTGCTAACATTTACTTGACAGATATTTGGGAAATTTTTGACTAGTCTGGGTGTAAGTGTAAATATAATCAAAGGCAAATAGTGATTATTAGAGAGTGTGCGTATTTGAAGTGAGAGCTTTGCCTCGGACCAGTGAGTACAAATATTTGTGCTCCCTGCTCAGAGATAACGGAAAATATTTATTGCCACGCCCCCCCCTGCCCAGCGCGGTATAGATCTATTTCAATTCAGGGGGAAAGGCTAGTTTTTGAGGCGGGTTTTCGCCAGTCCCCGCCCAGGCGCCTTTGTACGTGAAATTTAGCTTCTTCAGCGGGTCGCACGGAGGGAGGGTGAAAACTGTTTATTGGCAGGCCCAACTGTGACGTTTCCCCCTTTCAACTGATATAGAGGAAATTCGCGTATAGACCGTTTCGATGTGAATAAGGGGGTAGACAACAACCCTCCGTATCGGGACGTACAAGTGGGTTGATCCCTATAGCTGACTCTACGTTCGCACACTAATGATCTCCCAAGCCCACAGCGCAGGCGCTAAAAAACGGGATAGAAGGCAAAGTTTTACCTTCGTGCCTTTTCTGTTTAGTTACATCGAAGTGGTCTATAAATACTAGCAACTTCTGATACTAGCGAGAATACATGGACAAACCAAATTATAACTACCAAGTTTGCATTATGATCACCAAGAACCAAAAATATTCAAACGTGCCCTTAAAGTCGGACCAAAGAAGCTAGAGAGGTGTCGAAAACGTTAGACCTTCGGCTTCACGAAAGCGTCACTCTCTGTTATTTATATTTGCCTTTGATATTACTTGACGTTACACACAAACTTGAATGTTTCATCTAACAAGTGTTCCTTTATATCAGCCTGAGTGCGTGATGAAACCTAAATAAGAAGATCATCGTTTCAATTAAATGGCGTACATTAATAATTATAATTGTGTTTAAAAAATAAAGCAATAAGAGAATATATTCTTCAAATGCTTTCAATTTATATATTTATTGTATTTTTTAAGGCTCTCGGCTTAGCCCGTCATCCAGTCGGGAGTCGGGACATTTTTGTTAGTTTTCGAGACTCAATTTTAAGAGCTGACGTCAAATCAAACAACAAAAGCCATAAGGCCCGTATATACGAAACAAGACCGGTACACTAATTCTTTTTGAACTCGGATGAAACGCGCAGACACTATTATACTGTATAAAGAAGGTTTTTACTTTTTGGACCGCCATTTAAAAGATAGCGGCAATTGAAACCCAAGAAATTTAAGAAATATAAATTTAAAAATAATGGAAACTAGAATCTATTCATATTTTTCATGGCATTTCCGAAAAGAAATATTTTTATGGGAGAATGAATTAGCCAACAAACCATCGACAACAATTGATATTGTTATCGGGACGCGAAAAATCCGTAATTCCTTTTTACCTCTGTCACGATGACCCGCCTCCTCTTTCATACCCCTGTCCCATGGAAAGAGGTCCGGGACTTTCACGCGCGCCCACATTACTCTGTTCTCCATTCCTACTTCTGAAATTAAATCTATCCCTGGCTTCAGTAAGTGTTGAAATTGAATCGATAGCAAATTAGATTCAATTAGAAATTTTCCGCCTTTTTTCTCGGAAAATTAATTACCCAAACATAATTAAATACTAAATATTTTTTCGCAACTTTTAGCGTATTTTTAGGTGTAGTGCTACTTATTTTAGCAATCCTAACTTAGTTTGACCCTAAGCAAGCACCCATTAAATGTTGGCAAACTATCAGAAGTATACATTTAAATTCAATGAAAACTAGAATCTATTCATATTTTTCATGGCATTTTCTGAAAAGAAATATTTTTATGGGAGAATGAATTAGCCAACAAAACATCCACAAAAGTGACAAAAATCGATACTGTTATCGATACTGAATCGAGTTACTCGATAGAAACGAATACTGGCCTATGATTAGTTTTCAGTTCGCTAGAACTCGGCAAATATTAGATCAAAGATTTAATGATCGAATCCTAAGATATACCATTAGTTCATAAGATATACCATTAGTTCATAAGATATACCATTAGTTCATAAGATATACCATTAGTTCATAAGATATACCATTAGTTCATAAGATATACCATTAGTTCATAAGATATACCATTAGTTCATAAGATATACCATTAGTTCATAAGATATACCATTAGTTCATAAGACATACCATTAGTTCATAAGACATACCATTAGTTCATAAGACATACCATTAGTTCATAAGACATACCATTAGTTCATAAGACATACCATTAGTTCATAAGACATACCATTAGTTCATAAGACATACCATTAGTTCATAAGACATACCATTAGTTCATAAGATATACCATTAGTTCATAAGATATATTCCATAAGTTTGTTACCGAGAGCTTCTCATGAAGTGAAGTAGGTGAAACCTCGTAGATTCTCGTAAAGCCTGGTGAAGCGCTGTCAAAGGCTTAGTAAAGACTAAATAGGAAGATGTACTGCAAAACCGAGTGTATTAAATTCTCGCGCCGTTCTCGAACTAAATCGCAGTAAGTCTCTAGCATTAAATACGAAGTAAATGTATTGTCATACTTATGGAACATATCTTATACACTAATGGCTATAATATCCTAAATTTTAATTCGCGCTGTTTAAATATACCTGATTTACCATTGAAGGTTCTGGGGATATCACCGTCTTGTACTATACCATCATTAAAGTCATGTAGCAATGAAGTTAACAATCTGTTTAAATAATTCGTTTCGAAATAAGAAACTAGAAATTTCTACATCATTAGGGTATTAGTCGGTATTAGTTTTAGGGATTTATTTAAGCTTGTTTCCTTACCCCTCCGAGTGTCGATGGCGTCAGGGAGAGGTATTACATAGGATGCTGTATGTCTGTCTGTGTGACGGTGTCCGTGTGTCCGTGACCATATTTGGAGTTTGTAAATTTCTGGAACAAGTTCAAGGTTCACAGAAATTTTGTAAATCTCTATTGCACTTAGAGTATTGGTTCATCCCATTCTCGATGGAATCCTCTGTTGCAATATAGAGACATTAGGGAAAAAATTTAGAAGCGAGGTTTTTATTTAGGAATGTGGGCAGGTAACGGTTAAAGGATGAGGGAATTTAAAAAAAAAAATTCGTCTATCCGATCGCGGATCGAGGACGTATGACAAAACAATAAAAACTATCAGGCTGTTATTTTTAGGTAAATAAGTGGTAGTCCTCTCGCCTCGACGAGGTAATATTTAGGTTTCCTAACTTGTTTTATTATAGTCTTGAAGTACCTGTTACAAAATGGTATAATTCTCCAATAATTTACCTTGTAAAACATTCGCGTGTGCACCAAATATCAAAGGCAAACACAAATAACGGAAACTAATTAGTTACTGCAGAAGTGAGACGAGACCAGAAGTACTGAGCTAACCAAATTCTTCACTCGGCGAAAGTGAATATTCTTGATAACACACGAACGGTTGGCCCTCTGGTAGCGGTTTCTGAATTTTCCCTCCAAAACGTGAGACGCTCGTGGCGGTAGACGGCCGAACTAGATTCCAGCACCCGCGTCCGTGTTCCGCGGCTTTAGGTTGAGGGGAAGGGGGTAGGAAATGTTTTTGGAACTCGACCAATTTTTCTCTCAGTAGTGTAGGCGCGTGGGAAGCGGCATAAAATCCTCAATTTTGTTCACTGGTGCCAGGGAGGCTATTCTCTAAGGTCCTTTTGGAGGAATTTCGATCCGAATCTTTTCATTCGGAGTCAATTTCTCCGAATGAAAATAAAACGTATTCTGTAAGCACCTTATCCTAATCATACGGTGATAACCTCTCCGAATCATTCGGCGGGCGTAAGAGACGGCCGAATCGGGCATTCGGAGATTTTACCGCCTCTCTTCCCTCCATCAATCTTAGATTCGCGGAACTTTCGCCGAAGTTTTGGCTGCGGTTCATATTTTTATTTAGTATGGCTGCTTTGTTTTTTCAACTCAAGCTTCATCGTTTGCGATTTGAACATGGTAATCGCATTGCCCGTCGCGATTTACGAGTTCAAAGGGTTTTTCGAGACTTAAAATCAAGCGTGGGCAAAATTTTAGGTTAAAGCGGGAAATGGCTTTAGGCCTTGGCGGGCCTTGGCGAAATCTACAAGGTAGATCGACGGCTTTTTTTGGTAGATTAAAGGTAAAAAACGTCGTTGAATTTATCCTACATTTACAGGGTTGGCAAAAACCCGGCAAAAACTAGTTTTTGCCGGGACACGTGGAAAAAACCGGTAAAAACCGGCAAAAACGGAAAAAACCGGCAAAAACTAAATTCATGGTTACAAAGTGGTAAACTAGCGAGTTTTAAGTGCATTTTCGTGATGTTTGTTATTGTTATGTTAGAAAAATAACAATAGTATTTTTAATTTTTAAATTTGAGGTGGTTATTACTCTATTAAATTTTTAGTATTCAAATTTGCCAGGTTTTTCGCGAATATTTAACGAATAATTAGTCAAATACTTCACATAGCAACTGGAAAAAACCTTAAAAAGTGGAAAAAACCGCGGAAAAAATGGTTTTTGCCACCGGTTTTAACCTGGTTTAAACCGCGGTTTTTTCCACCCCTGGCAAAAACTTGCCAACCCTGTACATTTAAGGGATAATTTCGCGAGATCCAATTACTTAACACATTTAATTGTTCATTTTAATATTTTTTCTACCGGGGCTTGTAAGTTAGAGCCACCTATTTTTGACCAATTGCATCAATTATTAATAATTGCTAGATTAAATTTGGTTATTTCGTTTAGCATCTATTTAAATTATTAAATTTTGGTAGGTGTGTAACCATTGATGGGGGGCTAATGATCTACATTAATGAATTTATCATAATCTCACGAGATCCACACAATTGGATTATAATTTGCGATTAATTAACGTTGTTATTCTAGGTTCTCATTGCCTCATATTTAACCCTACCAAAACTTGCGCTAAGTT
Source organism: Phalangium opilio (assembly GCF_054372755.1). Classification (NCBI taxonomy): domain Eukaryota; kingdom Metazoa; phylum Arthropoda; class Arachnida; order Opiliones; family Phalangiidae; genus Phalangium; species Phalangium opilio. The sequence goes on from NW_028324165.1 coordinate 5,940,742, forward strand.
TCATTCAAAATTCGACGTATATTAACTGTTGTTTAGCGTGTTCTTTAATACCATTTTAAAAGAATATTATGAAGCAATTTAGGAATAAATAATTTTTATCAAAAATAAGTAAATAAATAAAAAAGGAAAAAAAGCACTTGTTTCTATCTTAAGAAAAGAAATAGAAATTTGCTTTGTATTGAATGTGTTCCCAATACAAAGACCATTTCCCAAAATTTCCACTCCTTGGAAAAAACCAAAGTTTCCATCCCTTCAATTTGAAAGCGCGCCAAATAAAATTGTCCAATAAAGAAAAAGTGGGCGTCAAAAAGTACCACGTGGGCCGTGGCTTAAGAGGAAGTGACGTCCATTTGAATTGAGAGAAAATTTTCGAAGTATCCGAATGACGATAAGGATTGGGGTTAGAGAATACGGTTTGTTCGGTCCACTCCGAATGAGCCCGATCCGAATCATAAGGATTCGGAGTGATCCGAATGATTTTCGATTTTTAGAGAATAGCCTCCCAGGATCTACTATCAATGCTAGAGCCCTTCACTTCTAGTCTCATCTCACTTCTGGTTACTGGGGTCGCGGAAAGCCTTTCGTAGTGCTACGTATTAGCAAAGTATCTCTTTCTCTCTAGCTTCTTTTATCAAAGTTCTACTCGTCTCTTTCCTTATCTTTTACTTCTCTCCAACGTAAATAGTTCGACTTTTAAGGTAATTTGTTTCGGTAGAACAATTTTTGTTTCTTTTTGATCATAAATCTCCTGGTAGTATCAGCCTCTTCGATGTAAAAAAGGGAGTAGGCAGTCCTCAATATCGAGGCGTACAAGGGGGTTGGTTGATCCATTGCCGTCTCTGCTCACTCTCTGGATTTGAAACGCCTAGAGCGCAGGCGCCAAGAAGCGAGATGGATGGTAAAGTTTTCCCCTCGTGTCTTTCCCTTTCTAGTTGGGATGAACCGGTACCGATACCATATCGGTATCGGCACCGATACTTTGGTTTCCCGATGGTATCGGATAGGTTGGTTTAATATGATACTAAACCGATACTCGTTTAAAATACGTTATATGGCGCTACATGACATTTTTAGGTCTTTCAGTAATGTATTAGAAGTTAAAGTATAAAAGGTCCTCTCAGCATATACTAGTTAAAAAAGACAAGCCGTAATATTATTTTGAAAATACCCCTAAACATTGTACTTAGTAGTATAATCCACGAAATTAATCTTTAAATTATTTCCTTGTATTTTTAAAACATATTTAAATGGTACTGTCATACTAACAATATCGGTATCGGTTGGTATCGGTTCATGTTTGCATCGGTATCGATCGGTATCGGGTTAAGCATGATATCGGCCATCTCTACTTTCTAGTTACATCTAAGAGGCTTATTCACGGGGAAGGTTCCCCTAGTACTACGCGGGGGGGGGGCAGTAGTATATAATTTTTCGTCGGTTCAGAGGTAAAACGAATCCCGCATATCGCCTACGGTCTCGTCCCTGCCTCACTTTCGGTTATATCCATTTGTCTTTGATCGTAGTGATTCGCTTAATTACGTGTGTGATAAACCTTTATTATTTGCTCAGCTAAATGTGGTAAAATAAACGATTTAGAAACGAACTGGGAGAAAAAATCTTTTAACTAAATGGGATCTATTCACGCAAATGTCTAATGAGCATTAGCGAGTATAAAATAGGTTTGAGCGTTTAAAATATTCCCAAATCTGAAAGGTTCCGCGCTCAACTTTAAAATGGGAGCTTTGTTCGTTAGCATTTTTGGTTTGATTGGATTAGGACTAGTTATAGCTTTTGATGATGGTGAGAATGCAATATGTGCAACAATGATAGACACTATTTGCAGTGAACATTGTAAGTTTGATTCTTTGTCTAATGTCTCAACATGTATTTTAGGAAGAGAGCGTTTCTATCAAGATGAAATTATGATTCTTTTATATGGCCGATATCGCAAACTAACCGATACCGATTTTAACCGATTATTTAATTTCCTTAAAAATCGGTCAATTAATCTTGAACCGATATATCGGTTTAAGTGCCATATCGATCTTCGATATCATATCGGTTTGTGCCAATCACTATATAATGATACATATAAATTTGTATTTTAATTGAAAGAAAATATATCGTTGCTTCTTGGTATAATGCTCTTAGTAAAAATACTTGTTGCAGTATCAAAAGACGGAGTATATTGGACTTATTCTTGAATATTCTTGCTATATTTTCTTAGACGTTCGCTTTAACAGAAATCAAGGCAAATACTATTCCGAAGACTGCAAGAAGGTAATATTTTTCTATCCACAATGATCGTTTACACAGCGTAATAATATATAATATTTTTTAGAGTATATAATATAAAGAGTATTTCACATTGACTTTATTTTCAATTTAAAGGCCGACTTCCATCGAAAAGAGTTCTAGCGAACTGAAAACCGAGCATCGAGACTAACAATGGAGCGGTAGTTCCCATTTTCCCCAATCCCATAATCCCCAATCCCCAAAAAGGAATATTTCGCCCAAAAGATTTTTTTTCCCATTTCGCCCAAGCCCGGAAGTTGAGATCTAATTTTAGCCTATATAAATAGGTAAATATATAAAGTAGGAGGAGCTAATTGAAAAATATAACAAATCGTCACGAGTGACGTTTCTAGTGTGGAACAAGTTGGGAAAACCAAAATATTACCTCTCCGAGTCAAGAGGTCTACTACTACAAAGTTATTTACCTAAATATGGAATTATTTCTCTTTTTTGAAGAAAAAATTTACGAAATATTGAAGCAGTATTCCAAGCATAGCGAATATACAGTAAAGCAGACGACATTTTACTTCCAATAAGGATAAATCTTGGACACATGGAAATCAGTTAATGGCAAAAAGAACAGGAAATGAAGTCTACGCTTCAGCTGTTTACCCTATATTCTGATAGCTACATTCACAACTGGTTAGCAGTGTAAACACTATCGTCTCGTCTCACCTCAACAATATTCTTAGTTTGCCAACATGAGTGTTAACGTTAAATAATGCCAAAGCTAAATTGTAGCTAGACGCACTGATAGTCAATGCGCACCATAAAGAGAATAAAAACTCTGTAGCTTAGCCCTACTAATCTAATTGCCACCATCATCTATTCTTCTTATTTACTCTATAATTCACTAAGCTTATTACAAGTAATACTAGATATGCCCGCCGGAGTCTAGATCTTAGCTTTCTTCATGAAATTACTAAACCAAGGATTATTCTATATACAGATGTAGTATAGCTTAAGTAATATATAAACAGCCATTTCAAATAATAATATTAAAAAAACTCTTTGGAATATCAAAATGAAACAGAGCTTTAAAGCTACAAAAGCACTAAATGCATCATAATTACGAAAAATATTTCATCATATTTGTTATATTATCTGAAACTGAACTGAACTGAACCCAACCCGATCAACACTAGGATTGTACCTGTAGATCCCTCGAGAGATCCCTCGTCAGTCGCTACTAGAACACAGTAGAATAAAGAATAGCTAAACCTGTATCCCGCTCTTAAACGTAAACTTTGTATTATAACTTTGTATGATAACTCTCTATTATTAATAAAGGTTATTAATAATAGACATTACGTCGCTACCTTCTTATATATCTTAAAGTAAGAAACATATCAAAACATGGTGTCAGAAGTGGGATTAGCTGTTTTTTTCGCCTCGCTTCCCTCTCGCGCTTAAGCCTCGTTTCCCTCGTTGCACCTTGGCTCTCTCCGTTCTCTCGCCGTCGCCGTCGCCGCCTCGCGTTTCTGCCCTAAGCCTCGGCCGCCTCGTGTTTTTTTTCGTGTATCGCTCCTTGACGCGGTATTATGGCCTCCTCGATCCCGCCGCCGCGCCCGGTCTCGCTATCGTCGGGTGATTCGGCCGCGCACTGGAAATTGTTTCGCGCCCAGTGGACCAACTATGAAATTGCTACCGGTTTGGCTACTAAGGGTGCGCCCGTTCGTGCGGCTACCCTCCTCGCTATTATGGGGGAGGATTGTTTTAAACTGTATCAAGACTTGCCTCTCACGGCAGAACAGCGCGCCAGTGCTACAGATATTCTGGACGCTATTGAACTCCATTTCAAGCCTCTCACACATGTTATCTATGATCGCATGATCTTCAACTCCGCGGTCCAAGAACACAATGAGACTATCGATCAGTTTGTGAACCGTTTACGCCGCCTATCCGATACATGTGAATATAAAACCTTTCAGGAGGAACTTATACGCGATCGCATCGTGGTTGGAAATAAGAATCTCACCACTCGCGCCCAGCTAAGTAAGGAACGCACTCTTACGTTAGCCTCGGCTGTCGATATATGTCGCGCAAATGAACTGGCGGAACGCCAATTTTCGGAGACTAAACCCAATCACGTTGAAGTCCATCGTTTGGACCGCCAGAATCGTGAACACCCTCGCAAATCGGCCTCTAAACCGCCCGTCGCGTTACTCGCACGCCCTTGCAATTTTTGCAACACGATTCACGCTCGCGATAGACAATTGTGCCCAGCTCTGGGTAAGACTTGTCGCAAATGTGGCATGGAAAACCATTTTTCCACCGTCTGTCGCCAGGGTCGAGATCCCGTCGCTACCACACGGCCTCTACCTCGAAATAAATCAAGTCATTCCCGTGGCCGTCGGAAACAGGGTTTTTCCCATCAGTTAGAACCTGCTGCTCCCGATGCTGCAGGGACTGACGATGAAACTGACGAAATTTACGCCCTTGAAGAAGCTCACCAGGCCCGTTCCTCTCGGGGCAAGCAATGGTTTGTTACCCTACAAATACAGGGCGACAGCGCCGTTACTGACTTACGCTGTCAACTCGATAACGGTTCTACCTGCAACTGTCTTAGAGAGACTGATTTCGACGCGTTACCCGCTAATAGCGCCACTTTCCGCCCAGAGACAACGGTTCTCAGCTGTTACGATGGATCTACCATCACCTCCACCGGCATCGCAACTTTGCATTGTCTGTATAAACAGTGCACGTACGTTCTTGAGTTTCTTATCGTCCCAGGCACGAAACCTTCACTGCTTTCAGGTGCCACCTGCGAAGCCCTTGGATTGTTGACTATGCATGTGCCCAGCTCAGCGGTACACGCCGTTACGGAATCTCCCACATCCCTTCCTAGTCCTCTAACCAAAGCAAAACTCTTGTCCGATTATCAGGACGTTTTTAACGGTTTGGGATGCTTGCCGGGAGAATGTCATCTAGTTCTAGACAAATCGGTGGAGCCAGTACAGCATCGACCGAGAAATGTACCCGTTGCGTTACGTGACCCTCTCCAACGCAAACTGGCCGAGCTAGAGAAATTAGGCGTCATAGCAAAGGTGACGGAACCTACAAAATGGATTTCGAGTATGGTTCTCGTTAGAAAACCTAGGAAAACTCCTGACGAACAGACTATCTCCGACTACACCTCGGACACCACCTCCGACTACACCTCGGACACCACCTCCGACTACACCTCGGACACCACCTCCGACTTCACCTCCGCACTCGCGTTCAATCACCGTCCCTACTTTGGTCGCTGTCACCTCGCCGCGCCCCACATCCGTACCGCCCGACTCGCCGCCCGTCCCGCGTAGTACAAGATCTGGCCGTCTCGTCACGCGACCGCGTCGTCTTGCCGATTATGTCTAAGTTTTTTTGTTGTTTTGTTATCATTTTTTGTACTTTTTTGCTCTCGCAACCATTTGGCATCAACTCTAAAAATAACGGGATGTTATATTATCTGAAACTGAACTGAACTGAACCCAACCCGATCAACACTAGGATTGTACCTGTAGATCCCTCGAGAGATCCCTCGTCAGTCGCTACTAGAACACAGTAGAATAAAGAATAGCTAAACCTGTATCCCGCTCTTAAACGTAAACTTTGTATTATAACTTTGTATGATAACTCGAAACATATCAAAACAATATTCACTTTATATTAAGGATAAAGGGAATATTATGGTTCTGAAGGATTTCTTTACACATCAAAGCAAAACGAACTTCTAACGCAGCGCACTGCGGCACTAGTGTAATAACGGACGGACACACACAGACAATAACATAGACTGCTTTTTAACTCTTTCCGTATTAATTTTGAATTGAGAAACAAGATTATCTTAAATATTAAAATAAATATAATTAGTATTTAATATTTTCTTCGTTAGTTATTCGCCTTATTGAACGTTACATCGCTTTAAAAAAGAACAATTAAACATTCTTGAGAGACTTGACTAATATTGGCGTTTGAAATGAAGCATACGCCGGTTGCTTCGCCTTACTAAAATAGGTAGTATATAAAGGATTCGAACCGCAGCTGTAGATAAGAACATCGCAATTGCGTGAACCTTGGAGGAAGACCCCTCCATTGGAAGGCTAGACGTTTCTCGTAACCCTAGCCGATCGCCGCGTATGTCTTAAGCTTAAGGATGATGGTGGTGTTAGAAGCCAGGTGTACAGAGTGGTGTCCATGTGGGATGGACAAAAACAAAGACCAGAAGATGGTGGTGTTAGAAGCCAGGTGTACAGACTGGTGTCCATGTGGAATGGACAAAGACGAGAAGGTGGTGGTGTTTAGAAGCCAGTAAGTAGAAACTGGTGTCCATGTGGAATGGGCGAAAGACTAGAAGATGGTGGTGTTTAGAAGCTAGTAATTTCAGACTGGTGTCCATGTGGGGTGGACAAATGAACAGAGTTGTTAGACAGGCAATGGAGTAATAGCCTGTAAGTGGAATACAATTTCCGGGACTGTAAATGCGGTCTGGAAATTGAATACACGTTTGCTCCGATTTGCAAACTGCGAACGCGGTCACGTGGGTGTAACAACGGACAGACGGACAGACAGACAGACAGACAGACAGACACGTCGAAATTAGAACCTCTCCGTGACATACGTCACTCGGAGAGGTAAAAATGACGCTCGCGCTCAAATTCGTAAGATCATGGAAAGAATGCACGTGAACAAATTTGTTTTAGTTTGAAAAAAAAAATCCTCACGAGCATTCTACATCCAGACTTACGTCACGTGCAAAATCGCGCGCAACTGTGATGACGATTTCTTATTTTTTAACAAGTTGAGCAAGACCAAATACTTTATATATTCACCTATTAAAAAGACCTAGAAAAAATTAGCTTTGTTGGGTTGGGTTAGGGTGGGTTAGGTTAGGTTAGGTTAGGTTGGGTAAGGTTAGGTTTGGTCGGGTTAGGTTAGGTTAGGTTAGGTTGGGTTAGGTTTGGTTACGTTGGTTTAGGTTGGGTTGGGATAGGCTAGGTTAGATCAGGTTATTTTAGGTTAGATTGGGTAAGGTTAGGCTAGGTTAGATCAGGTTATTTTAGGTTAGGTTAGGTTGGGTAAGGTTAGGCTAGGTTAGACCAGGTTATTTTAGGTTAGGTTGGGTAAGGTTAGGTTGGGTCGGGTAAGGTAAGGTAAGGTTAGGTTAGGTTGGGTTGGGTTGGGTTAGGTTTGGTTAGGTTAGGTTTGGTTGGTTTAGGTTTGGTTGGGTTGGTTTAGGTTGGGTTAGGTTAGGTTGGTTTTGGTTGGGTTAGGTTGGGTTGGGTTGGGCTAGGTTGGGTTGCGTTGTAATCATTCAGTTTGCTTTTATTGCGTTAATTTAGATATACAGTGAAATACGCGCAGAGTTTATTAAAGCAGTGGAATGCACGGTTCGAGAGGATATTGTAAGGGGAATTAATAGCCAATGTTTCTGTTTTGGGAAAAATATTTTGGGAGAAATGAGTTTGGGAGAAATGGAAATTGGGGAAACTGTTTTTGGATGAAATGGGGGAGAATCAATGGAGCGACCGTGCCGATTTTCGAATTCCCGCTGGGGTAAAAGATGGAAGGGTTCTAGCTAACTGAAAGCCGTGCAATGTGGTTCTAGCGAACTGAAGATACACAATAGAGAATTTCCTTCAAGGGAAAGCAGAAATTCGAGAGGAAATAAATTTAAAAGGATTTCAATTGTTCATCTTCAGTTCGCTAGAACCACATTGCACGGCTTTCCGTTAGCGAGAACCCTTCCAACTTTTGACTCAGTGGGGCTTCGAAAATCGGCACGGTCGCTACATTGCTAGTCTCGATGATCGGTTTTCAGTTCGCTAGAACCCTTTTCGCTGGAAGTCAGCCTTTAAAAAAATGCCCAGTATTCCCTGTAAACTGTACTTATACCTATTTGTAATTTACAGATAGCAGAAGGTATCAAAGGCGATATAGATAAAAAAATATGTCAAAACATGCGCGGTAAATTATTGTTAATTATTACTATAACCTACACTTCATCTCTATTAATTAAATTTAAATTTCAGTTTAAAAACGATTTTAATAAGGTGAGATGTGTTTATTTATTTATTTGACATTTGTTTAATTTGAAATGTGCATTTAATTAAACTTTCTTTACACTTGCAAAGCCCTGAATGAGGTAAGAGTATAGTTACTTTATTTTGTTAGAGGGGCTAACCTCTGTCGGATTACCAAGAGTGATTGGCCCCTCGTTGTTCTACAGTATCAAATGATATTGCGTACAATTGATATTTTTATAATTATATCAAATTAGATCTATAATGAATATGCCAAAAAAATGGGAGTAAGTAACGTAAATTTATTTTATATTTTAGTCAGTTATGAAGGGTGTTATCCAACTAAAAGGGTTCTAGGCGAACCAAAAACCGGGAATCTAACTATGAATGTCAAAATAGATCATTCCATTAATTCCAGAGGAGAAAAAACGTCAAAGGGCCGGGCGGGGGAGATTACCTTCTTGGGTTAATTCTCCTCGTGCCAAGAAGTAACGCTAGAGGTAGTGCGAGTCGACTAACCTCCTTCCGCGTGTTGTCACTCGAGCCTCTCGGCACGAGGCAAATATTCATAAAATTGCTGCCTTCCGCCTATGTGTTGTTTTCTCTGCATATAATTAATGGGATGGTCTATTAGAGTATCAGCTGAAATGTTTGAAGGGCTCCATGCAAACATAACTGAAGTCAAGAATTTTGTTCCATCTTCAATTTGCCTACAACTCCCCAAAACTTTCACAAAGCAGGTACTCCGACCATGGATACTGCTAATACTATCGTATTGTGAATTCCCAAATAAGCCAAAAAGCTGGCCACAAAATATGCGTTACACTTCAGACAGCACCTAACCATGGACAGGGAAAGCTGAGTTAAACCCGCGTCAACAAAAGTCAATGCTTAGAAATTTATCGCCAATTGTACGATTTTAGTAGGTTTGGTGATAAACTTGCTGCACAGGCGCAAGATGGGTTTTCCCTCTCCCTATAGTATAGGGTGCTGTCGGTTATATGTGACATAGGGTTCCACCACCCTTCTATGCATTGAATTAAAGCCCCCTGGCAAATAAGCATGATTATTATTATATATGAATATCAGGAAAAATGTATGTTGTCCAACCCGAAGATTCAATTAGTAGAAGGATCGTGCCCAAAGGAAGAAGGTAATTGTTGCTCAAACACCACCAATTGTTCAAAATTTGGGATTAAACTGATAAATTAATGGAAAACTGTAGTATTGCCGGATGTTGAAATTTTCTTCAAGTTGATGTCACAATATTATCTTGTTACGGATGCTTGTAAAAAGGTCTGCTTGAAACATATTTACTTATTTTCGACTTGGATATTGCACACTTGCGAGTTAATATTTTAATATGAATCTATAAAACAATGAATTTGCGTGTGCAATACCCCGTGTAACCTTTAGTGAGAGTCAAGGCTTCGAGCGATTTTGGTTTCTAGGGTAACGTAAACGGGTGTACCTCATATGAGCAGTTTCCTGTAGAGCAGTTCTCGAAATAGCAACCGCGATTCCAAAAAACAGCGGAGTTTTTCAAAACTGCTGTTTTAGAAATAGCGGCTGCTGTTTTAGAAATAGCGGCTGCTATTTTAGAAATAGCGGCTGCTGTTTTGGGAAATAGCAGTGTTTGTCTTGAGTTTTGAGCATTTCTTAACAATGCAGTTGTATTCGTTGGTTTCAAAAACTACCTTTTTTACCTCTCCGTGTGACGTAGTCCAGGAGAGGTTCTGTAACGGCCGTGTCTGTCTGTGTGTCTGTCTGTCCGTTGTTACACCCACGTGACCGCGTTCGCAGTTTGCGTATCGGAGCAAACGTGTTCCCAATTTCCGGACCGCATTGACAGTTCACAGAAATTTGGAAAATAGTATTTCTCTCCGTTGGCTACTCTATACTTGAGTTCTCACACCAACATGTTTTGTATTCGTCCATCCCATATGAACACCAGTCTGGTACTTTTCTGGCTTCCACCACCACCATCTTCTATTCGTTGTCAATCCCACATAGACACCAATCTGTATCATTGGCTTCTAACACCACCATCCACTGGTCTTCCGTCTATTCCACATAGACACCAATCTGTATCATTAGCTTCTAACACCACCATCCACTGGTCTTCCGTCTATTCCACATAGACACCAATCTGTATCATTGGCTTCAAACACCACCATCCACTGGTCTTCCGTCTATTCCACATAGACACCAATCTGTATCATTGGCTTCTAACACCACCATCCACTGGTCTTCCGTCTATTCCACATAGACACCAATCTGTATCATTGGCTTCTAACACCACCATCCACTGGTCTTCCGTCTATTCCACATAGACACCAATCTGTATCATTGGCTTCAAACACCACCATCCACTGGTCTTCCGTCTATTCCACATAGACACCAATCTGTATCATTGGCTTCTAACACCACCATCCACTGGTCTTCCGTCTATTCCACATAGACACCAATCTGTATCATTGGCTTCTAACACCACCATCCACTGGTCTTCCGTCTATTCCACATAGACACCAATCTGTATCATTGGCTTCTAACACCACCATCCACTGGTCTTCCGTCTATTCCACATAGACACCAATCTGTATCATTGGCTTCTAACACCACCATCCACTGGTCTTCCGTCTATTCCACATAGACACCAATCTGTATCATTGGCTTCTAACACCACCATCCACTGGTCTTCCGTCTATTCCACATAGACACCAATCTGTATCATTGGCTTCTAACACCACCATCCACTGGTCTTCCGTCTATTCCACATAGATACCAATCTGTCTCATTGGCTTCTACTCCATTATCATCGTTTGGTTTTAGGATATACGCGGCGATCAGCTAGGTTTACGAGAAACGTCTAGCCTCCCTAAGGTGGGATAGCCACCAAAGGTTTTCGCAATTGCGCTTTTTCCTTACTATTATAACGGAAACGAATCGTATATATACCCCAAAATTTGAAGAAAGTGGGCAAGAGGGGTACCCTTCACTTTAAACGTCAATATTAGCAAAGTTTGAGATGATAATAGGTATAACGTTATTTTAAACGATTTAACTATTATTAGTGTTAATTATTGAAGATTAAAACAATTAAAAATAATTATATTTATTTAAATATTAAAGATAAACCTCTCGTGCAAAGAGAGAGATTATCATCGCCTCCTATATCTGCCAAGGCCCGTGCATGCGATATATTTCATTCATTGCCTCCCATATCTTTCAAGGCCCGTGCATTGCGATATATTTTTCAAAACAACAACCAAAATGGGAAGCTCCTCTCAGAAACATAATAATTTCTTTTCTCTGTATATGAAATGAAAATATGGATAATATTGCGCTCCTTCTTTAATGGTATCAATCCTTGCCTGTCTATTAATATTTTACGTAGTAGTAATACGTTTTTAGCGAAGTCTAGAGAGGATAAACATAAGCGAGATTGTTTCGGCAAAAAAATACTGCTTCCACTAATGGGTTTATACTCCTTGTTACTCTTGTTGTCTGTGTGTGTCCGTCCATTGTTACATTAGTGCGTCGCGTTAGCAGTTAGCCTTGTGTTGATGTGTTAAGAAATCATACAGAACCTTAATATTCCCTTTTTCCATAATATAAAGTGAATATGTGGAAGTATTTTTCGTAATTATGATGCATTTAGTACTTTTGTAGCTTTAAAGCTCCGTTTCATTTTGATATTCCAAAGATTTTTTTTAATATTGTTATTTGAAATGGCTGTTTATATATTGCTTAAGCTATACTACATCTGTATATAGAATAATGCTTGGTTTAGTGAATTCATGAAGAAAACTAAGACTTAGACTCCGGCGCGTATAACAAGGGCTACGTTCAGTAACTGCTAGCGTACGCAGCGCTGCGCGCATCGGAGACCGATTTTTTTACTGTACGGTTTTTCGCACTTCCGGTTTCTACGTCACGCTACGCATCGATGTGACACCGATCGCAGCGGCTGGAAGAGCAGGTTTTTTCGATGCGAATCGGATTTATGACGTCATTAATTGAACTTCAACACCGCGAGCAATGCAGTCCAAAGCCACTAGCGAAACGATAACACATATTTCCTTTATAGATCTTTTCAAATGAACTGGAATTAAGGTTATTTCCGATTCATCATCGTTAGATAGATCATTTAATAACAAAAATAACAGTTTTCTCCTCAATCCAAAATCTCTAGCAGACGCCATCATGGAAAGTATCATCAAACGCAACAGAGAGAGGAAAAAAACGTTCAGTGACGTCTGACGTCACTCTGACGTAGCGCTCGGATAAAAACACACCGGTAGCGATAACGGCTTTTTCCGATTCCTAGTTACTGAACGTAGCCAAGTATTATCCGCAATAGGCTTAGTGAAACAAAGAGTAAATAATTGAGGCCTGAGGTGAAGTAAACTTTTGGCTTTGATTTTCGTGTCTGAAATGAACAGACATCAACGGTTCAGAGTGAGCCGAAAGTTAAATACACTCTTAAATAATATAATAAGATTAGTGAAAGGGATAATGGTAAAAGGGTAGTAACTACAGGCTTATTATTCTCTTTATGGTGCGCATTGACTATTAGTGCGTCTAGCTACAATTTAGCTTTGGTGTTATTTAACGTTAACATTCATGTTGGCAAACTAAGAATATTGTTGAGGTGAGACGAGACGATAGTATTTACACTGCAAACCAGTTGTGAATGTAGCTTTCAGAATATAGGGTAAACAGCTGAAGCGTAGACTTCATTTCCTGTTCTTTTCCCCATTGGCTGATTTCCATGTGTCCAAGATTTATCCTTATTGGATGTAAAATGTCGTCTGCTTTACTGTACATTCGCTATGTTTGGAATACTGCTTCAATATTTCGTAAATTTTTATTTCAAAAAAGTGAAATAATTCCATATCTAGGTAAATACGTTTGTAGTAGTAGACCTCTTGACACGGAGAGGTAATATTTTGGTTTTCCCAACTTGTCTGTGATCATTTAATCAGTAATGTGACCTACCAACGGATCGTGTTTTTGAATTTTTATAAAGTACACTTACATACGTACTATTCTTCAGGCTGTTATCAGTTTATAATATTTTGGAAAAGGCATTTTATAATTCGAGAAAGGTTATTTATTTTGGAAGTAGATGATTGTAAACATTAATTTTTTTGGAAAAGGCGTAACATTGTTACACCATTTCCAAAATATTACTAGCCTAGCTAAGTCTAACCAAACGAAACAAAACCTAACCTAACCTGACCTAATAATATTTAGTTGAAATAATCAACTTTAACCTAACCAAATTATCCATATCTGACCAAGTTCTTTTTGAGTTCATATAACCCAGCTGGGCAAGCTTACACCATAATTAATAACTATGGTTTTTCGCATATCTGTTTTTCCGCTCTTTAGAGAACTGCTGTAAAAGATACGCCGCGTTTTCGAGAACCGCTGTATCGGTAATTGCTGTAATGGGTAAACTGCCATTTCGGGAACCGCTATTTAGAGAACTGTTGTTATGAAGACCGCGATTATGAAATCCGCTCATAAGGGAACTGCTCATGTGAAGGCTTCCCACGTTAACTTGTTAAAATCGCTTTTAGCAATTTGTTATACGTTATCACGACCCCTAACATAATTAAATTAGGATTTTATACAATATTATGTTATTTTTCATATGAAAATCACTCTATCTCAAAACATAACGCGTTAAAATGTTCCCATATCGCGCTTCCAACACACAGACTCAAAAGGCGCCTTCCTTCTGTTGGCTACTCAAAACGCGTCATAGTCTTAGTAAACCAACACTAAAATCAAATCGACAGGCTAGAAAGGGTCTAGCATACGGATGTATATTCATTGTTTCATAGATTCATAATTTTACTTATGGCACTTGTCACTTTCGTTTTAACAGAAAATGCTAGCAATGGGCCCAGGAACAGCGAAAAAAATAAAAATGGCCTGCGAGGTAACAATTAGTAAAATCTACCTTAAGTTTGCATTTCAAAACCTCATTTTATTACTCTAATTTCACAGTTTAAAGCTGACTTGTTGAAAGTTAGTAAATAATATCCATTTATAGTTTAAATTCATTTATGTATTTATTCTTACTCATTATAATTTTAGGCAGGTATGACTCTAGGTAGGGTAAGTCAGTCAAATTTTGTAATTATAAATTATTAACAAATTCGTCAGCCTGCTTTCAAAATTAAAAGTTTTGCTAACATTTACTTGACAGATAATTGTGAAATTTTTGGCTAGTCTGGGTGTAAGTGTAAATACAAGCAAAGGCAAATAGTAATATTAGAAAGTATGCGTATTTGAAGTTAGAGCTTTGCCTCAGAGCAGTGAATACAAATATTTGTGCTCCCTGCTCAGAAATAACGGAAAATATTTATTGCCACGCCCTCCCCCCTGCCCAGCGCGGTATAGATCTATTTCAATTCAGGGGGAAAGGCGGGTTTTTGAGGCGGGTTTTCGCCAGTCCCCGCCCAGGCGCCTTTGTACGTGAAATTTTGCTTCTTCAGCGGAGGGAGGGTGAAAACTGTTTATTGGCAGGCCCAACTGTGACGTTTCCCCCTTTCAACTGATATAGAGGAAATTCGCGTATAGACCGTTTCGATGTGAATAAGGGGGTAGACAACCCTCCGTATCGGGACGTTCAAGTGGGTTGATCCCTATAGCTAACTCTACGTTCGCACACTAATGATCTCCCAAGCCCACAGCGCAGGCGCTAAAAAACGGGATAGAAGGCAAAGTTTTACCTTCGTGCCTTTCCTGTTTAGTTACATCGAAGTGGTCTATAAATACTAGCGAGATTACATGGGCAAACCAAATTATAACTACCAAGTTTACATTATGATCACCAAGAACCAAAAATATTCAAACGTGCCCTTAAAGTCGGACCAAAGAAGCTAGAGAGGTGTCGAACACGTTAGACCTTGAGCTTCACGAAAGCGTCACTGTCTGTTATTTATATTTGCCTTTGATATGACTTGACGTTACACACAAACTTGAATGTTTCATCTAACAAGTGTTCCTTTATATCAGCCTGAGTGCGTGATGAAACCTAAATAAGAAGATCATCGTTTCAATTAAATGGCGTACATTAATAATTATAATTGTGTTTAAAAAATAAATTAATAAGAGAATATATTCTTTAAATGCTTTCAATTTTTACCTCTCCGAGTGACGTATGTCACGGAGAGGTTCTAAATTCGACGTGTCTGTCTGTCTGTCTGTCTGTCTGTCTGTCTGTCTGTCTGTCTGTCTGTCTGTCTGTCTGTCTGTCTGTCTGTCTGTCCGTTGTTATACCCACGTGACCGCGTTCGCAGTTTGCAGATCGGAGCAAACGTGTATTCAATTTCCAGACCGCATTTACCGTCCCGGAAATTGTATTCCACTTACAGGCTATAACTCCATTGTCTGTCTAACAACTGTTCATTTGTCCACCCCACATGGACACCAGTCTGAACTTTCTAGCTTCTAAACACCACCATCTTCTAGTCTTTCGCCCATTCCACATGGACACCAGTCTGTACACCTGGCTTCTAACACCACTATCTTCTGGTCTTTGTTTTTGTCCATCCCACATGGACACCAGTCTGTACACCTGGTTTCTAACACAACCATCTTCTGGTCTTTGTTTTTGTCCATCCCACATGGACACCAGTCTGTACACCTGGCTTCTAACACCACCAACATCCTTAAGGTTAAGACATACGCGGCGATCGGCTAGGGTTACGAGAAACGTCTAGCCTTCCAATGGAGGGGTCTTCCTCCAAGGTTCACGCAATTGCGATGTTCTTATCTACAGCCGCGATTCGAATCCCTTATATACTACCTATTTGAGTAAGTCGAAGCAGCCGGCGTATGCTTCATTTCAAACGCCAATATTAGTCAAGTCTCTCTAGAATGTTTAATTGTTCTATATCAAAACGATGTAACGTTCAATAAGGCAAACAACTGACGAAGAAAATATTTAATATTAATTATATTTATTTTAATATTTAAGATAATCTTGTTTCTCATCTCAAAATTAATACGGAAAGAGTTAAAAAGCAGCTTATTTTTTTGTCTGTGTGTGTCCGTCCGTTGTTACACTAGTGCGTCGCGTTAGCAGTTAGCCTTGTGTTGATGTGTTAAGAAATCATACAGAACCTTAATATTCCCTTTTTACATAATATAAAGTGAATATGTGGAAGTATTTTTCGTAATTATGATGCATTTAGTAGTTTTGTAGCTTTAAAGCTCTGTTTCATTTTGATATTCCAAAGATTTTTTTTAATATTGTTATTTGAAATGGCTGTTTATATATTACTTAAGCTATACGACATCTGTATATAGAATAATCCTTGGTTTAGTGACTTCATGAAGAAACCTAAGACCTAGACTCCGGCGGGTAAAACAAGTATTATCCGCAATAGGCTTAGTGAAACAAAGTGTAAATTATTGAGGCCTGAAGTGAAGTAAACTTTTGGCTTTGATTTTCGTGTCTGAAATGAAGAGACATTAACGGTTCAGAGTGAGCCGAAAGTTAAATACACTCTTAAATAATCAGGTAAAGATTTTATAATAGAAGAAAAGATCATGGTGGCAATTAGATTAGTAAAAGGGCTAGTGGTAAACGAGTAGCTACAGACTTTTTATTCTCTTTACGGTGCGCTATGACTATTAGTGCGTCTGGGTATAATTTAGCTTTGGTGTTATTTAACGTTAACATTCGTGTTGGCAAACTAAGAATATTGTTGAGGTGAGACGAGACGATTGTGTTTACACTGAAAACCAGTTGTGAATGTAGCTACCAGAATATAGGGTAAACAGCTGAAGCGTAGACTTCATTTCCTGTTCTTTTCCCCATTGACTGATTTCCATGTGTCCAAGATTTATCCTTATTGGATGTAAAATGTCGTCTACTTTACTGTTTGCTATGTTTGGAATACTACTTCAATATTTCGTAAATTTTTACTTCAAAAAAGTGAAATAACTCCATATCTGGGTAAATAAGTTTGTAGTAGTAGACCTCTTGACTCGGAGAGGTAATATTTTGGTTTTCCCAACTTGTTACCTCTCTAAAATCGACAGGCATGTCTGTGTGTGTGTGTGTATGTGTGTGTGTGTGTGTGTGTGTGTCAGGCTGTTGTTATTGACTTACACCCCAGGGGACCGCGTTCGCAGTTTCCGAATCGATGCAAATGTGTTCGCCATTTCCGGACCGCATTCACAGTTCCTGGAAAATTCAAAACTTGAGGCTATCCACAATTAAACTGGCCACTACTATTTCATCTGACTAGTCAATTGTCCATTCGACATGAACACCAATCTGTATTCACTGGCTTCTAACACCACCACCTTATGGGCGTTGCTTTTGTCTATCCCACAAAGACACCAGTCTGTACTGGCTTCTAACACCACCATCTGCTGGTCTTTGTTTTTGTCCATCCCACATGGACAGCAGTCTGTACACCTGGCTTCTACACCACCATCTTCTCGTCTTTGTTTTTGTCCATCCCACATGGACACCAGTCTGTACACCTGGCTTCTACACCACCATCTTCTGGTCATTGTTTTTGTCCATCCCTCATGGACACCAGTCTGTACACCTGGCTTCTACACCACCATCTCCTGGTCATTGTTTTTGTCCATCCCACATGGACACCAGTCTGTACACCTGGCTTCTACACCACCATCTTCTGGTCATTGTTTTTGTCCATCCCACATGGACACCAGTCTGTACACCTGGCTTCTACACCACCATCTTCTGGTCATAGTTTTTGTCCATCCCACATGGACTCCAGTCTGCACACCTGGCTTCTACTCCATCATCATCCTTAAGGTTAAGACATACGCGGCGATCGGCCAGGGTTACGAGAAACGTCCGGCCTCCCAATGGCGGGGCTTCCACCAAAGGTTCACGCAATTGCGCTGTTCTTATCCAGAGCTGCGATTCGAAATCCTTATATACTACCTATTAGAATAAGGTGAAGCAACCGGCGTATGCTTCATTTTAAACGCCAATATTAGTCAAGTCTCTCAAGAATGTTTAATTGTTCTTTATCAAGACGATGTAACGCTCAATAAGGCGAACAACTAACGAAGAAAATATTTAATATTAATTATATTTATTTTAATATTTAAGATAATCTTGTTTCTAAACTCAAAATTAAAACGGAAAGAGTTAAAAAGCAGTCTATTTTTTGTCTGTGTGTGTCTGTCCGTTGTCACACTAGTGCGCCGAGTTAGCAGTTCGCTTTGTTTTGATGTTTTAAGAAATCCTACAGAACCTTAATATTCACTTTTTCATAATATAAAGTGAATATGTGGAAATCTTTTTCGTAATTACGATGCATTTAGTACTTTTGTAGCTTTAAAGCTCTGTTTCATTTTGATATTCCAAGAGTGTTTTTTAATATTGTTATTTGAAATGGATGTTTATATATTACTTAAGCTATACTACATCTGTTTATAGCATAATCCTTTCTAAAGTGATTTCAAAAAGAGTGCAACTATATTGGTCAAATGAACTTTTATTTGTCAATAGGCCTAGTGAACCAAAAAGTAAACGCTTGGGTTTGGTTTTCGTTTCTGTAATGCAGAGACATTAACGGTTCAGAGTGAGCCGAAAGTTAAGTACACTTTAGGCTTAGATATTATAATCATGGTGGAAATCTGGGCCGCGTTCAGCAGAGCTCAGCGCTGTTAGCAGTGTCGTACAGGACGGGATTTTGCTTTTGAATTTGACGTCACGGCGCTGAGCCAGCGCGGTCTTCAAAGAAAATAGTCGGGTTTTGGGAAAACGTGACGTAAAACGCGTAGTTCTCAGCTTGGCGAAAAAACATGGAGGAATTAATACAAATAGCTCTTGCTGATTCTGATGGGACTATTTAATTGGCGTGAAACCATTTGATGACGCGAGAATTTTAAGAGACATGTTACTTTCTAATTTTAATTATAAAAGACGTTGTTATCTATCTCTTTAAATATGTTATCATACAATTTTTGTTAAGCCTTGGTACCTTGCACGCTTTATTGCGCTAGCGTCATTTTTAAAACACCGATGACCGGAAAAAAGCTATGACGACCGTTTTCCAAAATCCGCTGTCATTTTGGGGAGCTCTGCTGGACGCAGCCCAGACCAGTGAAAGGTCTGATCGTAATCGGATTATAGCTTCGTGTTTTCATGCTATTTATGGTGCGCATTTACTTCCAGTGTGTGTAGCCACAAATAAGCTTTGGTGTTATGTAACGTTAACAGTCATGTTGACAAACTAAGAAAATCGTTGAGGTGAAACGAGAGGATAGTGTTTACATGGCAACCCTGTTGTGAATATGGCTTTGAACATAGAGGGTATACAGTTGAGGAGTAGAAAATTCGGCCTTTACAAAAACGTAAAGGTAATATCCCTCCAAAGGTTTAGCTCTTCATTTCCCGTTTTTCCCCCATCGGATGATTTTAATGTGTACAAGTATATCCTTATTGGATGTAAAATGTCGTCTGATTTTCAGTATATTTGCTATGCTTTGTATACTGCTTTAATATTTCATAAATTTTAACTTCAGTATTTGTTCTTAAAAAAAGAAACATTTCCATATCTGGGTAAGTAAGTTTGTAAGTAGTCCTCCTCGGAGAGGTAATATTTTGGTTTTCCCAACTTGTTATATTTATTCTATTTTTTAAGGCTCCCGTCATTCAGTCGGGAGTCGGGACATTTTTGTTAGTTTTCGGAACTCAATTTTAAGAGCAGACGTCAAATCGAGCAACAAGAGCCATAAGGCCCGTATAAACGAAACCAGACCGGTACACTAATTCTTATTGAACTCGGTTGAAACGTGCAGACACTATTTTCAGAAGGGGATAATAGAAGAAGGATGACACTCTGTATGCTCTTAATGCTTTAAGCATGGTTTTCACTTGACCGAAAAAAAAACTACTTTGCAGCTGGACGTCAAACGTCAGATTTGCTTATTACGTTGTCGCCCAGCGTTATAGCGTTTTCACTTAGCGTAGTTTCCGCAAATAATGGAACCAAGGCTTAACAGATAAACTGAACACTGCACTAATTGCGGCCCATCTCTTGTCTTTCGTTTTTGCAATCTTTGTTTCTAATATCATACAGATTTGTATTGTTCCTAACCTCTTCAATAAACCTTTCAGCATTGAACTTCGGCATTTTAAGGGATTTGTATTTGTAACTGACTCGATTAGGATCGAAATAAATAAAAAGATGGCGGACCGCGGACGGCCTCTTCCGAACACGCGTGGTCGAAAATGACGTCACGACTCTAGCTTATTGCTGATTGGCTCGCGCAGAGCGTTAACGTTGAACGCGGCCGAAAAAATAGAAAGCTAATATCGCCACACTCAACGTAATTTCTGTCCAGCGTAACTATGTTTTTTTTTCGGTTGTCGCTTGACGTCGGGCGAAAAGTCGTGATTTACGTCAAGTGAAAACCATGCTTTAGTTATGTAACGTCATTCTTCCCAGGCTCACCATTTTAGTTTGCTTTTCCGTTCATCAAACTACAAATAGGCATCGCATCGTAAGGTGAATTCTAAAATTGTTTGGCACTAAATCCCCAGCAATCATCCCACAAACCTCGTCTTGACGTGCGAAAAAAATGCACAAGTGCGTCTTGCAAAATATTTCAACGCTAATAGAGTAATGATGAGGAAACTATTTATCGTGTATGTGATTCGGTTTAGTAACCTTGCTCTAAGGGTTCCGATGTTGGGAAGAGTGACGTTACACTCACCCCCGCTTTGTGGTACACTTCTCTCGAAGAGAAGTATTATATACTTCTGCTATTATATAAAGAAGGTTTTTAGTTTTTGGACAGCCATTTAAAAGATAGCGGCAATTGAAACCCAAGAAATTTAAGAAATATAATTTAAAAATAATGGAAATTAGAATCTATTCCTATTTTTCACGGCATTTTCCGAAAAGAAATGAATTAGCCAAGAAACCATCCACAAAAATCGATACTGTTATCGATACTGAATCGAGTTACTCGATTGAAACGAATACTGGCCCGTGACTAGTTTTCAGTTCGCTAGAACTCGGCAAATATTAGATCAAAAATTTAATGATCCATTCATAAGCTCTACCATAAGATATGTACCATAAGTTTGGCACTGGTTACTGAGAGCTTGTCATGAAGTGACGTCACGTAGGTGAAACGTCACAGATTCTCGTAAAGCGATGACTGGTGAAGCGCTGTCAAAGACGTAGTAATGCAGACTAAATAGGAAGATTTACTGCAAAATTAACCGAGTGTATTAAATTCTCGCGCCGTTCTCGAACTAAGTCTCAGTAAGTCTCTAAAATTACGAAGTAAATGTATTGTCATACTTATGTAACACATCTTAGACACTTATGGCTATAGTATCCTTCTAAATTTTAATCCGCGCTGTTTAAATATACCATTGAATGTTCTAGGGATATCACCGTCTTGTACTATACGATCATTAAAGTCATGTCGCAATGAAGTTAACAATCTGTTTAAATAATTCGTTTCGAAATAATAAACTAGAAATTTCTACATCATTAGCGTATTAGTTTTAGGGATTTATTTAAACTTGTTTCCTTACCCCTCCGAGTGACGATAACGTCACTGAGAGGTATTACATAGTACATGTATGTCTGTATTACGCTGTCCGTGTGTCCGTGACAATGTTTGGAGTTTGCAAATTTCTGGAGCAAGTTCAAGGTTCACAGAAGTTTTGTAAATCTCTATTGCACTTAGCAAAAACGGATTTATGTAGGAAGAACGTTGAACGAACCCATCCTCTACTACTTTGTATTTTTTGATGGGAGTGGCTTATACTTTCAAAACTCGCGCTCTCCATCTATCGGCCTTATTCTCGTATATCTTGGCCTTTAAATATAGATAAGGCAAGTAAATAATAATAATAACTTATAAATTTACTACAATAATAATTTTAGTACAAAGAAAGAAAAACCAGGTAATTAAATGTAAATATTTAAAGAAACATCAATTATATATATATTCTTAACTTTAAAACTTAATTCCACTAAATCGGGAGTTATATCGCACTGTTGTCCACTTTGCTTTTTTACCACTACTAGCGCATTTCGAAAAAAAAAAATAAAAAATAATTTAACCTCGAAAATAGAGATAAGAATGACATTTTCGACCACTAGAAGTCGCTATATACAAAATTTGTGGGTGGAGTCAAAATATAAGCAGACGAAGTTTCTCAATAAAGTATGCGAGGATGGTACTAGAGGCTAAAGCTATGATCATGGAGAAAGGGGGGAGGAGTCGAATTGAGTAGCGTTTCTCGGTCACTATGCGTAGTAAGTTTCACCCCCAAGTGGGAGAATACTGTGGGGGATGGAATGGGGAAAGATTCTTACACACTGTGGTAAAACCACCATGATGCTTCTTTGGCTACATTTATCACGCCCTCTCTCGACCATGTCACGACTTAGCAAATTCAAAATATAGTGGCAGCGTGGTTCCAGGCTTTCATCGTTTTAGATAATAACTTTGGCTTTTATACACGCAGTATATGCCCATATTCAAATAATTAATACGTGAAATATTACCAAATTCACAAAATGCTTGCCTCCGTTCCTCCGTTGAAATCTACGCGCCACGAAGTAGCAGAAGGCAATTAAATTAAACTCGCCACCATGGTGCCACAGACGGCGCCAGCTAACTAGGTCACGTGTGTTTACCACTATTTCAACCCACCCCGTCCTCCCGTTTTTTATTCACGGACTTCATTCTTGTACACGATGTCAAAAAAATCTTTGAGATGACCCCAAAGACTTTTTAGCAAACCACCGTTTATTGTTTACGTTTGTGAATAAAAAACAATGCTGACAGTCATGACGCAAACGTAAAAACAAAACGGTGGTTTGCTATAAAGTAACGCGATGTTGTTGATAACGTCACAGTATCACTTCGAACGAACGTGTGGTAGTACAGTATGGCGTATACCAATGCAGAATATGCAGACATGCATCTCATGTATGGACTGGCGCAGGGCAATTCAGTGGAAGCACAGCGGCGATACCAGGAACAATTTCCGCAACGACGCATACCAAATCGTCGTACGTTCGAGGCTGTTGACAGGCGCTTGAGGGACATCGGACAAGTACAACCCAACAACGTTCGAGAGCGAGACATTCCAGAAGACATGGAGGAAATCGAGGAAGACGTCCTTGCCATGTTCGATGAGGACCCCTCGACAAGTACCAGACAAGTTGGACGACAATTACATGTTAATCACGTTTTGGTCTGGCGAATTCTCCGCGGACATCAGTTTCACCCGTATCATATTCAAAAGGTGCAAGCTCTTAACCCGGCAGATTATCCAAGACGCATCGACTTTTGCGAGTGGTTTTTGGCCAGAGTAGAGGACAATCAATTTCCACGGGTCCTTTTAGTAACCGACGAGGCACATTTTTCCCGGGATGGAATTCTGAACTATCACAACCACCACGAATGGCGCCAATTAAACCCACACGCAACTAGTGTTAGAAGTCACCAACAGCAATTTTCTTTAAACGTATGGTGCGGCATTGTCGGTAATCATTTACTAGGTCCGCATTTTCTTCCACCCAGACTAAATGGTGAAGCATATCTCACGTTCTTAAGAGACACTTTACCTGAACTACTCGAGGACATACCGTTAGCATTACTTCGTGACATGTGGTTTATGCACGACGGGGCACCCCCACATTTCAGCCGTGCAGTTAGAGAACATCTTAATGCTACGTTTAATTTGAGGTGGATTGGGCGTGGAGGACCAGTTGCGTGGCCAGCCAGATCTCCGGATTTAAATCCGTGCGATTTCTATCTTTGGGGTCATCTCAAAGACATCGTGTACAAGAATGAAGTCCGTGATGAGGAAGACTTGCGAAGACGAATTATTGAAGGTTGTCAAACAATCAGGAACATGCCAGGAATCTTCCAACATGTCCAAGAATCTTTCGAAAGACGGGTTCATGTTTGTCTTAACGCCGCTGGTGGACATTTTGAACAATACCTGTAACGTCCATGTTAACTTGTTAAGAATAAAAGTAATACCAACCGAAAGGTACCATGATACTTTGAATTTACTTTACTAGAGTAGGCATACTTCTACTCATTTAATACACTTCTGCCAGGTGAAAGTTCAATAACGATGTTAGAGGGAAACTATTGAAATTGTCTCATTATTTCTAAACAAGTTGATAAGGCTGAATTTGTTTTAGTCTACATTTTCGAATATTTTCTTGTTTTAGGGGCCAATGTTTGGGGGGCCATATCTTCGTTGCAAATTCTTGTACACCCCATGTTCTTTGACACTTTCCACTCAGTTTGACCCAAAGAACACGCCCCTTGATTTATGGCAGACTTATCAGAAACACCCTGTATTATGGTCTTGTAGAACCTGCTACAAAATGGTATAATTTTCCTATAATTTACCTTGTAAAACATTCGCGTGTGCACCAAATATCGAAGGCAAACACAAATAACGGAAAGTATTTAGATGCTGGGGTTGCGGAAAGCCTTTTGTAGTGCTAAGTATTAGCAAAGTATCTCTTTCTCTCTAGCTTCTTTTATCAAAGTTCTACTCATCTCTTTCCTTATCTTTTACTTCTCTACAACGAAAATAGTTCGACTTTTAAGGAAATTTGTTTCGGTAGAACAATTTTTGTTTCTTTTTGATCATAAATCTCCTGGTAAAAGTAGGTAGTAAGCGATAATATCAACCTCTTCGATGTAAAAAAGGGAGTAGGCAGTCCTCAATATCGAAGGGGATCTATCTATTGCCGTCTCTGCGCACTCTCTGGATTTGAAACCCCTAGAGCGCAGGCGCCAAGAAGTGAGATGGATGGCAAAGTTTCCCCTTGTGCCTTTCTCTTTTTAGTTACATCTAAGAGGTTTATTCATGGGTAAGGTTCCCCCTAGTACTACGCAGGGGGGAACGGTAAATATTTTTTCTTTGGCTCAGAGGTAAAACGAATCCCGCATATCGTCTACGGTCTCCTCCCTGCCTCACTTTCGGTTATTTCCATTTGCCTTTGAGCGTAGTGATTCGCTTACGTCTGCGAAAATCCTTTAATATTTGCTTAACTAAATGTGGTAAAATAAACGATTTACAAACTAACTAGGAGAAAAAGTCATTAAACCAAATGGGATTTAGTCTCGAAAATATCTTATGTTTAAAATAGAATTGAGCGTTTAAAATAATTTCAAATTTGAAAGGCTAAATGTTCGTTTGTATTTTCGGTTTGGTTGGATTAGGGCTAGTTATAGCTAAAGTTGAGAAAGAAGGGAGTACTGCAGAAGTGGGTAAAGTGATGATTGAGTCAATTTGCGGAAAACATTGTAAGATTGATGGTTTGTCTAATGTCTCAACATGTATTTTAGGAAAGGAGCGTTTCTATCGAGATGAAATTATGATTCATATACATGGCCGATATCGTAAATTAACTGATGTCGCTATCGAAGTTATACTAGAATTGATACCGATTTTAACCGATTAATATTCAAAATCGGTAAATTAACTTCGAACCGATATATCGCTTTTTGTTCATATTAAATTATTAATTAAAAATATTATTAAAATTTACAAATATTTTATGGTTGCATCTGGGTACAACGCTCTTAGTAATAATACTTGTTACAGTATCAAAAGACGGAAAATCTGGTGTATATTGTACTAATTCTTAAATCTTTTTGCTATATTTTCTTAGACGAGTCATTTCAAGCAAGTCAAAGCGTAAATTATTCCGCAGACTGCAAGAAGGTAGTATTTTATTCTTTCCAATCAAAATGTGTTCATTACATAATAATTTATAATAATCTAATAGTATATAATAATTATTTCACCTAGTAACTATGAATATATTAACACAGGGATAGATTAAATTTTAGATGTAGGAATGGAGAACAGAGTAATGTGGGTGCGCGTCAAAGTCCCGGACCCCCCTTCCACGAGACGGGGGTCGTTGTAAATCATTCTGTGTTATTTATTGGATGTTTCATTATGCAGACTGGTCTTATAATTAGTAGAAGAATCGATAAAAATTACTTGATTTTCCTTTTCACCCTCCCTTTAACGAAGGCAATCGGAACAAGTGCAGTTTACCAGGCACTCTTTAAAATAGAAAATAAAGTTGATATTCATCATCACCCTCAAAATAGCTAGAAACAACTAAAAATATTTGTCGAAAAATCTTTTGAAAAACCAAGGAGTATTATATCGGGCCCACGAAAAATTGTAATGTAGAATATTTTTTCAAATATCACTAACTTCACCTAGCTCAACCTAACCTGAATCTAAGACTTACACGCTTTCATTCATGTGCTAAACCGTAAATGGCTTAGTTCAAAAGGTTTTGGTAAGCGTTTTGCTAACCCAAATAATTTCGACAAATAAATTTCATTGTTTCTGAATAATTTGAAGGTGCTGAATACAAATATCGACTTTATTTTCAATTTAAAAAACTGTCCGTTAAACTGTACTTATACCTATTTGTAATTTACAGAGAGAACATGGAATCAATGACGAAATAAATAAAAAATATGTCGAAGCATGCGCGGTAAGTTATAGCACTGTTAGCTACACTTAATCTCTATTAATTCAATTTAAATTTCAGGGAAAGGATGATATAAAAAAGGTGAGACATATTTACTTATTTATTTATTTATTTATTTATTTATTTATTTATTTAATATTAGTTTAATTTTAAATAAAAATCTAATTAAACAATCTTTAGACTTGCGATGCTCTGGATGAGGTAAGAGTAGTCCCTTCACTTTGTTAGAGGGGCTAATCTCTTTCGGATTACACCGAGTGATTGGCCCCTCGATGTTGTAGAGTATCGAATGATGTTTTTATAAATGTATATAACATTAGGTCTTTAAAGAATATGGCAAAAAAATGGGAGTAAGTAATACAAATTTCATTTCTATTTAACTATGAATGACAATATAGACCATTCCATTAATTCCAAAAGAGAAGCAAACGCCTGAGGCGCTGGGCGGCTTTCTTGGCTTTTTTCAATCGCGCCAAGAAACACCGCTAGATCGAATCAGCACGAGTCGACTAGCCTCCCGCGTGTAGTGAACTCGGGCTCCGCCTAGCGTTGCCTCTTGGCGCGAATTGCACGCCGGAAATAACCTAGTAAGGCGACCTTCCGTTTATGTGTTGGTTGCTGCAAGTAGTTAGTCTGTTAGAGTTTCAATTGAAACTTGTGATGGGTTCTATAGGGCGTTGTCAGTTAGATGTAGCATTCTAGCTACCCACCACCATTGAAATATAGCCCCCCCCTGGCAATTAAAGGGACTGTAAAGAGGTCGGTGGACCGTTGAAATTGTTTTTGAAAAAGATAACCCCCACCACCATCATTGACGTCAGCAACTGATGTAAAACGCGCCATAGACGAATTAATTCGTGGTTGTAATTTTTAAAGCGGTTCCACACATCCGTTGAACCGCCCAGCTCCGGCGTTTCCGAGATTTTGAGACCCCCTCTGCGTTTGCTAGAACCGTCGACAAAGCAAAGGAGCTGTGATTGGCCCAATAGACCCAACCAACAAATATTTTAAATTTTTATAACGGCTCAGATCTCGTTCTTGGGTTTTGAGGCGAGAAAGGGAGAACCTGATTGGCTTGATTTTGCCATGCGCAGAACCCCAAGAGTCAGACTCTAATACAATCAGAAAAATAGGAAATTTATTTTTGTCGCTCAACGACAGATGGTACTACAGTCAACTTCGTTAGTCACGTGATCCTATCCCATGCCAACTTGTTTATTTGTTGGTTGGGTCTATTGTTTCTCCTGTCGGATAGGGTTTACTAAAACAAAAATAGGAAAATTTCTTTACATTCTTTTCTCGGAAAAACTTTTGTTTTGCTTCCTTCGGGGAGTTGTGACGTCGTTAACGACTTTTTTAAAAATAAGAAACTCAACGGTTCGCCGTCTTCAATACAGACCCTTTAAAGTACATTTTTATTATTATCAGAAGTAAGATAAGGGACTAGAAGTATCGAGCTAACCAAATTCTTCACTTGGCGAAAGTGAATATTCTTGATAACACACCAACAGTTGGCCCTCTAGTAGCGGTTTCTGAATTTTCCCTCCAAAACGTCAGACGCTCGTGGCGGTAGACGGCCGAACTAGATTCAAGCACCCGCGTCCGTGTTCCGCGGCTTTAGATTCAGAGGAAGGGGAATAGGAAATATTTTGGAACTCGACCAATTCTTTTCTCTGTAGTGTAGGCGCGATGGAAACGGCATAAAATCCTCAAATTTGTTCACTAGTGCCAGGATCTACTACCAATGCTAGAGCACTTTACTTCTAGTCCCTTATCTTACTTCTATTATTATTACATACCAATATCAGAAAATATGCATGTCGTCCAACCTGTGCTTCGATGACGTTGAAAAATCGTGCCAAAAGCAAGAAGGTATTCCACAAATTGTTTAAAATATGGGATTAAACTAAAAATAAAGAGAAACAAAAACTGTATTTATAGATGTTGAAAATTACATGATTTATCTGTCAAAAGTGGGATATCTTATGACGGATGCTTGTAAAAAGGTCTGCTTTAAACATATTAAAGGGATGGTAGCGTTAATTTCGACTACTTAATTATGACACTTGTTGATATCTTTTTAACAGAAAGTTCTAGCAGAGCGCCCTGCAATGTTGAAAAAAATGGAAATGGCCTGCGAGGTAAAAGATAGAAAAATTACCTTAATTATATATTTCAAAACATTATTTTATTACTCTAATTTCACAGTTTAAAGATAAAACGTTGATAGTAAGTATTTATTAGCCATTTTAACTTTAAATTCACCAATATCAGGGATAGATGTAATTTTAGAATCAGGAATGGAGAAGGGTTAGTATTTACTTCAGTCCGAGTCATAGCCCAGTATAGAGCTACACGTAACGAAAATTGGCTCACTTAAACTACGTTTTGATGACGTTGCTAACGGGGACGGCTAAAAATACGTTATTCCTTTTTACCTCTATCGCTATGACCCGCCTCTTCTTTCATACCCCTCCGTCCCGTGGAAGGGGGCCCGGGACTTTAACGCGCGCCCACATTACTCTGTTCTCCATTCCTACTTCTAAAATTACATCTATCCCTGCCAATATTTTAATTTTTATGTTTTATAATTTTAGACACTTGGGAATCTAGAAGAGGTAAGTCAGCCACAAATCGTTTTTTTAGTTATAAGTTATAACAAATTCGTCAGCCTATTTTCGAATTTAAACGTTTTGCTAACATTTACTTGACAGATACATATGAAATATGCCCTTCGTCTGAAAGTAAGTGTAGATATGATGAAAGGCAAATATGAATTTCAGAAAGTGTTCGTAGTTGACGTGAGAGCTTTGCCTCATAGATAACGGAAGATATTTATTGTCCCCCGCCCGCGGTATAGTAGAGGGAAACTTACCTATAAATATTAACGATAGTAGCATGGACAAACCAAATTATAAATATACCGAGTGCCTCTGAAGTCGAACTATTTTCGTTTGAGTGAACGCTGATTGGTCGACCATAGAAGCTAGAGAGAAAGCTAGTCTTGGCGTCGAAAACATTAGACCTTTGTCAGAAGCGTCTCTCTCTCTGTTAATTTTATTTGCCTTTGATATTACTTAGCCTTACATGCAAACTTGAATGTTTAATTTAACACGTGTTCCTTGATATCAGCCTGAGTGCGTGTTCAAACCTAACTAAGAAGATCATTGTTCCAGTTAAATGGCGTACATTAATAATTATTATTGTGTTTAAAAATAAATAAAGAAAAAATATAATTGACGTATTAGAAGCTTTTTGTCCACTCCACCGATTCTTTTATAGTTATGTTAATTTAAAGAAACTGAAGGTATTTAATTGTTACATTATTTTGGTAATTCCTTAGAAACGTCCTGGGTTTCAACGTGAAATCTTTTATATACTTTATATACGATTACCGCGATAGTGGCAGTTGCTAACATAGGCACCGGGTAAAGATATGAAAATGCAATTACTGACTTTTGCGTCTGAAAAATAGTCAAATATAAAAATGTGTAATTAAACCTATTAATTTGTTTGCGAGAGTAAATTACTAAGATTGAGGAACTTTAACAATGGTTATTTCAGTTGCATAAGAAGAACAGACATTTGTAAACAGGGTACGATCAAAGCACCTCAGGTTGCGTTGATGTTTATGGGGAGAATTGGATGGACTAAATCTAATCTAATCTAATCTAAGCTTTTGCCTACGAAGGGATTTCCACACTAAGCCTGTGGCTTATTTACAGGTGGGTCACTTTACAATGGATAGAGGGGTGGTGGCTAGCCCCAATGCACAGCTAACCTACAGCGCCCTATACTAACTATTACCGTTAACCTCTTCAAGTTTTGATGGAAAGGAGAAACCGGGTTAGACCACGGAGGAAAACTCCTTTAACAAGCGGGGAGAGAACTTGCAAACTCTACGCAGAAGGATTTGTTCCCAGATTTTCACCCGGTGCCACAGTCCGGGATCGAACCCGGGATCCTCTTGCTGCGAGGCGAAAGCGCTAACCGCTACGCCACCCCATATGTTGGTGGTAGTCTGGGAAATAAGAATATAATTTAAACTATTCCTTAATTGGGACCAGTGATCCCATAGTGTCCAAAATAATAAACCGGTCCTTCAACTTGTCCCACCTTAGTTTCCCTATAGATCTGCAAAAATAAACTGGTCAAAAGGATCAGAAACCGCAATTTCTGATCTAAAAACTGGTCCAGTCAATAATCAAATAAACTGGTTTCGGACCAGAGGAAGTGTGCTATTTCTCAGACTGGTTGGTGGGCTTTGTGCTTGGGAAAATGTCTCACAAAGGATACATTGCGACTTGTGCACGCTTCTACCTATGGTAAGGGACTTGCGAGTGCTTGTGCGTAGCGTCTTTTTTGGAAACTGTTTTCCATTTATTGCATAAAAACTAGCATCTATTTTTATTTTAAGATACAGGAACCATCTTCGAGTTTTTGGTACTGTACCATAAATAAACGCACTGTAATAACGTTTTGTTTAAAGAGGGAGAAAATAGGTGAGATGGAGTGGTAATGAGGATGGCCGACCTGCGGCAATGAAAGTCACCCAGTGCACGCCCCTTACTCTTCGGAAGAGGCGATTGTTAAATGCTGCGCCTTATAGCGCCATTGTATTTCAATGAGAACTAGCTTCTCTTTTCAAGACAAAGGGGGCATCCTTTACGTTTCCGTAGAGTACGACCCTACCGAAACGCTGAGCATGCTGGGAAGACTTCGTTGCCGTAGATGGGGGTACAGACTGCAACGTTGTAGGTAACTCTATCCCTCTCCTTTGTAGAAAGATTGTAAAATCACATAAGGAAACTGTAATTTTCTCGAGTTCCTAACTCTTAGTTGATTTACTCTGGCCCTGTCGCACCTGATAAGAAAACGATAAGGCAATAACAGTCAATGAAAGTCCAACATTCTGCATACTGCATTCCATGGCGATGGTACGTCGTATTTTTGGCGTCTGCCGAAAAACCAGGGCTAAGACATACCCCAAAATAAAACTAACTCCTGGTAAGATCAGCAGTATGGCGTATAGGTCCGAATTGATGGTGCTGAAGATATCCGGATAGATGATTAGTTCAAGCGCTTGCGCTAAAAAAATCAGCGCAAATCCGCAGTAAGTACCAACCTGCCGAGTTCAAAATATTATTAAAAGGATCTCTAAAGGTCAGGGTTGAGTTTACTTTTGAGGAGATTTCGGCCACTCTGGGTAATATCCGTTTGGTCAGTATACCAAATGCGACTGGAGTGGTTACAAATACTATGGAGAGGCCAATCTTACTGTACGGGATTTTAATGCATCCTTGGCTCTCAATTAGTTGCCCGTAAAGCCATACATTAGTGGGCATCATACCTAGTGCCAAGATAGTTGAACAAGTTGTCATAGAAACGCTGTAATGGATAAATGTGACAAGAAAATTCAAAGACCATGTTTCGGAGAGGAGCTAAAATTCGTGAGATGATTTCCACGGCCATATTTGTGGTTTGAATGCAGGGGGGAAAGCTGAAACCCACCAATTATGGCTGCCAGAACAGTGACTGAGGAAGGTTTCTTGAGTTCCTTGAAGGCAAGACTTTTTCGTTTTAATCGAAGGAGCTTATATAATGAATATGTCAATTGAAACCATGTTCCTATCTACAATATTAAAGAAGATACAAGCAATTAAAATTCCGTAATGGACACTACGCCTAAACTTTCCCGTGAAGCACTGGGGAGTATCCCTGTTAGAAGAAAACGTCAATTGGTACTAGGCCTCCAATAGGGGTACTCCCCAGTGCATCGCGGGAAAGCCTAACGCGTAGTGCCATCCATTACTAAAGCTAAATTCACTCGTATCTTCTTTAATATTGTAGATAGACACATGGTTCCAATTGATATATTCATTATTTTATACGCTCTTTCGATTAAAAAAGAAAAATGTCTACTATGCCTTTAAGGTCAAAGGTTGGAACGTAGGCCAACCCCTAGCCATTAAGCCTGTTAAGGACATTCAATTTCTAGACCAGTATAATTTAATTAGCTTTATGATTAAAAACATCGTTGCATTGAATTTGAAATTAGTAAAAAATATCATGCAGATATTTAATAGGGTTGGACTCAAAGGCTGTTTAGTGTTTAGCATCTTCTTTTAAATTCCGACTTCCATCGAAAAGAGTTCAAGCGAACTGAAAACCGAGTGCTCATCGAGACTAACAATGGAGCGACCGTGCCGAGGGTTCTAGCTAACTGAAAGCCGTGCAATGTGGTTCTAGCGAACTTGAGATACGCAATAGAGAATTTCCTTCTGGGGAAAGCAAAAATTCGAGAGGAAATAAATTTAAAAGGATTTCTGTTGTTCATCTTCAGTTCGCTAGAACCACATTGCAAGGCTTTCAGTTAGCTAGAACCACATTGCAAGGCTTTCAGTTAGCTAGAACCACATTGCAAGGCTTTCAGTTAGCTAGAACCACATTGCAAGGCTTTCAGTTAGCTAGAACCACATTGCAAGGCTTTCAGTTAGCTAGAACCACATTGCAAGGCTTTCAGTTAGCTAGAACCACATTGCAAGGCTTTCAGTTAGCGAGAACCCTTCCAACCTTTGCCCCAGTGGGGCTTCAAAAATCGGCACGGTCGCTTCATTGTTAGTCTCGATGCTCGGTTTTCAGTTCGCTAGAACCCTTTTCGCTGGAAGTCGGCCTTTAAAACCCGGGCGGGGTCGGTATAGTTTAGCTAATTTATTATATTTACCTTAGAGATAGGTCTCCTTCGGTAAAGTAAGTAAAAATATTTGAAGAGACACCTCCGGGTGAAGACGCCAAAATTAGTACTCCTGTGGCTTGTAACGAATCAGTTCCGAAAATTTTGACTAAGCTGAAAGCCGCGAATGGTAGTAGCACGAATTGGCTGACCATGCCGATAAGTACTCCTATTGGTCGACGTAAGTGAACCCATATCTAAATTCAAAACCATGAAACTCTTACAAGAAGACAGCAAGCTAACCTAACCCTAGACAGGCCTAAACCTAAAACATTATGAATATAAAGGGGTCAGGTTACTGCCTTTCACCATTAGCTTTTTGATCAATCATGAACACATGCGAAATTTAGAATAACCTTGACCCTAATCTCCCCTGCACGTGCCATATGGTTATGGTAACGCCAAACCACGTAAAGTTTACAATCTTAAGCAAGTAGTCCACTTAGCCTTGCGAAACCGTATCGTTACCGTTTTAAGTTCGTAAATCATCCGAAAGAGGGCGCCCATTACATAAGTCCGAAAGCATCGTTTAAAAAACGTCATCAGTTGGCGTTCTGTTCGTATTTGGATACGTGACGTTACGTTAACGATACGGTTTCGAGAGGCTTAGTGGACTACTTGCTTTTAGTCCATACTGAAAGTGGATTTTCTTTCGGCATAGAGCTTCGAATCTGAAATTCCAACGATCTTACACACCACGGATAGATTTAATTTTAGAAGAAGGAATGGAGAACGATTAGTATTTACTTCAGTCCGACTCATAGCCGAGTATAGAGCCCCTCCCTCCAACACGTAACGAAAATTTTAAATTATCTTATTGGCTCACTTAAACTACGTTCTGATGACGTTGCCGATGGGGACAACGAAAAATACGTAATTCCTTTTTACTTCTGTCGCTATGACCTGCCTCTTCTTTCATACGCCCCCCCCCTTCCCAGAGAAGGGGGTCCGGGACTTTGACGCGTGCCCATATTACTCTGTTCTCCATTCCTGCTTCTAAAATTACATCTATCCCTGTAAACACTTTGGTTTCCTATCTCTTATCTCATTGAAACAATTGAAATCGTCATTGTTCTAACTAAAATTACGACGGTTCTAAGAGCGAAATACAAAGTCTTAAGTATTAAGAAAAAATTGGAGAATTTATGAAAGCAAACAAAGTCATTGTTTTCCAAACAACTTGCGGGAAATTTATGACTTGAAGTCAAAATCAATATTGCAAAATTGGGGCTAAGGACGAATACTTTGTGTCCCAAAATGAGGTCGCGAAAAATCCAATATCATAAATTCCGGGTATCAGAGTTTCTGAGAAATAATATAAGTAGATATATATCGAAAAACAAGGTTAGAAGTTCATTTAATAGACATTTATTGCAACATAAAACCCTTTATATCATAAGCAACGTATAGTAACAACAACAACGAATAGCGTGACTCTGAATGAGATAGTTACTTGAACTTTGTTGAATACATGGTGTTTCTTAAAAGTCTGCCATAAATTATGGAGGGTGTTCTTTGAGAAATCGTTTTCGAGTCGAGAATAATCTATGGCATTTTGCTGTCCGGACCACCGTTTTCAATTTCTCTGGGAAGTGTTTTACTGATGACCCCTTAATTCAATTAGAAATCATTGTCCTTCAGTTTGTTAATTAAATATAAGGGATCATCTGTAAAACACTCCAATCATAACTTGGAAACAGGGCCGGATTAAAGGGGGGCCGAGGGGGCACTGGCCCCCGGGCTCAAGGCTTGTTGGAGGCGCTGTGAGTTAAACTATTCCTCCTCAGCAAATTTGCTGTTCCTTTTTCCTCTACTTAAGGGGGCGCTTACTATATCAGCCCCCGGGTGCAAAAATTGCTTAATCCGGTCTTGCTGAGAAACGGTTGCCCCTAGGGCAAAATGGCATAAAACATTTTCGACTTGATCTCGTTCAAAGAACACTACCCTTGATTACTGACAGACCTTTGAGAAACACCCTGTATGTGTAGAGGGATGAAAAAAACCCAGCCTTTCAAAGCACAACATACATTTCAAGACAAGGGAAGTAATTTTCCTAGAGGAAAGAGTTGAGATGGAGTAGGGATCTCCATACATATAACGCAGTCTACTCCCATCTAAGGACACGTAAGTCCTCCCAACATCCTCGGCGTTTTGTATGAAAACGTCGACAATGCCCCCTGTGTCTGACAAATATAATCTAATTCATGAGATCTAGCTTCTAATAATCCCATATCAAAGGTAGGGGCGTGCGAAAGTTACTGTGGCCCTTGGGAGACAAGTTTTCATTTCCACACATGGCCCTACAACATTACTATTCCAGCTCCCCTTATCCTCCAAGATTTTATCATTGAAGCTATATTGTAAAATTTGTAATACAGCCTCCATGGTTTTATTTAGAAAATATGTTTTAGCTTGCTAAATTTACATAGCCTTGAAATTACACAGCTAGTATCTTACGTAGTTTTAAACTTAATGTGAAATGTAAAATTAGAATCTTTACCTCATTGATTGTGATTAAACATCCCATTGAAAACATGATCATTACTAAGAGCGTAACGATCAATACGTCGTGTATTGTTTTAATAAGTGGAACTCCATTTTCAGTTGAATTACTTAAAGTTAAATTTAAATTTAAATCACAGTTATCCGTAGTGAAATTCATGATTTAAACTACACAATGAAGGCTAACCCAAAACTCAACAGTACAGTATAGCAAAGATTAAGATGGTTCAAAGGCTACTATTTTAAAACGTCTTGAAAAAGTGCCCTTGTTAAACACATTCTTGAACTTCGACTACTAAGGCCTCAATTGCTTCTACACAGAGCTGAATCAACTGAAACTAATAATAACATAAGGGTATAGCATTTCATTATTTCAGAAGTAAATAAGCCGAAGTTATCGAGTTCTTTTTTCATCCTGTTCCTACCCACCACTCAATTCTCCTTTTTTCATCTAATGTCCTTAATGGTCATAGATTTAAGAGCACCTAGCGTGAAAATTAAAGGGCAAGTCTAATTTAAAATTCTATTTTTGCGCAGAATTTAGTGAGGTAGGGTGCATTTTTGTCTTTAAAGGGACTGTGAAAAGGACATCAACGGATGGGTTAAAATTAATTGAAATACGTCACAGGCACTACAAGACGTCAAGACACAAGGACTCAACATGGAGTGGGACTGGACACCAAGTCCTTGTTTTTCGCGAGATTTCAGAGCCAATTCCCCGATGTGGTAGTTTTCGAAATAAAACGAACAAAGTTTCTTTGAACCACGCCTTTCCTCAGTCACGACTTATTTCAAATAATTTTTACCCATCCGCCAATCCCGCTTTACAGACCCTTTAAAGTAAATCAAGTTGTGTTAAAAACTTTTAAGCAATTTAAAAATCAGGTTCACCCAAAAATATCTTCTCATATTTGAAAAGGTCTGGGATTATTTATCTTTTGCCTTTTGCGTCATAGACATAGTTACGTGAGAGGATGGTTCTCGCAAAAGCGCTTATCAATAGCATTAAGAATAAGATTAGGCCTAATCCTAAGCCTTATTTCCTGTATACTTTTCATCTTCTAAGCTAAGTCACAGGGAACTAACTTTACTAACTTCAACTTTAGATAACGCGAAATTTTGAGGATTTTGTTTTGAGGTGACAAAGCCACTTTTTGTCATGTATTTATCATTTCATAAGGCAAAATTTTTAAGTTATTGAAAAATTATTATTGTATTTATACGTACTAACGTATTTTATTAACTTATGGTAATTGCGTGTTTCAAATTTAACGATATATCTATCCCTTCATTGATAATGTCGGTTCATTTACTTCTCGTGATATGATAAATTAAAAATTCTTTTAATCTGAAATGCGTGAGTAAGATAAATCCGGGAAAGATATCAAAGAACAGACTACATTAAAATGTAACCAGGGTAATCGAAGCGTGTTCTCGCAAACCCGTTTAATAGGGGTTGAGGAACTTGAAGAATTTCGATACTCTTATGAATATCCTTCCCCATTTACAACTAATATTCCAATATATTCATGAGATTAAATAAAATCTTCAAAATTAAAATATCAATTCTGAAAACGTTAGCTACATTTAAATCCTATCTTTTGTAAACAATCAGGGATAGATGTAATTTTAGAAGCAGGCAGGAATGAAGGACAGAGTAATCTGGGCGCGCTTCTAAGTCCCGGACCCCCTTCCACGGGAGGGGGGGTATGAAAGAAGAGGCGGGTCATAGCGATAGAGATAAAAAGGAATTACGTATTTTTTTCCGTTCTTGTCAGCAACGTCATCAGAACAGTGAGCCAATAAGATAATTTAAAATTTTAGTTACGTGTTGGAGAAAGGGGCTCTTTACTCGGCTATGAGTAGGACTGAAGTAAATACTAACCGTTCTCTATTCCTGCTTCTGAAATTACATCTATCCCTGAAACAATATACTCAACATGAGTTTTGACGGTGTGTTTTAAACACAGTTTATTGAAACAAGAATCGAAATTCATCTATCGAATGACCTATAAAAATAAGAAATTAAATTAAGTTCAAATTTAGAAACACCCTTGAATATAAAATCTTTATTTATTTTTAACTTAAATTAATACAAAATAATGCAATAATTAATTAAATTTATGCATTTGTTACAATGGCAGTCATTTTTGAGACATTAATCACTAACAATTATAGGCCGTCTATTTTCAGAAAATTAGACTATAGTTCTGTAGAGTTTTGTAAAACAACGTACTCAATATCTTCCCGT
Organism: Phalangium opilio; assembly: GCF_054372755.1. Taxonomy (NCBI): domain Eukaryota; kingdom Metazoa; phylum Arthropoda; class Arachnida; order Opiliones; family Phalangiidae; genus Phalangium; species Phalangium opilio. The sequence continues at coordinate 5,979,073 of NW_028324165.1, forward strand.
AAATATCATGCCAAAGACCCTTTAAATTTGAATACTAACCTAACCCTATAATGTATAAGTATGGTTCTACCGTATCGGCATTGTCTATGCTGGTGTAATCCAAATTGTAATAGGATAGAGGCATGACTTACTGTTGTTTTCTTTCTCGGTCTAGTCGAATTACGCATACGATACTAACTATGAATAATTTGATTAATTAAAACAATATACGTCATAACCATTCCTAAGACAGTCAATATCAAATACTTCCTTATTGCGAAACAATCCCAACCGGTTAAATAAACATTGCGATAATTCAAAGTTGACATTAAAATGACCATATTGTTATAAACATAAGGATCTTGCTGTTGCAGTTTACAAGTCATTCTACGCAACAAATGCAACAGATCCTCGCTGCAATCGGCAATGGACGAGGCCGATATGGTGATCGATATAAACAAAAAAGAGTAAAAGATTGCCAAAGTTGCCAAAACAGATCCATCCAATACATTACCATTACCGAACATGTCAATCCCAGTTGGAAAATAATGTACAATACGATGCAACAAATCACTGTACCACAAAAACACAACCGCCGAGTATGTGTTATCAATATCCTTAACCAATGAGGAGAAAGCGTCCCATATTTGCATCAGTTCAACAATATGGTTTGTGTTAATTCGATCACGATTTGAACAATCTTCGAAATGGGTCAGCAATTGTTTCAATGTTTCTTTTAATTGTAAGCACAGCATTACGTATAGTACTATATTCAATACGCAAATGAATCTAACAAAACAGTAAGCCACGCCCCTGGATGTACGTATAATATATCCCATAATAATCGGACAGCCTTCACAATTCTTGAAGAAATAATATTTCATCATAGGGCTCGGTGTTATCCAAATGACAGCGATAGCCTGTCCTAAAAGTAGTACGAAATAAATCCACGCTAGTATCACCAAGAATATCGCTTTACGTTTCAAAGTCACAATGCGCGAACGTGGGAATGGTTTTAACATTGTCCAGTTCTTGTTGAAAGATGAACTGATTCTAGTTTGGTTTTTGAATAAGTGAACGGTAGTTCCCAAACCGACAACTAGTTCAAAAGTATCGCTGATGGCTGTAGGAGCTACTTTTATGCCGTATGTTAGAGCGTAGCTAATGGCAGTGGCTACTTTGAATACCATAAGGGCGAATAAGATTGTCAGAAAAATCCAGCACCGTATCTTCAAACCTTTCCAGGGTTTCTTGGATTCGATGTTTATGTTTATTACGTGTTTCTTCCAGAGTCCTAGAACTGTAAATAAATAAATAAATATTTTAGAACACAATATGGAAAGCTGGGAGCGCGTATAGGAGAGGTTGACAGAAGTTAAGGAAGTTGAACCAATCCCGAGCCGGTTCTGGCTAGCAGACAGTTCTAAACGAATGGCGAGGCAGTAGTCAGCGTTTTTAAGATAATGCCAAGAAGTGATTATTTATCTCCAGTCCAAACGTACGTACGGAGTTAATCCCCGCCTCTAAATTACAACCAGCATCTCATTGGTTCTTGAAAACTCACGTCAGCGCGACGCGAATGACGAAACTTACGTATTTTCCGACTGAGGAATAGCCCGGCCTCCTTTTACCTTGTATTTTGAAAGGGGGACTGGGACTATGGCGCGCGAATACTTCGGCATCTTATACCTTCTCCCTAGATATCACTTCTTGATAATGCTTACGTCCCCCCTTGTATTTTGAAAGGGGGACTGGGACTATGGCGAGCGAATACTTAGGCGTCTTATACCTTCTCCCTAATAAACTAGATATCACTTCTTGATAATGCTAATTACTTTTACATTAATTTTTTTTTATATATATATTTTCCCTTCTGTTTTTTAGAAAAAGGGCCGTTCTTTTAAGGTACATAAATTCAAGGATTAGATTGTACTAGTATGAGACAACAGATGAAGATTTCGCGTCACAACAGTTTCTTGCTTTTTCCATCGACTGTGCAGCGTTGGAACAGGAGGAGGGGGCAAGTAATTTTATTATGGTCTCAAGTTCTGCAGCGCCATAATCGAGGGGTTGAGTTACCGTAATTGACTTTTTAGAAAAGGCCACGCCAGTTTATTTGATGGTTTGTCCCATCGCAGTACCAAACCTTTAAGTGCTACCAGAAGGGGATAATGGAAGAAGGATGACACTATGTACCCTCTTAATACTTTATTTATTTAACATGATTCTTCCCAGGCTTACCATGTTTTCTCTGCTGCTCATCAAACTAGGGTGAATTCTATAACTGTTTGGTATTTACTAAATCCTCGGCAATGAACCTTGTCCTGACGTGGGACAAAAATCTTAGTTTTCGTCCCCTTTATAAAGGACGCTTGCTCATACCTCGTATCGTTTCGAGTTTTCGACCCATCTTTATGGAGAATATTATAGGGTTATGGCGGAGCCTCCGAAATGAACTAGGCCCATGCATGTCAAATTTTATGTGGGGAAATATCCAGTTTGTTTAGGAAAATATTTTCACCATATATGTGTACGAGATGGCGCTTATATTACCGTTGTGACAGGGCTCTTCCTTAAACTATCGTTGATATTATAGGGGTCACTCATAAAATTTTTATGATAGAGAAAAGTTTCATCCTAAAATTAACGTAAATGTTTTTGGGACTATTCCCTTTTTATTGAATCTTTTGGTTAGATTGTATTGATGACAACAAAATAAATTATTTCAATTAAAATAATTCAGTAAGAGTAATGAAAACGTATACTTACAATCCGCGACCTTGGCCCAAATACTTAAGCAGTCGACAGGGTCACGGGGTTGAACTTTGTTTATTTTACGGTAAAATAAGCGCCCCCAAGCGTAAAACCACGGCGAACTAAATTGATTTAAAAAATATTCTCGCTTCGCGACACGCATGGGCCTAGTTCATTTCGGAGGCTCCGATCTGACACCACCGAAAAATTTAATGGTTTTGGGGAACTTGACATTATTTTTTAAAGTAGCAATTGGAATAGAACAAAAAATGCAACGGCTTCATCCTTTTTAGGTCTCATTTTCATTATCACTTTACTAGGCCATGTTTTGAATTTTTTATGAGATATAAGTCTATTTTTCATCTGAGGCTTTATTACCGCATGAAGCGAGTGGAAGAAGTCACGTTTTTCCTTTAAATTTAGATAGTTTTCAAAGTAAAGGGTCTAGAGTATCCCTCTCCCTCAGTTTTAACTTCAGTGCAGTGTTGCCAAGCCCTTAGTGAGCCAATTTAGTTCAGTACTGATTCTAACTGTACCATATTGTCTCTTAACTCAACGAACGCCGATAAAACACTTTACTCTTACCCACTAACCTGAAACCAATGAAGTTAAAACGAATTTTAAAAAAATACCTTTAAAATGGCACAAAACGGGTTGCATTGCGTGGCAGTGATCGAGGGACCCTTCAACGTGAACAGCGTTTTTGCGTCCAGCTCCGAGTACATCGCAAATTCCAAGAGCACCAATGGACGGACCCCGAGAACAACCTTCCTCCAAGTACCTTGACGGCATGGCGCAACAACTAATGGATCTTTTAACACCAGAAGATTCCGTTGAACTGAGTCTCTTTTCCATAATAATGAGGTACGACAAATTTTCACAATAAAAATACCAGGATATGGCTTTTCAACTGCATTTATTTATAAAACGAGTCAGCTGTTTAGTTTCTCAGGGTTTCGAGTGCACGGACACTGAGAAATTGGGAATATTGAAACAGGGGACAATATCTATAGTGATTACTTGTAATGTATGCAATGTGCACGTCCACGGGGAAACCAACGTGAGGTGGTTTCTCATATAACGCTTAATGATTTACGATTTTCATACGTGTAGTAAAATTTCGCGCATCGAGGGAATATATATGTAGGGTTTAATCGAGATAGAAATCAGGCACCGCTCTAAGCTTACCTTAAAAAAGGGTTGGGGAAAGGGGATAAGTGTACTCGGTTCTTTGAAGGTGTTATGAACTAATTCGTTTGCGTTTTGTAGGCCTAGTAGCTAGGTTTTTGCACGAAAAAGTTGATGAACTGCAACCAACTTAACTTTAGAGAACCAGTCGCAATCAAGTTTATTTAATCCAAAGGGACCCGGTGTTAATTGGCTGTCAGGGAATTTTTCGATATTTTTGTGGCTGCCATTTTAAAATATAGTCATGGCATATTCAACCCCAAACGGGTAATGAATTATTGAGTCCGTGCATAGATCAAATTATCGGTATCGGTTGAAACGTACTACGGTCATTATTCCTTAAGAAAGGTTTTTAGCCGCCATTTTTCAAGATGGCCGTGGGTTGTGAATGTATATCTTTGTATGTATACACAAGTAACGTCTCTACAAATTTTCAACTTCCTCGGTAAAGCAGTTTGAGTGAGGCGTTGATTATCAGTCAGTCACCACTTCGAACGGAGGTTTTTTTTTGATGAGACTCAACTAGATGGGTCAAAATGTTTAGTCAAACAAAATTGGTCAGTGATAAATTTTTAATTTGGTGATTCAACTTGTTCAACTTCTGTTCACGACCCAACTAGTTTACTCAAGTCAAGCTGACTCATCTAAATAAGTTGAAAAGTTTTTAAGTCACTTGTTGGGTATTTCACAACTCCTTTAATCAATAATATTTTTCAAGGCAAAGGCTAGGGTATAAAGACGTTTTAAGCAATATTATAGGTTTGTTATTTGAAGGGTGTGGTTAGATTTATTAGTTTTCGTTTAAATGTAAACTACATAGCAGTTAAAGAAATCGATTTTTAGTTCTTTACCATAAGTAACGCAACTTCAGTAAGTATATACAACACTGAATCAAATACGTTAATGAAAGTACCCGGGATAGATTTAATTTTAGAAGTAGGAATAGAGAACGGTTAGTATTTATTTCAGTTCGACTCATAGCCCAGTGTAGAGTCCCTCCCTCCAACACGTAAGGAAAAGTTTAAATTATCTTATTGGCTCACTTAAACTACGTTTTGATGACGTTGCTGACAGGAACGGCGAAAAATACGTAATTCCTTTTTACCTCTGTCGCCATGACCCGCCTCTTCTTTCATACTCCCCCCCGTCCCGGGGAAGGGAGTCCGGGACTTTGACGCGCGCCCACATTACTCTGTTCTCCATTCCTACTTCTAAATATAAATCTATCCCTGAAAGTATATAATACTTCTCTTCGAGAGAAGTGTACCACAAAACGGGGTAATTGTAACATGATTCTTTAACAACATCAAAACATTTGGAGCAAGGTTAATAAATAGTTCCCTAATCATTACTCTGTTAGCACTTAATTATTTGCAAAAGTAATTTGCCAAGGCGTGCTTGTGGATTTTGCCCCGCGTCAAGACAATCAAGGTTTGTGTGTCGATTGCTGAGGATTTAGTACCAAATAGTTATATAATTCACCCTAGCGCGGTGCGATGCCCATCTGAAGTTTGATGAGCAGGAGAGCAAACAAAAAGGATGAGCCTGGGAAGAATCATGTTACATAACTAAAGTATTAAGAGGATACAGTGTGTCATCCTTCGTCTATTATCCCTTTCTGGCACCATGGAGTAATATGGTTTTTATAGTTGCCTGGATTTCACGTTAAACCTCTATAACCGGGGCATTTAGCATTACAGCAAAGATAAGTGTTTGCTTATTGCTGTTACATTACTTAAGTTTTACTTAAAAATAACACGCTATTTTGATACATGTAATGCACTTAAGTAAGCAAACACAAACTATAGAGTCTTTGCCAATGTTTGCCAAAGAAATAACCTTCACCTTGAAAACATATAAAATTGCTATATTATCCAGACTTTCATAAAATAGTTTTTCAAATTATATTTAGGAACTTTTCTTCCATCTTTTACTAATGTTGATCAGATAATGTGTGGAATTTGGCGAATATTTCGAGTACTTCTGTATCGCGGCCTAAATGATATATTGGATATAAGACAACCTAACAAGAAGTGGACCTAAAATTAGAAATAAATCTTTCCGTTGGATAAATTCAAAATTTTTACGGTAATATGTCGAACATTCCTATTTCAACTTTAAATCTAAATTCTATTCTTCCTACCAGTAATTCTTCAACTTGGAATCTTTTGACGGACATTTCTTGGGGTTTTCTGGTTGAATTAAAGCAAAGGGCGGCTCCGTTGATTCCCCTGAAAGATGCCTTTTCTGCTACACGTTGGCTAAGCTTGGCAAAGGCTAGTTAAACCAAAGGCAGGAACCAATGGGACCTAGTGCATTAGGTCTGATTGGTTCCTGCCTTTGGCAAGGTAAAATTCGTGTCCAGAAGATTAACCAGCATGCTAGGGGTGATAATGGAGCCGCCGGTTTCTTTAAAGGGGGAGGTGTAGACACCGTCACCCATGACGTCATGCATAATGCATTTGAACTTGGAAACCACGTGATACTAATGAAACTGCCATAAAGTAAGTAAGACTGATTGAAAAGTGTTAAAGGACACGGGGTCTAAAACATTTATTTTCGGAGGTACGGGCCCCCAAACATTAATAATAATAATAATCTAGGCTTTGTCTATGAAGGGATTTCCTCATTAAGCCTGTGGCTTGTTTACAGGGGGGTCCCTTTACATTGCATAGAGGGGTGGTGGCTAGCCCCTATGCCACAGCTAACCTACAGCGCCCTATACTAACTATTACCGTTAACCTCTGCAAGTTTTTGAAGGAACATTGGCCCCTATAACAAGGGAATTTAGCCCAAATGCCAGAGTAAGACATATCAGAGTACCCATCTTGTTTAGACAATTTCAATAGGCTCCAATCTAAGAACGTTAAGGAGCCTTTGTACTTTTAAAGGTAGAAGTGTGCCTAAGCTGTTAGTGTAAAAGTTGTTCTAATCGTAAGCACACCCTTCAATTTATGGCAGACCTATCAGAAAGACACTGTATATGAAATAGCCAATGAAACGCTAGGAAGGAGGCACGGGAGGTTTTTCGAAGTTTTAAGCCCTTCCCCTTACTTTTAATCAGATATTAGCATGGGGTCTATGGCCTCTTAAAGATTCCAAGTCGAAGAAATCTATATATTCCTGGTATGATAGAATTTTATTTGCATTAACATCGAGATAAAATCTAGGGTAGAGCTAGAGCTCTTTCTTCTTGAGAAATCGAGTTGTTACGTACAGAGTTTGTTTAAGGAGTGTTTGATGAATTTTAAGAGCGACTGCCAAGCTCAAGGCGGAATTTTTCTTGACGTATAGCCAACGCATTTCTGTTTCTATTTATTGCGAACCGTCAGTGTTGCTAGGCAAGTTTGGACTTTATAAGAAACTAGACAATTCAAGAAACTTAACGAAAACCGAGTAATCACATTGTAATTATAGTGAGTTAGGTTATGGTGATGTTAGGTTACGGTTCAGGTTACCGTCTTCTAGCCGAAAACGTGCAAATTTTCAAAGTTTTATAACGAATAGAGGTTTTCCAAAAAATTCATTAAAATTATGTTTGTGCATAATCACAACCTATTTGGTAAGCTAGGGATACTATACGAAATTAACTATTAGTTTTAAAACTTTGAAACTTTGCACCATAATTTAAAACTCTTCAATATACCTTTCACTAAAATTTCAAGAGATTTGAACCAAGTGAAATCGAAACCCCTTTGGTTTTAATTTTTATCCAAAAAACTATGAGAAGGAAACTTTTGAAACTTTGCACAAAATTGAAAAACCTCATTTTGCAGATCTCATTAAAATTTCAGGAGATTTTAACCAGTGTTTTCAGAATTAGAGTCAAAAAACGGCCTGAGTCCTTTGGTTTTTCGAGCAAAAACTTCGAAATTCCACGATACACAGGAACAAGGAAAGATTTAATTTTATAAGTAGGAATGGAGCAGGGGCGGACTGGCGGCGTTTTCGTGAGGTGGGCATTGAAGGGTCGCGGCCCCTAAAATTTCCTATCATAGCGGCCCCCAATTTCCAAAAGGACCAAAACCGTTCTCCAGCCACGTTTTACTTTTACATTATGAGGTGAATTAACCATAAAATCCTGTAAAACGGCTAAAACATTTCTGACTAATTAACAATTTAAATGTGACTAGTTATCAATTTAAATGTTACTAAGTAACATTTAAATGTTACTAAATAACATTTAAATGTGACTAATTAGCAATTTAAATTGACAGTAATTAACAATTCAAATTGACAGTAAGTAATTAAAAATCGTTTCAGTAGTAGCAACTTTTTATTTTCACACTGTTTTGATTAAAAGCATTTTATGTTAAAATACTTCTCATTAGTTGGGAAAAATTTACTACATACTGATGTATATCGCTAAATGGTACGTTGTTAAGTAGTTCTCTTTCAACCGAAATCAACATCAAAGCTTGAAGATTTTCTTGTCCAAGGGACGATCTCAGTCTGTTTTTTATCATTTTCAATTTTGAAAATGCTCTTTCGCAGCTAACTTGGCTAAATGACAATGTTAATAAATATTCGTAAGCCAGATATAGGTTAGTCATAAGTTTATAACTTATCTCCGATAAGTATGTCACTTCGGCAAATTCCATACAAATATTTCAAAGAGAGCTTGTCACGGAATGACAAAAGAAACTATAGATTGCCAAATGCTCTTAAAAACTTTGTATGCTGTGTTGTTTGTGTGGCTAAGGTCTTATTGGTCGCTAGCTGAAACATCTAACGAATAGGCAGTGAGATGGCGAAAGTAATACGGGAAAAAACGCTTACGAAACCGGAAATTGTATAGGAAACTCGTGAGTCGGTCAGGCGGGTGGGGCAGGCCTTTCTTCGGTTAATCTTATGTCGGTATTCATAGTTTACTGCAGTAAGGATAAGGGTATTTAAATTGCATTTTTAAGTTCAATTAACTAATGAAGAGCGCAAAATCAACCCAGTATAATTATTTCGCTTGAAATCCAAAGAAAAGCGCTTCGAGTCAACAAAAAACGTTGGTACGTTTACTTTGTTTACCGAATATGAAACCCCCTTCCCCATAAAGCCTTTCATAATGTTTTGAAACTTTTCTCTCTGTGGCCATATTGGCATGGGCCGTGGGATGGTGGGAACCAATTTTTTACGATTGTAAATTTGTAAAGAGCGGTCGTAAAGCTTATCTTTCGCCTAGGCTGCTAATATCATAGAGAAAAAATACAAGTCCAATGGCTTGCATTGCCTTGCAAGCTCATAACCTTCTTCTTGAGGCTTCTTCCCCATTTTCCTATCTTTTTTTTTCAAACTGTTTTTGAATTGATTCAAAATAAAAATTTCCAAACAGTTAGTACTAAGACATTTAAATCAACGCCACGGCCAGTCGGCGTGGCCGACCGACCGGCCCCCAAACCCTTATTTTGCCTCCGGCCCCGTGGGATATTGCCCACCAGCCCCCGTGGCCAGTCCGCCCCTGGAATGGAGAACAGAGTAATCTGGGCGCGCGTCATAGTCCCGGACCCCCTTCAACGGGACGGGGGTATGAAAGAAGAGGCGGGTCATAGCAACAGAGGTAAAAGGAATGACGTATTTTTCGCCGTCCCCCTCCGTAGCGTCATCGAAACGTAGTTTAAGTGAGCCAATAAGATAATTTAAACTTTTCGTTACGTGTTGGAGGGAGGGGATCTATACTGGGCTATGAGTCGCACTGAAGTAAATACTAACCGTTCTCCATTCCTACTTATAAAATTAAATCTATCCCTAGTAGGAACTTCTATAGCCCGAGCAGTCGTGCTTAAACTCTCGAATGTAATCATCGCCGACAGAAGGACAATCATATTCCCTATAAAAAGGTTTTAAGTGTTTACACTATCAAACTTGAACTTAACGAAAATAAAGTATTAGATCTCTCGAAATAGCTTGAATTAATGATGTTGGTAGATTTCAGTCTAGTGCATATTCTGAACTATAAAGATTAATGTTTTTATAATAGAAAAGCCTTCCACTTTGGTTTCCACCACACGAGAACGCCTATCAATAACAAATTTATCGACTGAATCAATTCACACCATCAGTCAACCTCGCTTTAGACAAAAACACCGATCTCATAATTCAATAACCACTAAAGTCTATGCAGAAATATATTAACTTAAAGTTAGCCTATTAAGTACTAGCTGTTACCCGCGGCGTTGCTCGCGTGTAATAAGAACTTCCATGAAAATGATGTAAAGAATGGGTAGATTTTACTGATGACTAATATTTTAGTAGCACCCTGTGAGCGAAGGCACTCGGCGTTGCCCGTCAGCCCGTCGGGACATTTTTTATTACTTTTCGTGCGGACATTATTCCATAAAGAAGGTGTTTTTAATTTCTGACCGCCATTTAAAAAGATGGCAACAAATCGAACCCGAAAGACCATTCAATTGTTGTATTTTATCTTATTGCTTGAAAATTTCTGTTTTAATTTACCTCTGGGGACCATATCCATTATAACATTTTAAGAGGTTTCGGATGGTAAACATCGCCATAAAAGCCGTGTGAACACATCACCTGTCAAACGGGTTAAGCCTAAATTAATAGTGGTAACGAAAACAGTTAAAAATATCCCACCATAAACGAACACAGTAAAAAGCCAAACTGCGAAGTTCTCGCTCGGACACAACGCACAAGAAATCAAGACTTTATAAAATGTCGACACGATTAGACAACAATCCGTATCGCAAACACAGCAGAAATTCAAATGGAATGGCTCGTAATACGACTTCAAGTCGTACTGAGGCATCTCCAGGAAAAAACCAAACAATGGAACCAATTTTAAGTCATTTCCGCGTACTTGGACTATGGAAAGACATAACACAAGCGCAAACGGAAGCCATCTACCGCAAGCTAAAACCAAGAGGAATTTTACTACTATTTTATCTACTACTTGGTATCGCCATAAAACTTATTTGCAGCGTATGGTTTACGTTACAAATCTACGGTATGTCCAAAATTACAGGCGCCGTAAGTGACATATTTGAAATGGTCGTGGCATACGGTACAATTGGACATTTTCTGTACAATCGAGATCGTATTGTTAATGCCTTTCAACTGAGTTGGAATTCCGTCGAAAACTTTTCAAATTTGGAGATTATGGGTATCAGACGACGTAATGTTCTTTTGTGCATATTGCCCTGGTTTTACCTTACATCATTATGCGGCTATTCAATATGCAGCCTGAATTTAATTGACGACTCGATGGTAACTAAAACCGTCAGTTATTTTACTGGAAAAGATGTTAAGTCGGTTAAAATTGCCATAAGGGTCGTGATGTTTTTAGCGTATAATCTAACCAGATTTCTTTGCGTATTGTCTATGGTATTTTACGTATCGTTGTGTTTGCAAATGAACGTCAAATTGAAAAAATTGAGTAAGCTTTACAAAGACGTTTCGGACGTAGGCCATATCAAACCAGAAACTATGAAGTACTTGGTATCATTGTGGGACGGATTCTGCACGGTTGTAACTGAAGCGGACGATATTTACTCAGGGGTTGTCGCTTTGTGGTACGCCGATTTGATGCATAGAATGATTTTCTACACTTTACAAGCTTTGGAATATTTATCAGGGAATCAAACGACCAAAAATTTGATGTTTGGAACTATTTATTTGATATTGGTGTGTTTTTATCTTGTTTTGATGACGGTGATTACGTTGTCGGCTGCTGGTATATCTGATATGGTTGATAACTTACAACATAGCGTACGCTCTTTATGTTGCAGGTTGCCATTTCAAGCTGATAATTTAGTTTACAATAATGCCATAATATTAATTTCTAGTTTTAATAATCCTAATATACACTTAACTGGTTGGAATTGTTTCATAATTAGAAGATACATTTTGTTGACAGCTTTGGGGATGGCTCTCAGTTATATGATGATAATTAAGCAAATACTTAAGTAATTAAATTTAATTTAGTACTGCTAATGAATTGACTTTGCAATTTAACAAATAATTAATTAGGTATCGTACTAAATAAATAGCAATTTGTAAAACTTAGCCATTGCTGTTGTATTGTAACATTTTTCTCAAATTAAGTAAGTGTACTTCAAAATTTAAGTGAAACGAAGGTGGTGAAAAGTAAAGGTTTAGTAAACTTTAAGCATTTAGAACTAATGTTTTGTGAAATTTATAGAGTAGAAATATAACGTTTGTGAAAAATTTGCAATCTTCTTTATTTCCCATTTAAACACCTACCAGAATTAAAAACCAAATGGTGTTTCTCATAAATTTGCCATAAATTAAAGGGTTAGACTGAGTGAAAAGTGTCACAGAACATTAGGTCTAAAAATATTTAGTTTTGAAAGTACGGGCTCCCAAACATTGGCCCCTAAAACAAGGAGTGGCACACATGTGGAGAGTAAGATATATCAGAGTGCCCATCTTCTTTAGACAATTTCAATAGCTTCCAACCGAAGAACGTTAATGAGCCTTTATTTAGCAGATGTGTAAGTTTAAATTTGGAAGTGTGCCTATGCTGGTAATGTAAAGTAGTTCAAAGTGTAATAACACAAGAGTGAACATTTGAACAATACATTTAAATAACGATGTTAAATTTGTACGAATAAAAGATACATCAACTTCAAACTCTTGTGCTATGACACTTTGAACTACTTTACATTACCGGCTTAGGCACACTTCTGCCTTTAAACGTACACTTCTATTAGATAAAGGCTCAATACCGTTCTTAGATTGGAGGCTACTGAAATTGTCTAAACAAGATGGGCACTCTGATATGTCTTACTCTCCACATGCGTGCCAATTTCCTTGTTAATTTTAGGAGTCAATGTTTTGGGGGCCTGTACTTTTGAAACTAAATGCCTTTAAATTATGGCAGACTTCTTAGAAACAACCTGTATATTTCATATGTTTGACACGGCTTACAAAGATTTGAACAAGGAATGACATATGAGAAACGTAATAAATTAAACTGTCGCCTGAAGAGACGCTAGTGTGTTTCTGTTTAACAATCTCATTCCGCTACATAATGCAAATTTATGTTCCTGTTAATGTAAATAAAAATATATTGTAGCCAAAAATAGACGCACTTTTGATTTCATTACACCAACACACGATATACAAACATAAACATCGATTGAACAATAATGTTTTTCAAGGTAAATAAATATGCGTGTGACAACCAAAACATTGTCTTTGTATGTATAAATCTATTGTTTCAAAGCTGTATTTTCTAAAGGCTATCGGATAGGCCTACCACGTGTTCGGCTCGTGATGTGAAAAGTGACATGTGTTTAAGGCTTTTTTCATAATAGACTTGTAGAAGATCTATCGATTAGTTTTTGCCACTTTATAAGGAAAATGCATGTATCAACGACATTGAATTCGAAATTAATTTTGCTTCTTTTTTGAATCCCAGTACAGAGCGTCTCTTTCGATAGGGACTCTGAGTCTTTTCTGCGTGTCGATGGAACAAGATATGTACGATATAATGGAACGGCTAGTGCCCCCTAAACCAAGCGATTTTACCACGACAAGTAGGAGAGCGTCATTGGTACCCAAAACGGCCAATTTAACTGGAACGCAACTGATGAAACCATTTTCGTCTCAGTTTAAAATTATTGGATTGTGGAAGGTCAGAAAGTCAGAGGAAGGGAAGTTCAATTTTAAAGGTAGGATTTAATTAACAATAAAATTGGTATTTCGAACAATAGGTTTCGGTTCTTATAATCTAATCTAGGTTAATTTCTCACTATGTTCTGTTTGTAGATTTTTATTTCCAATAATTGCCAATTTAGTTAATGGATAAGTTAAATCAGAAGTGTACAAAGAGGGGGTAATTGAAACATGATTCTTCCCAACATCATTTTACATTTGGAGCAAAGTTGCTAAACCGAATCACATACCCGATAAATAGTTCCGTCGTCATTACTCTATTATCGCTTAACTATTTGCCAAGGCGCATGCGCTTGTGGGTTTTTGTCCCACGTCAAGACAATCAAGGTTTGTGGGTTGATTGCTGAGGATTTAGTACTGGCCAAACAGTTATAGAATTCACGCTAGCACGGTACGATGCCCATCTGAAGTTTGATGAGCAAACAAAAAGGGTTGGCCTGGGAAGAATCATGTTACATAACTTAAGTATTAAAAGGATACAGAGTGTCATCCTTCTTCTATTATCCCCTTCTGGTTACATAAAAATGGTCTATATGTCACAGCCTCACAGGAGCTGAAAATGCTTGAGCCGTGTGCATTGACATCCTCAATTAGTATGTCGCGATGGACATCAGTTTTGAAGCTCCTTTTCAAAAATTGACAAAGGGCTCTTTGACCTCGCAACCGGTTGTTTTCGTAGCGCTTTTTTTAATGATAGTTAAAACAGCGTTTCATTTTCTTTTTAAATTAGGTATTCCATTTCGTTGTTTCGTACTTCTGCTAATCATCTACTCGGGTCTAACCTACAAGATGCTGGTATCCGTTTCCAAAGCGATTTTTGAAGGCATCAGTAAAGTTCCCATCGCTATCAGCGACGTTTTCGAACTAGTAACGGGAATCGCAACTTCAATCAACTTTCTAAAACACCAATTCCAAATTGAAAAGTTATTTCTTGTCAACTGGAACATTTTACAACCATTCAATTCTGAAGAATGTCAGCGAGTGACGCGACGCGTTAGATACCTAACAGCCCTTTCTTTAACATACGTTACTATTCTTGCCGTCCATTGTACGCTAGGTATCACTTCCGTTTTGCCAACCCAAATCCGTTTGCAAAAGGTATTTGGAATAGACTGGTCTAATTATTCTTGGGTGATTGTCTACGGTTTGCGAGTACTAGTCTCTGTGTCTTACGTCATCACTAGATTCATCTGTTCGGTTTCTATAATGATCTACGTCTTACTTTGTCACCAAATGAACGTCAAAATTAACCAAATGGTACGAAAGTTTAAAGAATGGTCCAGTGAAACTGAAATTAATTCCGATACCGTCATGAGAATGATGATAGCTTGGGAAAATTTCGCGTCGCTTGTTCGAAAAGTTGATTTAACATACGCGCCGATTGTTTTTTATTGGTTTGGTGATATGGTTCATAGGTTAGTATTGTATTTCCCCGTTGCGATACAAAACATAACGCAAGGTCATTCGTACGAAGCGGGAGCTATTTATTTGGTTGTGGGAACCATCTACTGCGTCTTTTTTATTTCGATGGCATCAGGAGCATCAGCTGTTAATGACGCTTGCGAAGACATGCAAAGAGTTGTTCAAAGTTTCTCGTACCGACTCAAAACCGCGGATAAGTTGGTGCATCAAAATACTATATTGTTTTTGTCGAGTTTGAATTGCGCTAATGTTAATTTGACCGGTTATAATGTTTTCGTTATTAAGAGGAACATTATTTTGACGGTAGGCGGAATGGTTTTCACTTATATTGTGTTGTTGGATCAAATTACCCAGAGATAAACTAATTTTCATTTAACTATCATTAAAAACTACTTATTTACATTAGTGAGAGCTTAAATTCGAGCTTTAATCTTTCACAAGCGGTCGCAAAAGCTTTAAAAGTTCGGCGATATTAATTTTTTCTCTCTTTTGTATGTTTGAAAAGCCCTCCAACATCTTCGCGTTAATTTCAATGCCCTTATCCCATATAAGAAATTGGAACGCTAAGGAACCACGATTTTTACGCGCGTTTAGAAGATCATAGTGCTGTAATATCAGTTTTACGGAGCCCCACTATTCGTGGTTACATTATATCAAAACCATAATATTTAAAATCAATAAAACTTGAAAAAAATAACTGGCCGAAATAGACACTACGAAAAAAGGCCAGCTCACGCGTTCTTGTGCCGTTTATGGGTTCTTGATCCGTTGCCTACGTTGATCAAGGCCTGTGCGCGGCGCCGATTTTTATTATTTTTTTTTGGCAATTTAAATTGCCAAATTCTCTCACCTGAGGCGCTATTAGCTGGACCTAAATAATTTGAAACAGTCTGGGAAATAAGGATAATTTTTAAACTAGTCCTTGGGACCAGTGACCCCCCCCCCACCTAGTGTCCTAAATAATAAACTGGTCTCCGGAGTGGTCCCAGCCTTTGTTCTCCTATAGATTTGCAATTAATAAACTGGTTCCGAGGACCAGTAACCCCACTTTTTGAATTAAAAAACTAGTCCAAGCAATTAATAAACTGGTTTTGGACCAGAGGAAGTGTGCTATTTCCCAGACTGATTTGAAATGTTCATTTTCTCGCGCTTAGAATTTTAAATACTCAGTTTCGCGCGCGTTTCGGTCCAGCTATCAATGAAATCACGGAGCTTCTATTAACAGGGAGAGGAAACTTCCTTCCCCTCAAGTACTGTAAAGGCCCTTAGGAAACGTAGATTCTATTTGTCCATAAAAAGGGGCACATTATTAACCCCCCCCCTCGGTTTTCACTGGTAAAAAAGGGGAGCCTATGTAAACAACAAAGATGGCCGCTTTCACTCGTTCGTATAAAGACATAAGCCTTGGACTTTTTAATGTTTAATTGCTATAACAATTGGTACAATTTTAAAAATTAAAATGGATTGCGATTACAATCAGTTAGTTTGTAAAAAGGGGAAGAAGAAGAAATGTGTTTACGGAAGCTGTAGAAGCGATTCACGATATAAATCGTCCTTTTATGGCCATGAATTAAAGTTTATACCGTAACTTTTCAGTCTTAGCAGGGAGAGAGGCTTTTGTCTCCATTTGTATAGTCACAAAACCTTTATTTTCAACATAATCACGGAGCTTAATATAATCTGGATTTGTTCAGAGTACAACGGAGCTACACGACCACGTTCAACGTCTTCAAACTTTCAACGGCGGTCGCATAAGCCTTCTCTACAAGCAGGCGTCGCGTTCCAACTTCCTTGCGACAAGAAAATTACGTCAGACTTTGTTCACATAGGCTCGGGGTGCGCGCGAGGAATGAAAACGGTGCGCAGAACCGAGGTACGCTAAGAGCGAGGGGGAAGAGACCGAGTTTCCTCTCCCTGTAATAGAAGCTCCGTGATGAAATCTCACGCTTAAATAGGGAGAAAATAAGAAGTCGCGTTTCTTAAAAGTCCCCCCTTCGAAGCCACTCCGCACAGGCCTTGATTAACGTAGGCAACGCTTGATCTTACGTCAAAAAAGTGACGTAATAATCAGTACTCGTGTACTTTTGCTTCTAGCAGAAGCCACGAACATTTTCCGGGTTTGACTTATTTTTTAAATTGTTTATTGTAATCTCAGAAGGAATTTCTGTCATCAATAAAATCCTAAATAGATG
The DNA here is from genome assembly GCF_054372755.1 of Phalangium opilio. NCBI lineage: Eukaryota > Metazoa > Arthropoda > Arachnida > Opiliones > Phalangiidae > Phalangium > Phalangium opilio. The sequence goes on from NW_028324165.1 coordinate 5,996,259, forward strand.
TAAACAAAACATCGTAAGTTTGGCCATTGAATAATTTTACTTTCAGTTATTTATCTGAATTTAGCGCTTGCCGGTAGTTAAGCCTTGGCTTTTTTTTTTAACTTGACATGTGGATTGTCGTGCAGATTGAAAAGAAAAGGGCAACATAGGGAATAGAATGATTTAATATTTGCAATACATTGCGTGTATTTTTAACCGCTTGTATTTTGTGATAAGATCTCCTTACTTTGCATTAAATTAATAAAAATATTTGCGATAATAATAAGAGGTGCAGCTTTTATCTCTGGTCTGATGTTTGCAGTAATATTTTAGTTTCACTTTTACGTTTCCTTCGTTGATAAGTATCGAACATGGCATACCAAGTTCCCGAGAATATAAATTTTCCGCAAGAGGAAGAGAAAATCATACAACTATGGAAAGAAATTGACGCGTTTAAAACAAGTTTAAAGCTTTCTAAAGGTCGTCCTAAGTAAGATAAGATTTAACATTAATTTGAATCTAACGTTACGTTAAGTTCATATTTCGTATTGTAGATTTACATTTTACGATGGACCCCCTTTTGCCACGGGTTTACCCCATTATGGGCATATTTTGGCAGGAACTATTAAAGATATAGTAACAAGATACGCCCATCAGTCTGGTTTTCACGTTGAAAGACGTTTTGGGTGGGATTGCCACGGGTTACCAGTGGTATGTTTCAAAATTAATATTGTTTCACGTATAAAGGTGTTTAATATACATCTAAATACTCTTATCGCTTAGGAATATGAAATTGATAAGACTTTAAACATCAAATCACCCGATGATGTTAAAAAAATGGGGATTAAAGCTTACAACGATGAATGCCGTAAAATTGTCATGAGATACGCGGGGGAATGGGAGGTACGTTTAATTTAATAAAAGCGAGAAGCGATATCTAGTTTACTAGGGAGAAGGTATAAATTCGCACCTACATTTATAATCTAGCTTTATCTCCAGTCCAAATTAACGTATAGTAGGTCCGGAGTTAATCCCCGCCGCCTCTAAATTACAACAGCAGTCATCTCATTGGTTCTTGAAAACTCCACACGTCAGCACGACGAGAATGACAACGAAAATTACAGTCATATTTTCCGACTGAGGAGAGGCTGCGAAATAGCTCGGTCTCCTTCTTTTACGTCCCCCCTTGTATTTTGAAAGGGGACTGGGACTATGACGCGCGAATTCACTACATTTCTAGCTTTATCTCCAGTCCAAACGTATAGTAGGTCCGGAGTTAATCCCCGCCTCTAAATTACAACCAGCATCTCATTGGTTCTTGAAAACTCACGTCAGCGCTACCTGCGCGAATGACAACGAAAATTACAGTCATATTTTCCGACTGAGGAGAGGCCACGAAATAGCCCGGGGCCTCCTTTTACGTCCCCCCTTGTATTTTGAAAGGGGGACTGGAACTATGGCGCGCCAATACTTAGGCATCTTATAACTTCTCCCTAATAAACTAGATATCACTTCTTGATAAAAGTTTTCAAATCTCATTGGTGTATTCTCTATAATATTTTAATGAGGGAAATTATCGTTAAAAGGAAATAATTGGACGCATGGGTCGTTGGATAGATTTTAAAAATGATTACAAAACTCTTTATCCGTGGTTTATGGAAACCATTTGGTGGGTTTTCAAGCAACTGTATAATAAGGGGTTGGTTTATAAAGGCGTCAAAGTAATGCCTTATTCCACAACGTGCAATACCCCTTTGTCTAATTTCGAATCGGGGCAGAATTATAAAGAAGTTGTAGACCCTTCTGGTAATAAAGTCAATTATAATCTAATCTCCTTTAAAGGGAGGGTGAAGTGGAAAATCAAGTGATTTTTTTATCGATTCTTCTACTAATTATACGACCAGTCTGCATAGTGAAACATTCAGGAAATACAGACTCCGAATGATTTTAAAATTATTTCAAATTAGGTTCAGATTTTAGGGATAATTTTAAATAAGCCCCTCCGACCAATCGCGTAACGTCCTGCCTTTTTATTAATAAAATTCTCGTGGCACGTTTCGTTTCGAATGAAATTTATCGCGAGATTTGATAAAATTTGCGCGCGATGTGACAATCGTGGCGCGAGACATGGAGCGTGCCACGAGAATTTTATTAGTAAAAAGGCAGGACGTTGCGCGATTGGTCGGAGGTCCTTCTTTAAAATTATCCTTAAAATCTGAACCTAATTTGAAATAATTTTAAAATCATTCGGAGCTGGTATTTCCCGAATGTTTCACTATGCAGACTGGTCTTATAATTAGTAGAAGAATCAATAAAAAATCACTTGATTTTCCACTTCACCCTCCCTTTAAGCCCGTGTTAACACACTAATTACTCTACATTAAATTTTATTACAGTTATTGTCAATTTTCCATTGGATGAAAACCCAAAAGTATCGCTATTAGCGTGGACTACAACACCATGGACTTTACCGAGCAATTTAGCTCTTTGTGTCAATCCTAATTCCGATTATGTCAAAGTTAAAGGTATATTAATTGTTTTATTTAAATTTATTTATATATAAAGGATGATCAACTGTTATAATAGTACATAATTTAATTATGGTTTTGTAATTGGAATAAAGATAACGCTACGGAGAATATCTACATCATGATGGAAGCTAGGCTTGAAGCGCTGTTTAAAAAAGCAACGGACTACACCGTTATCGATAAGTTTAAGGGGGAAACCCTTAAAGGCAAAGGATACTCTCCGTTATTCCCATATTACTCATCGGTTCGCATGCATTTGAATCCTATGGAAACGTTATTTATTTTCTTACACAGAAGGTTTTAAATGGATAGTAGCTTTTTTAATATTTCGAAGTGTAAAATAATATAGTTACAAACAGCGTGCGAAATAAGGCGGTGGCACAGGGCAAATGACCAGTTTAAAAATTGCCTGGACCAGTTTAATAATTAAATCGGAGGGGGGTCAGTGGTCCATGGGACCACTAAGAAAATTCAAGGGTTTCCAGGGTCCAGACATTAGCTAGTATATTGTAATTATCCGAGGGGTCGGATGTTTGTCAAAATCCCGTACACTTCGTTTGAAATCTGTTTAAAATCTCTCTCGAAATCCCGAAATCTCACGTCAAAGTCTAAAAATCTTAAAATCTCACGTCAAAATCTGAAAATTTTAAAATCTCACGTCAAAATCTAGAAATCCCAAAATCCCTACCTTAAAATCTGAAAATCCCGAAATCCCTATTTTAAAATCTGAAAATCCCGAAATCTTCACCTAAAATCCCGAAATCTCACATTAAAATCTAGAAATCCCGAAATCTTAACGTAAAATCCCGAAATCTCATCCTAAAATATCAAAATCTGAAAATCTCCTCAAAATCTGAAAATCTCCTTCAAAATCTGAAAATCTTGTTCCAAAGCCCGAAATCTCCTTCAAAATGTGAAAATCCTGAACAAAATCCCGAAATCTTCTTCGAAATCTGAAAATCGCGTTCAAAATCTGAAAATCTCCTTTAAAATCCCGAAATCTTAAAATCTTGGACTAGATTTCCAGAAGAAATCTGAGTCAGAATCTCAAAATCTTTGTCAAAATCTTGAAATCTCAAAATCCCGTACACTAAAATGCCGAACGTCCGACCCTTCGTAATTATCCACTTCTTCAATCTAGCAGACGACGCGCCCTGGTCAGTGGTCATGGACCAGTTTATTTATTCCAGGCCAGAGGGGTCGCTGGCCCAATGTCCAGTTTAAAAAAATCCTTATTTCCCACCCTGCTGACAAAACCCACTGTGAGACTACCACGAACTTTCTGGTGACGTCACACTCTCCTATCTCTTATCTTGGTTTTTTTCGACCATTTTGGAGGTTGTCAGATCAGGCCATACACTTTAGACTACCAATATTGACGACGACACGTCCTCGTAGCTCCTCCCCTATCAGTACCCCTCTATGACGTCATTACGGTGTCGCCATCTGGTTTTAAATGTGTGAAAATCCAAATAGTGCGTTAAAAGTTAGTTTTGTTATTCTGTATTCGAAAATGCCTCCCAAATCTATATCTATATAAATCAAAGTCCTGACTGACTGACTGAGTGACTGATAATCAACGCCCAGCCCAAACCACTTGCCCTAGAAGGCTGAAAATTTGCAGGAACGTTACCCATAAGTAGTAGGCGCGTACTAAGAAAGGTTTTTCCAATCCGCCGCCATCTTAATAAATGGCGCCCAGAAATGTAAAAAATCTTCTCTATGCAAAAAAGTCCGCGCGTTTCAACCGATTTCGCAAATATTTAATACACTGGTTTCCTTTAACCTATAGAGGGGCTGAATGGTCTTTTGAGTTCAATTTGTTGCCATCTTTTTAAATGGCGGCCAAAAACTTAAAAACCCTTCATTATGGAATAATGTCCGCATGAAAAGTAATAAAAATGCATCCCGACGGGCTGACGGGCAACGCCGAGTGCCTTCGCTCCTACGGTGCTAAACCTATAGACGGGCTGAAGGGTCTTTCGGGTTCGATTTGTTGCCATCTTTTTAAATGGCGGCCAAAATCTTAAAAACCCTTCTTTATGGAATAATGTCCGCGTGAAAAGTAGTAAAAAATGTCCTGACGGGCTGACGGGCAACGCCGAGGGCCTTCGCTCCTAGGGTGCTACAAAAATATTAGTCATCAGTAAAATCTACCCATTCTTTATATCATTTTGATGAAAGTTCTTAACAGCTAGTTAGTTATGAAAATAAGGTAGACACAGAGTCCGCCATTTGTCTGGCTTATGACGTCATGTTGTGTCGCCATGGTAAAGATCTGCAGCTTTCTTTATAGTTTTACACTACTATCCATTTAAAGGAAATAAATAACATATCTGGCTAGTTATTTCGATATTAAGTCATTGCGCATTGACTTTTAGATGAAATCTAAAGGAGCATTTCACGTATATTGTGACACCTACGTCACTGAAGAGTCTGGTACCGGTATTGTACATCAAGCTCCATATTTTGGCGAGGTACTTCATCCCTAGACGTTCTTTTTTTCATGGGAAATTTCAAATTTGATTATTTAATTACATTTTGCGTAATAGGACGATTACCGAGTTTGTCTTAACAACAAAGTTATAACCAAAGACCAAGATATGGTTTGTCCAGTAGACCCGAGTGGTCGTTTCACAGACCCTGTTAAGGATTTTAAAGGCGAATATATTAAAGATGCCGACAAAAATATTATCAAATATCTGAAATCTGCCGGTAGATTAGTTCAAAGTAGCAGTACTAAGCATAGTTATCCATTTTGTTGGCGTTCCGATACCCCTTTGATTTATCGGGCTATTCCATCTTGGTTTGTACGTGTCGAACAAATGTCAAATCAGTTGTTGGAAAATAATCAAGCAACCTATTGGTAAGTAGACTATATTGCGTTATTGTTAGTTCGTTTGTATTGGAAAGGGGGGGGGGATTTTAGTGATGGGGCAGGGCTCAAGAACTCTATCAAGTAATTGAAAATTGGACTCCATACTTGGCGAGTCCAGTTTTCTGTTACTTGAATTGGACTCGATACTTGGCGGGTCCGGTTTTATGTTTACTCGAATTGGACTCGATACTTGGCGGGTCCGGTTTTATGTTTACTCGAATTGGACTCGATACTTGAGGAGTCCGGTTTTATGTTTACTCGAATTGGACTCGATACTTGAGGAGTCCGGTTTTCTTTTACTCAAATTGGACTCGATACTTGGCGAGTCCAGTTTTCTGTTACTTGAATTGGACTCGATACTTGGCGGGTCCGGTTTTATGTTTACTCGAATTGGACTCGATACTTGAGGAGTCCGGTTTTATGTTTACTCGAATTGGACTCGATACTTGAGGAGTCCGGTTTTATTTTACTCAAATTGGACTCGATACTAGGCGAGTCCGGTTTTATTTTACTCGAATTGGACTCGATACCTGGCGAGTCCAATTTTCTGTTACTCGAATTGGACTCTATACTTGGCAAGTCCAATTTTCTGTTACTGGAATCGGACTCGATACTTGGCGAGTCCAATTTTCTGTTACTCGAATCGGACTCGATACTTGGCGAGTCCGGTTTTCTATTACTCGAATTGGACTCGATACTCGGCGAGTCCAGTTTTCTGTTACTGGAATTGGGCTCGATACTTGAGGAGTCCGGTTTTCTGTTACCTAAATTGGACTCGATACTTGGCGAGTCCAATTTTCTGTTACTGGAATCGGACTCGATGCTTGGCGAGTCCAATTTTCTGTTACTGGAATCGGACTCGATACTTGGCGAGTCCGATTTTCTGTTACTGGAATCGGACTCAATCCTTGGCGAGTCCGGTTTTCTGTTACTCGAATCGGACTCCACTTGGCGAGTCCGATTTTCTGTTACTCGAATCGGACTCGATACTCGGGTGAGTCCAATTTAATTGGACTCGCACAGCCCTGATTCCGTGCTATATTTCATTTCTCTTTATCTAATGTTTCGAAAAATTTGGGAAATATTAGCTTATTCATTTACATTAAAATTATATCATTAGGGTTCCCGAGTTTGTTAAGGAAAAAAGGTTCGCGAATTGGCTACGAGACGCTCGCGATTGGGCAATTAGTCGAAACCGATATTGGGGAACACCCATACCCATGTGGGTTAGCGATGATGGAGAGGAAGTAGTTTGCGTCGGTTCTATTCAAGAACTTGAAAAATTAACTGGCCAAAAAATCACGGATCTTCATCGGGAAAAGTAGGATTAAATGTTTTTAGTTTTGAACTGTTTGAATTAATCTTACGATAAATGTTTAGCGTTGATCACCTGACTATCCCATCCCAAACTGGGCGTGGCGTATTGAAACGTATACCGGAAGTGTTTGATTGTTGGTTTGAGAGTGGTAGTATGCCTTACGCTCAAGCTCATTATCCGTTTGAGAATCGTAAAGATTTCGAGGATGCCTTTCCCGCTGATTTTATCGCGGAAGGAGTTGATCAAACGAGGGGATGGTTTTACACCTTGTTAGTTTTATCAACGGCGTTGTTTGGAAAACCTCCCTTTAAGAATTTGATCGTAAATGGATTAGTTTTGGCTGGGTAAGTTTGTAATATACACTTAACGTTTGTATGCAAAGCGCATGCAATTAAGGCTGCTAGTTTTAGACAAATCTGCATGTTACTTACTTTTAATCGAGTAAGACTTGATTCCTTCACGAAAAAATAATCAGGGGGTTCATACAAACCTGGAAAACCGGGAAAAATCAGGGAAATAAATAGTTGACAAAAACCTCAGGGAAATTTCGAATTTTTAGTAAAGTTCAGGGAAATCAGGGAAATTTACGTCAAACAGGGGCCGAGTAATTAAGCAAAATGTTCGTAAACATACCCTTCATAGGATTAACATTACACCCAACTTTGAAGGCTCATAACTCTGATTATATTAGAGATACGGGGATGTCCTTTGAGTATGTTATGGTCCAATTTGTCCCCCATCCAACCATACTAAAAACTTAGCGCTACGACAAACAGGGGCCGAGTAATTAAGCAAAATGTTCGTGAACATACCCACCTCCATAGGATTAACATTACACCCAACTTTGGAGGCTCATAACTCTGGTTATATTAGAGATACGGGGATGTCCTTTGAGTATATTATAGGCCAATTTGTCCCCCATCCAACCATACTAAAAACATAGGGCTACGACAAACAGGGGCCGAGTAATTAAGCAAAATGTTCGTGAACATCCCCTCCATAGGATTAACATTACACTATACTTTGGAGGCTCATAACTCTGGTTATATCAGACATAAGGGGATGTCCTTTGATTATGTTATAGGCCAATTTGTCCCCCATCCAACCATACTAAAAACTTAGCGCTACGACAAACAGGGGCCGAGTAATTAAGCAAAATGTTCGTGAACATACCCTCCATAGGAATAGCATTACACTCAACTTTGGAGGCTCATAACTCTGGTTATATTAGAGATAGGGGGATGTCCTTTGAGTATGTTATAGTCATTTGTCCCCCATCCAACCATATTAAAAACTTAGGGCTACGACAAACAGGTGCCGAGTAATTAAGCAAAACGTAAACAAACAACCCCCTCCATAGGAATAGCATTACACTCAACTTTGGAGGCTCATAACTCTGGAAAATTCAGGGAAGTATGTGGGGGAAAATGTCTCAGTTGATCTCAGAATCGTGTTATAAAAATATTTCAAATAATTACTATCAAAACACAAAGAAAAGCTTGGCTGTAGATCCCCCTTGTATTTTGAAAGGGGGACTGGGACTATGGCGCGCGAATACTTAGTCACTTATACCTTCTCCCTAATAAACTAGATATCACTTCTTGGTGGGAACTATAGTACGGTTCTAAATTGCTAACCAATTTCAGGGATGGTCAAAAAATGAGTAAAAGAAAGAAAAACTATCCCGATACAATGGAAATTGTGAATAAGTTCGGTGCTGACGCTTTGAGGTTATATTTGATCAATTCCCCGGTTGTCCGAGGCGATACGTTAAGGTTTAAAGAAGAGGGAGTTCGCGATGTTCTAAAGGATGTATTCCTGCCATGGTACAACGCCTACCGATTCCTAATGCAAAGCATCGGAGTTTACGAAAAGGAAACAAACAATCGTTTCCAAGTTAAAGATAACGTGGCCAAATTGTCCGAGAATATCATGGATCGTTGGATCATGTCTTTCACCCAAAGTTTGGTCCTCTTCGTTAAGAAGGAAATGGCGGGTAAGCTATAAGCATTCAAGGTTTAAAGTTTCAGGTAGTGGCTTGACAGATAAAGTCCATTTCATGTTCCCACGTGACCGCACAAGATACCGTTTTAATCTCTAAAACGTTTCAGCATACAGATTGTATACCGTGGTACCTAGACTTGTGAAGTTTGTCGATCACCTAACTAATTGGTATGTTAGAATGAATCGGAAAAGATTAAAGGTAATTAACATAAATTAAAGGGTGCATGGGTGGAAAAGTTTGAAGTACATTACCCCGCGAGTTATGCGGGAAAGGGGATACAGGGTTCATATAAACCTGGAAAACCTGGAAAAATCAGGGAAATAAATAATTGACAAAAACCTCAGGGAAATTTCGAATTTTTAGTAAAATTCAGGGAAATCAGGGAAATTTCGAATTTTTAGTAAAATTCAGGGAAATTTCGAATTTTTAGTAAAATTCAGGGAAATTTGCGTCAAACAGGGGCCGATTAATTAAGCAAAATGTTCATAAACATGCCCCCCTCCATAGGATTAACATTACACCATAGAGAGCTTTCAGTCTGAAATACATTACTCCGCGAGTTATGCGGGAAAGGGGATACAATTAAGGTTCGTACAAACCGGGAAAACCTGGAAAAATCAGGGAAATATATAGTTGACAAAAACCTCAGGGATATTTCGAATTTTTAGTAAAATTCAGGGAAATTTGCGTCAAACGGGCCAAGTAATTAAGCGAAATGTTCATAAACATACTCTCCATAGGATTAACATTACACTATAGAGAGCTTTCAGTTGGGGGAGGAGCTGAGTCTTGTGACATAATTTACGCTGCCATATTGTTGGGTTTAAAGCAGGAATGAAGCTGAGACCACCACCCAATATGGCTACTAGAACAGAATGCTAAGACTTGGAAGGGTGTGACGTGCTGCTATCTCATCTGAATGCCCTCTATATTTTGGAGGCTCATAACTCTGGTTGTATTTGAGATACGGGGATGTCCTTTGATTATGTAATAGTCATATTTGCAAACCCCCCCCCCCCTCCTTCGTTAACATTTGCACCATAGGATACTCCATATACGGGAAAAACCTGGAAAATTCAGGGAAATATATGGGGAAAAACCTGGAAAACTCAGGGAAGTATATGGGGAAAAACCTGGAAAATTCAGGGAAGTATGTGGGGAAAAACCTGGAAAACTCAGGGAAGTATATGGGGAAAAACCTGGAAAATTCAGGGAAGTATGTGGGGAAAAACCTGGAAAACTCAGGGAAGTATATGGGGAAAAACCTGGAAAATTCAGGGAAGTATGTGGGGAAAAACCTGGAAAACTCAGGGAAGTATATGGGGAAAAACCTGGAAAATTCAGGGAAGTATGTGGGGAAAAACCTGGAAAACTCAGGGAAGTATATGGGGAAAAACCTGGAAAATTCAGGGAAGTATGTGGGGAAAAACCTGGAAAACTCAGGGAAGTATATGGGGAAAAACCTGGAAAACTTAGGGAAGTATATGGGGAAAAACCTGGAAAACTCAGGGAAGTATATGGGGAAAAACCTGGAAAACTCAGGGAAGTATATGGGGAAAAACCTGGAAAACTCAGGGAAGTATATGGGGAAAAACCTGGAAATCTCAGGGAAGTATGTGGGGAAAAACCTGGAAATCTCAGGGAAGTATGTGGGGAAAAACCTGGAAAACTCAGGGAAGTATATGGGGAAAAACCTCGAAAACTCAGGGAAGTATATGGGGAAAAACCTGGAAAATTCAGGGAAGTATGTGGGGAAAAACCTGGAAATCTCAGGGAAGTATGTGGGGAAAAACCTGGAAATCTCAGGGAAGTATGTGGGGAAAAACCTGGAAAACTCAGGGAAGTATATGGGGAAAAACCTGGAAAACTCAGGGAAGTATATGGGGAAAAACCTGGAAATCTCAGGGAAGTATGTGGGGAAAAACCTGGAAATCTCAGGGAAGTATATGGGGAAAAACCTCGAAAACTCAGGGAAGTATATGGGGAAAAACCTGGAAATCTCAGGGAAGTATGTGGGGAAAAACCTGGAAATCTCAGGGAAGTATGTGGGGAAAAACCTGGAAATCTCAGGGAAGTATATGGGGAAAAACCTCGAAAACTCAGGGAAGTATATGGGGAAAAACCTGGAAAATTCAGGGAAGTATGTGGAGAAAAACCTGGAAAACTCAGGGAAGTATATGGGGAAAAACCTGGAAAATTCAGGGAAGTATGTGGGGAAAAACCTGGAAAACTCAGGGAAGTATATGGGGAAAAACCTGGAAAACTTAGGGAAGTATATGGGGAAAAACCTGGAAAACTCAGGGAAGTATATGGGGAAAAACCTGGAAAACTCAGGGAAGTATATGGGGAAAAACCTGGAAAACTCAGGGAAGTATATGGGGAAAAACCTGGAAATCTCAGGGAAGTATGTGGGGAAAAACCTGGAAATCTCAGGGAAGTATGTGGGGAAAAACCTGGAAAACTCAGGGAAGTATATGGGGAAAAACCTCGAAAACTCAGGGAAGTATATGGGGAAAAACCTGGAAAATTCAGGGAAGTATGTGGGGAAAAACCTGGAAATCTCAGGGAAGTATGTGGGGAAAAACCTGGAAAACTCAGGGAAGTATATGGGGAAAAACCTGGAAAACTCAGGGAAGTATATGGGGAAAAACCTGGAAATCTCAGGGAAGTATGTGGGGAAAAACCTGGAAATCTCAGGGAAGTATGTGGGGAAAAACCTGGAAATCTCAGGGAAGTATATGGGGAAAAACCTCGAAAACTCAGGGAAGTATATGGGGAAAAACCTGGAAAATTCAGGGAAGTATGTGGGGAAAAACCTGGAAAACTCAGGGAAGTATATGGGGAAAAACCTGGAAAACTCAGGGAAGTATATGGGGAAAAACCTGGAAATCTCAGGGAAGTATGTGGGGAAAAACCTGGAAATCTCAGGGAAGTATATGGGGAAAAACCTGGAAAACTCAGGGAAGTATATAGGGAAAAACCTGGAAAATTCAGGGAAGTATGTGGGGAAAAACCTGGAAAACTCAGGGAAGTATATGGGGAAAAACCTGGAAAACTCAGGGAAGTATGTGGGGAAAAACCTGGAAAACTCAGGGAAGTATGTGGGGAAAAACCTGGAAAATTCAGGGAAGTATGTGGGGAAAAACCTGGAAAATTCAGGGAAGTATGTGGGGAAAAACCTGGAAATCTCAGGGAAGTATGTGGGGAAAAACCTGGAAATCTCAGGGAAGTATGTGGGGAAAAACCTGGAAAACTCAGGGAAGTATATGGGGAAAAACCTGGAAATCTCAGGGAAATTTGTTTTCCAAAAGTTGTATGAACCCTGGCCCGATACTAAACTTTCAATTGCCCTTAGAGGTGCGATTTTCACGACCTCCTTTTATTCCCAAGATACCACAGGCGATGATGTATTTAAAACTTTTCGTTGCACCCCCCACTTCGACTATTTAGTATTCACCATTCATTTAATTTAATATTATATCTGTACAGGGTGAGGGAGGTGAATCAGACTGGAAAAATGCCTTAGAAACCTTGTTCAATGTTCTTTACACCATGAACCGAGTCATGGCACCATTTACCCCCTTTCTGACAGAGTTGATGTACCAAAATCTACGAAATGTCCTAGAAAACAACCAAGATCGCGAAGACAATAAAAGCATCCATTATCTGATGCTCCCTCAACCCAGGGAAGATCTCATTCAAGAGGATGTTGAACGGAAAGTTAGTCGAATGCAAACCGTCATCGAGATGGGACGTCTCATGAGAGACAGAAGAACCTTACCAATCAAGGTGCGTAACAACAACGTTCATGGATGTCTCTCTGGGGGCTTAAAGAGATTCAAATAATTGACGTGCGTATCGCTCTACAATAAATCAGGGATGGTGTGGTTTAATTTTGGACTAAGGGCGCAATTAGAGCCTTGCGGGCGCGGTAGCTTTGCAACATGGATTAACTAACGCAAGCAGAGAGAATTTATAATAGGGAGTGGAAACTGAAGAATATTATGTAGCTTAAAAATCACAAGATGAACTAAACAGGCCAGGTCTATTTCCGGTATGATTTTTGTGGCCCCTCCCTCTAGGGTGGGTCTCTAGGGGAGATGAAATTTGAAAATTTGGCATCTGACTTAAAATATCTCCAGATGGCGCCAGTCGCACTCGAAACCGCGAACCCTTATTGGATAATTGTACAACCAACAGTGATTGAGGGCAAACTTTAAAATTAAAGGAGTGTCATGTGACCGCAAATTTACCTGGGCAATTTTGACGACAGAGCCTACTTGTTTGAGCTACATTATATTTAGCATTGTCAAGGGCAAGAGCTTCTACTCCCTATTATAAATTCTCTCTGACGCTAGGGATTGTTCGTAACCCCTAAAAGATTAAGCATGCGTGTTCCAAACACCCCCTAGCAGCAGCTACTATCAATAACCGCAAGTTATAAGAAAATTGGACGAAATGTCACGTGTCGTATTAAAAATTGGGCGCCGCCATCTTTAAAATCCACAAAAACGATTTATTTTGCCTAGATATGGCGCTATATCTACATCCGTTTTGGTCCAATGAATTGGGGGAATCAAGAGGGGAATCAAGGAATAATTCGGAACATGTAGTTGGCGATAGAAATACATGGGAAACACAGTTAGTGAACAGTCCCTAGCGTTAGTTCATCCATGTTTGCAAGAGGTAAAACAGGGTTCGTACGGAACATGGAAAACCTGGATTAGTCAGGGATTTTGAAAATGGGGGAATAGGTCAGGGAAAATTTGGTTTGGGATAAGCTAGAAAAGTCAGGGATTTTCAATATAAAAATTTCGTCCGAACTCTGTGAAAGCGGGTCCGCCATTTTGAGCGTGTAGGCATTTAGGCAAAGAGCTCAAGCAAGCCTGTCTTGTAAGAGTTCCTATTAAAATTAATACACGGTTCGTACGGAACCTGGATAAGTCAGGGATATGGAAAATAGGGAGATAAGTCAGGGATTTAAAACATTTTCCTAAAAGGTCAGGGATTTCGTTTGGTATATCAAACCATGCTTCAAACAATGCTAAATATGAGCCAGGTGTGAAAAGTGGGCTCTGGTAAATACCTTAAAATGGTCAGGGATATTTCGAAAATTTGGTCGAGATAACCTGGAAAAGTCAGGGATTTTTTCGGGTAAACTACCGATAAATTACCGGGTAAATTACCGATAAATTACCGATAAATTACCGGGTAAATTACCGATAAATTACCGGGTAAACTACCGATAAATTACCGGGTAAATTACCGATAAATTACCGGGTAAATTACCGATAAATTACCGGGTAAATTACCGATAAATTACCGGGTAAATTACCGATAAGTTACCGGGTAAATTACCGATAAATTACCGATAATTTACCGGGTAAATTACCGATAAATTACCGGGTAAATTACCGATAAATTACCGGGTAAATTACCGAAAAATTTCGTACGAACCCTGTAATAAGAAGAAAACGTAATTCAATTTCAGTACCCACTACCCGAGATGGTTGTCATTCACAGCGAGCAAAATTTCTTAAACGACGTCCTATCTCTCGAGAAGTACGTCATTGAGGAACTAAACATTAGATCGCTGGTCATTACAACGGACAAGGAAAAATTCGGAGTTCAACTTAAAGCCGAGCCTGATATAAAACGTTTAGGACAAAGGCTTTTGAAGGAATCGAAACCAGTTTGCCAAGCTATTAGGGAACTCGATGATCAATTATTGCAAAATCTCTTGAAAACTGGTACTCTTAATTTGGCTGGACACGAAATTGGTGCGGAAGATGTTAGAATCCAGTATAAGTTCAGTGGAAATGCGGCTAAGGAGTTATCGGAGAAATATGAAGCTCACGCCGAAGGGGACGTAAGTTTTCAAACATAACATAACCGGCCTTTTTAAAGGGTATGGGAATTTGCAATTACATATCATATTTTACCACGAAAGTGGTATTATGTGTTACACTTTCAAGTCTCTACTTTCAAAATATCAAGTTTTTAATATAATTGAACCAAAGTTTCTATTTTTAAAATCCATTGAAAAATCACGAAAACTCAGCTACAATATATTAATAATTTAGTCTTGTCGGGCTTGTTCGCCTGTTTGATGACGTCACTATGATGTCAGGGGAAAAAAAAGCGCGGGAATCCTATACGCGTCTCGAGCTTCTCGCCCATGGACAAAGCAATACTGATTGGCACAAAGCTAAGGGGATTGGCAACACATGGACAAAGCAATACTGAAGGACGGATGGCAGAGGGAGAAAGTTGGAAAATACTTGTTAATTCGCCTTCTAGCGGCAGATAGTAGCAAACCGGATAGTGGGGGGGGCATATAGGGGAATCAACGCTCTAGAGAGGAAAGCAGCTAACGTCTTACTTTGTCTAGATGGCGCTATCTTTTTCCGGGATTTGACTCAGTATTTTTTACAATCCCCCCGTCCATTTTGGGGCTGAAAAGGGGGAAGTAAGCTTAACATTGGTTGTTTAGTCGCTTAGTATGGGGCTCTATGGGTTGCCATCCGTCCTTCAGTATTACTTAGTCCATGCTGGGTCTGATAGCGGAGAGAGTGGCACCATCCGACGTGAAAAATATATCTGTGACGTCAGCCTACGGGAAACGTTTTAGCCTTTTCGTAAAAAGTGGATTTCAAATAATATCATATGAAGCATTTTCAAATGCATATCGCGGCCAAATAACCAGAAATCGGAGAATTAAAAGCTTCATATTTTTGAATTCACAGAAATTAAATCCGTCTTTTGTTATATAAATCAGAGGTTCTCATTCCCTTTAATGTTATGTTAGCTGACCTTTTTCCTTTAACAGGGTATACAAACCTGGAAAATCAGGGAAATAAATAGTTGACAAAAACCTCAGGGAAAACTCAGGGAAATTTCGAATTTTTAGTAAAATTCAGGGAAATCAGGGAAATTTGCGTCAAACAGGGGCCGAGTAATTAAGCAAAATGTTCATAAACATACCCTCCATAGGATTAACATTACACCCAACTTTGGAGGCTCATAACTCTGGTGATATTAGAGATACGGCGATGCCCTTTGAGTATGTTATAGTCCTATTTGCCCCACCCCCTCTGTTAACATTTGCTCCATGGAATACTCCATATACGGGAAAAACCTGGAAATCTCAGGGAAATTTGTTTTCCAAAAGTTGCATGAACCCTGTTTAAGCGATATTGATTTAACATGGATTTCATTTGTTACTTTCACGCAGGTTTTGGGTTTGTTAGACGTAACTCCCGATAAGTCCATGATGGATGAAGGGATAGCGAGGGAAGTTATCAATCGCGTTCAAAAACTGCGCAAGAAGGCTCTGCTATCTCCGACTGATGACGTCATTGTTTACGTTAATGTTACACCCTCTACTAGCGCTTTGAATGAAATTGTCATTTCCCACGCGGAGTTTATAGAAAATACTTTGAAAGTACCTTTCAAAAAATTTCCAGTGGCCACAAATGGCAAGGTTATCATTAACGAAACGCAAGATGTAGGCCTAAGAAATCTTTATTTATTCTTTTTTTGATTAAATGCGCGATTATTGACAAGGGATGGTTTTATCATAGCTTAAAGAAGCGAAATTGGAATTAACTATAACTGAAGTTGGCACTTCAGGACTAGTAACTATTGAGAATACGAGTAATTCTTCAAGCAATGCTAGTGGAGACTTACCTTTTTGCAGGTATGAAACCAAAATAACGCAATTTCTCCCAAGAGTCGCTCGAAAAACATTGGATATGTCGAAGGCGTAGAGATATGAATCGGTAATTTACCAAATACCGCGTAAATTACCGATTTATATCTTACCGTAATTTGAAATTGGTAAATTACCGCGGTAATAAGCATTTGAAAGTTTTTAAAAAATACCATATATTACTGACTGAACGATTTTTGTTATTCCAAAATTTTAATCGGTAATTTACCCGGTAATTTTTCGGTAATTTACCCGGTAATTTTTCGGTAATTTACCCGGTAATTTTTCGGTAATTTACCCGGTAATTTTTCGGTAATTTACCCGGTAATTTTTCGGTAATTTACCCGGTAATTTTTCGGTAATTTACCCGGTAATTTTTCGGTAATTTACCCGGTAATGTTTCGGTAATTTACCCGGTAATTTTAATCGGTAATTTACCCGGTAATGTTTCGGTAATTTACCCGGTAATGTTTCGGTAATTTACCCGGTAATGTTTCGGTAATTTACCCGGTAATGTTTCGGTAATTTACCCGGTAATGTTTCGGTAATTTACCCGGTAATGTTTCGGTAATTTACCCTGTAAATTAACAATTTTTATTATGGTAAATTCACATCTCTACGAAGGCGCCACTAAATTGACACTAGAAAACAATCATGGACCCATGACTGACTACAGTTTCAACTGACTTAATTGTTAATAATAGGTTCATTAACGTTGAGTTATGCGAAATTCAACCTGAACTTGGCGCTACCAGTCATCGTGGTACTATTCTATTAGAAAATCCCATTGGAGACTTTAATTTAACTTACGAAGAACTTCTCATTAGGGTAAGAAAAAAATATTAAAATTTTGTAATTAATTATTCAGTTAATTACTAATTAGGGTTTGTTTTTTTAAACGCTCTTGGCATTTATTTTAGGTTCGAGTTGTGTTTGGTCTGCAACAACGCAAAATTAAGTTATCTTTAACAAGGAGTAAACGAGAAGCTTTAGATTCAATGAGTACTGCCGATATTCTCAATTGTCATTCTAAAACATTGTACTGTTACGCGTTCTAAATGCTCTAGGAATTTATGTTAACTATTTAACTTAAAATAAAAACTTTCAAATTCAATAAAAACGATACGCCCTTTCAGTTTAAATCTGTGGTTATTACTTATTATCTGGAGTGTGCGGGTACCCGTCTTCGACCCGACCCGACCCGATACCCGAAACATATTTTTTAGGACCCGAATGGGTACCCGAGTCCCAATTTTAAGCCTTTGCCAATACTGGCGGAGTCGTTATTACTTTTCATCAGGAGTGTGCGGGTACCCGAGTACGAGTCTTTGACCCGACCCGATACCCGAAACATATTTTTTAGGACCCGAACGGGTACCCGAGTCCCAATTTTAAGCCTTTGCCAATACCAGCGGAGTCGTTATTACTTTTTATCAGGAGTGTGCGGGTACCCGAGTACCCGTCTTCGACCCGACCCGATACCCGAAACATATTTTTTAGGACCCGAATGGGTACCCGAGTCCCAATTTTAAGCCTTTGCCAATACCAGCGGAGTCGTTATTACTTTTTATCAGGAGTGTGCGGGTACCCGAGTACCCGTCTTCGACCCGACCCGATACCCGAAACATATTTTTTAGGACCCGAACGGGTACCCGAGTCCCAATTTTAAGCCTTTGCCAATACTGGCGGAGTCGTTATTACTTTTCATCAGGAGTGTGCGGGTACCCGAGTACGAGTCTTTGACCCGACCCGATACCCGAAACATATTTTTTAGGACCCGAACGGGTACCCGAGTCCCAATTTTAAGCCTTTGCCAATACCAGCGGAGTCGTTATTACTTTTTATCAGGAGTGTGCGGGTACCCGAGTACCCGTCTTTGACCCGACCCGATACCCGAAACATATTTTTTAGGACCCGAACGGGTACCCGAGTCCCAATTTTAAGCCTTTGCCAATACCAGCGGAGTCGTTATTAATTTTTATCAGGAGTGTGCGGGTACCCGAGTACCCGTCTTCGACCCGACCCGATACATATTTTTTAGGACCCGAACGGGTTCCCCAGTCCCAATTTTAAGCCTTTGCCAATACTGGCGGAGTCTGACAAAATTCCCACGGGTCCAGTTCATTCTCGCTCCAAAAGTCAAAGGAGTCAGGTTTTAACATGACCGTCTATGGGAGGAAAACCATTTTTTGGCCCTAATTTTGCAAATACTGCTGCAAAGATCTTGAAATTTTAAGAGATGTGTAAAACAAGGTTTGAATTTCTAGGGCAAAGTTTCAAAAGTTTATCATTTATAGATTTTTTTTGTTGAAAAATTAAAACGAAAATTAGCCATAAATAAAGGGTTTAGGATTCGAACGGTTTAAATGTGATTTCTTCGGTTTCATTGGTATTTGGTTCGAATCACTCGAAATTTTAGGGAGAGGTATATTGAAGGGTTTTAAATGAGCTTGCAAAGTTTTAAAACAAATAGTTATTTTCAAAAAAATTCATTAAAATTTTGTGTTTGCCTAATCACAACGTATTTAATAACTTAAGGAATTTTTATGAAAAGAACTATTTCTTTTAAAACTTTGCACAATCATTTAAAACCCTTCAATATACCTCTCCCTAAAATTTCAAGGTGTGTGATACGCGTTTGCGGCGTTATGAGGCGGCCGATTGAACGGGCTTCTATAGAGCTATTTCAGAGGGGGTAATGGCTACGTCACCAATGCTATTTGCCCATAGAGAAACCCTCACAAAATGGCCGCCCTCTACACTCAAAGGCAGGCCCAATTTTCGTAGCAGACGAAATATTTCCCCCACTGAAATAGCTCTATAGCGCTTGCAGCCAAAAGCGTGATCGAGTCGGCTGTGATTCCATCTTCGGTTGTCAGGACGCGCAAAGCAAGGTAGAGTGGCTTTGTGTGTACTGACAAGAGACGAAAGCAATACTGATTTTCAGGATTTAACATATCTCTAAAAAATTGGAAATGTCCGACCCCTTAAATATTCGGAAAACTTGATATTTCGTACACTAAAATGACAACTATCCGACCCCTCAACTATTCGTAAAACTTGAAATTTTGTACTACAATGCCTAAGCCAACCATGATATTGGCCGTTCCAGCTTTATTTCATTTTTTTTATATTTTTTTTGCGTGGCAACACTGAAAAAAAAAACACTTGACGTGACCTGCCCGAATTTCCGGTATCAACAATGTCTATGGGAGTATGGATATCAACAACAAAATAGGAAAACTGCTGTGGTGTAGTGCATTACACTTAAAGGTACTGTATCTGTATCGCATTGGCGGGTGGGTCATTCTAAATTTGAAAATTTAAAGCACTGATTAAAAACTGGAGATGTATTTCCCTACCAGTGGTGGGCACTATCCTATCATTTGATAGTTTTTACACTTGATACGATAGAGAATTTTCTTGAACACTATCAAACTATCAATTTTGATAGTTATTTTAAGAGAAATTTATTTTATAATGATCGATTGAGTTTGAAAGCTCAGAAACAACACTCTAATTTGAAATTATCGATTGATTTGTTAAGATCGCTCCGAAAAAAATATTGATTCTTTTATATGATTTAGCTAACTCCATCTTTTGGATATCTAGAAAAAAAATGATACGCAGTGTTTTTCATAAAAAGTATTGATTTTTTGAGTGATATTATGTGCAGCCATCTAGCGAAGAAAAGTAAAAAAATTATTGCTATGTAGTAAATAATGAAATGAGTTATAGAATTATTTCGTCTTATTTTTTACTAAATGATTTTGAGTTGATTTTTAGTAATAATGGCAAGTAACTTTGATAGGTGATATCTATCCATTTTTTCCCCAATAATTTTTAGCTGATTTTGAGTTGATTGTTACTAAGTAACTTTGATAGTGATTTGATAGTTTGGAATTATGATATTATAGGTCAAAAGACTCAAAATCCCATAATTGTAGTTTTGAAGAATGTTAAATTAATTTTTATGGCAAACTTGTCAGAGGGCTCTAATTTTCGTTAATGTATTTAGCGTAAATCTATTTCTCAGTTATCAACTTATCAGCCTCACCACGATAAATAATAGAGTAATTTCGGTTGAGAGGTGGAGTGAACTGTGTATCCCAACGTTGGCCAACTTTGTAAGAGAGTATACTATTTCCCCCCTGTAAGGGGGATATTACTAAGGTAAGAGATAGAGGGTTATGACGTTGCCATTTATGGGAAACAAATTACCAATATGGGGTTAGTATAATATCAAGCTAATTAAGATCTATAAAATTAAATTATTTCCGACACTATTTAAAATCAATTTCGTTCAATATTTCAATAAGATATCCAAAAACACACTACTTAACACTATGGTGATTGGTGAAAAACATTCCCCGGTGCACTGAAGCTAATTAAAAATTTTGTTGTAATTAGAAAATGCTATACAAGACAATAACAATAGTTCAATATATGTTAAAATATATTATTTTTCTATGGTTCACATTTGATGCGTATTTTCCTCTCCTTTATAAGTTGATTGGTGCATTTTTTCAAAATTTGGTTTAATTAAATAATTAATCCAATAACTAAGTTAATAAGGGACATAAATTGGTAGATAGTTGAAACTCTTAAAAATATGCATTTTTTTATGCAGGAGCAAAGGGGCCAGTTTTATATTTATTTATTTATTTTATTAATGAGAGTTTCTTATTATCTTTCAGAATATGATTGAAATATTTATCTACCGCGGAATTTTGTTTCGCAAGTGATTTAAAAATTGATTTGTAGCGATATTTCATTTATAAAATTGAGAGAAAAATTGATCTGTAACGATATTTTATATATAAAATGAGAGAAAAAATTGATCTGTAGCGATATTTTATATATAAAATGAGAGAAAAATTGATCTGTAGCGATATTTTATATATAAAATGAGAGAAAAATTGATCTGTAGCGATATTTTAATTATAAATATGAGAGAAAAATTGACCTGTAGCGATATTTTATTTATAAAAATGAGAGAAAAATTGACCTGTAGCGATATTTTATTTATAAAAATGAGAGAAAAATTTATAGTTCGGCAAACTATGATACTTTGAAAGGAAAAAAATGATCTGAAGTAGCAAGCGCTTACCCTTTTATTTTTTTATTGAAAGTGTATCGCCATCTGGCAGCAACTACGTGATTTAAAAATTTATCGATCGCTCAATATTATAAAATGAATCATCTTAAAATTGATAGTTTCGCCATCTATTGATATTTTGATAGTGAAAAAATTTATCTAAAGAGCAGTGCCCACCTTTGTTCCCTACACTCAGAGTCATAAGCCTTAAGTCCCCTATATAAAATATGTAGCTGGGGGGAGAAAGCAGCGATGGAACGCGTTTTTCAATCTGTTTCTGCGCAAGCAACTGTTAAAATTTCTTTTTTAAAATCGCCTATTGTGTTCGGGTTCCAAATAAATTACTTCTTTTCACTACCAAAAATTACTCCAAGCTAAACAGAAAACGACATTAGATAAATTGGCCTTTGCCAGCATGTTGTGTTACGAAGCTTTCAGCGTTTATGGTATGCATACAGTTGCTCTTACGGTTAGTTGATCTTATGAGACTTGGTCGGGTGTCTACTTTTTAAAAGGCTGGAAAATTCCGCTACCGCGGTCAGGAGCGGGCTCTGACGGGTTAGAAAAGGCGGGAAATTCCATAACTGTGGCAGTTGTGAGTGACTTGTAAAACACGTGCGATGCATTTGCGTTTATGGTATTTTGGACTTACATACAGTTGCTCTTACGGTCAGTTGTTCTTATAAGAGTTGGCCGTGGCTCTACTTTTTAAAAAGGCGGGAAAATTCCGCTACCGCGCCGCCGCTCTCAGGGGCGGGCCCTGACGGGCGGTTAGAAAAGGCGGGAAATTCCATAACTTTGGCAGTTGTAAGCGGCTTGTAAATCACGTGCGATGCATTTGTTCGCTCAGTTCGCCAATTGCTAGCATAGTCGCAAGTTCGGTGACTGCGCGGAGTGCGGGACTGCGGGCTCGGGGTTTAGTTCGTTAACATCATTTGAATTAAATTTAAGTGTTACTAGATAAATAGATTAAAAGTAGAGATATGCGACTTAAAGTCGATTACGCCGACGGCTCGCCGTCGGCAGTATTTTACACCGATCCAAAAAAATTTTCTAAAACACTAAGGGTACAAAATTTCAGGAACCTTGTATCAGAAACAATAAATATTCCTACGGATCGATTTAATTTAATCTTTAAAGGAAAAATCGTAAGTTACGCTTTGTTCTATTGTTCCGGTATTCATCTACTTTTATTTATATTGATTAATTAAATTAATTATGAATCAAAACAGCTTACCGATACACACACTGATAAACATGGTGCCGTTGAAGAAGCGCTGGTATATCACTACGGCATCGAAGAACGCAATACAGTTCAAGTGATTGTTAAGATTCAACTTGATGATGACGTTACCACTAACAGCGAAGCATCCAATAACGGCGAAGCCACCACTAACGATGAAGCTAGCACTAGCGATGAAGCCAGCACTAACGGTGAAGCAGCCACTAACAGCATTGTACGTAACGTTACAACTTTTTACATTTTGGGCGGTAATGGAACCAACCACCAATCATAACTGTAATTTAACCGTACTTAGTTCATGAAGGGGCAATATGTAGCAACATTGCATTTAGACAAGTTGCAGTTGCCAAAATTAATTGAGTATTTTCTACAGGGTTCGTACACGACCTGGAAAACCTGGTAAAGTCAGGGAAATTGAAAATGGGCCTAAAAAGTCAGGGAAATTGAAAATGGGCCTAAAAAGTCAGGGAAATTGAAAATGGGCCTAAAAAGTCAGGGATATTTAAAATGGGCCTAAAAAGTCAGGGATATTTAAAATGGGCCTGAAAAGTCAGGGAAATTTAAAATGGGCCTAAAAAGTCAGGGAAATTTAAAATGAGCCTAAAAAGTCAGGGAAATTTAAAATGGGCCTAAAAAGTCAGGGAAATTTAAAATGGGCCTAAAAAGTCAGGGAAATTTAAAATGGGCCTAAAAAGTCAGGGAAATTTAAAATGGACCTAAAAAGTCAGGGAAATGTCAGGGAAAAATATATTGGAGGGAAATTTAAAGTATAATGGTGACCAGAAAAAGTTTGGTCTGAGATTTGAGCAAGCCCCAAATTGGCGGAGCTCGCTTCGCTCGCTCAGGTTATTTATGATTTACTTTAAATTAAATTTAAACAAATTAATTGGCTAATTTTTATAAAAATAACTCGTGCAAAAATTATTTGAGTGAATATAGATTGGTTTTCATATACGTTCGCCATGTACGTTATTGCAAATGGTCAGGGAAATTTGTGGAATTGAGTCAGGGAAAACCTGGAAAAGTCAGCTAGGAATTTCATTCCAATAATTTTGTACGAACCCTGTTCTAGCAGCGCCCCAATTCTCGACTTAACATTATTTGTTGTAATTAGTCATGGGGTTTAATGTTAGGAATACCATTTCCATGATTTTGTTGCGTTTCTCACAAAGATGGCATCAAGTACGCTGGGGGAAATTGCGTGGGTCTTTCTTTGGAGTAAAACCTGTTAAACTAATTAATTGGACCAGTTTTTAAGTTTAAAAAGTGGAGGTTACTGGTCCTGGGGGAAACAGTTTATTAATTGCAAATCTGTAGCCTTTAGGAAAACTATGGGGGGAACTAGAACAAAATTTTTGGATCCCAAGAACTAGTTTAAAAAATATTCTTAATTCCCAGACTGGCATCAATTCTTAAAGATAATATTCTTAATAGAGTAATATCGGTTACGGGGAGGGTGACATTAAAACTCCGCCCATTCGCCCTTTTGGAGGCAGAATTTAACATGAGCTCTATAGCCACCAGAAGGTGACTCCATCTGTTGGCTTGTTGGTAGGATTGCACTTTACGTGACCCACCCAACTAACAATGGTTTCTAGTTAATTGGACCATGAGGAGTCCGAAAAAAATAGTTAAAAAATTATTTGGCCGCCGCAAGTTGGTAAAAAAAATTTTGAAAATTTTAAAATCCATGCACTTACCGCCATTGAAGCCGCTATCCGCTTAACGCATTCTGCACTCAATCTTGCAAAATAAGCCAGAGGGGACTGTGAAAAGTTGCCGGACTCGCGCCGGAGTTTTATAGCTATGGATTTTTTTAAGCTTACGGAAACATTTATTTCTGATAAAAGGAGGGAAATATAAATGCGAGAAAAACTGAAATGTTTTGGGAAAATCGTTGAATTTTTTGGGAATTCAATAATTGATAACGGTAAATTTTGAAAAAAACCGTCAAATTATTCGGGATTTTTTTTAATTCACTCAACATTATTTTTGGGAAAATGTGTCAAATCCCTGGTAAATATGATTTTTTGTAAAAAAAAATTTAAATAAAAGGCGTAGAGAAAAGGTGTCAAAATATAGGGAAATTAGCAAATGTCAACGTCAATATTTCAGAAAAGGAGTCTAGTTTTTTTGCAACTATATTTTGGGAAAGGCGACAAATTATTGAGAAAGAACCAAATGTCAACATCAATATTTTGGAAAAGGCGTCAATTTATTTCAACAATATTTCGGAAAAGGCGGCAAATTATTGGGCAGTTAGCAAATGTCAACATCAATATAAATGAGGCGTCAATTTATTTCAACTTTATTTTGGAAAAGGCGTCAATTTATTTCAACTATATTTTGGAAAAGGCGTCAATTTATTTCAACTATATTTTGGAAAAGGCGTCAATTTATTTCAACTATATTTTGGAAAAGGCGTCAATTTATTTCAACTATATTTTGGAAAAGGCGTCAATTTATTTCAACTATATTTTGGAAAAGGCGTCAATTTATTTCAACTATATTTTGGAAAAGGCGTCAATTTATTTCAACTATATTTTGGAAAAGGCGTCAATTTATTTCAACTATATTTTGGAAAAGGCGTCAATTTATTTCAACTATATTTTGGAAAAGGCGTCAATTTATTTCAACTATATTTTGGAAAAGGCGTCAATTTATTTCAACTATATTTTGGAAAAGGCGTCAATTTATTTCAACTATATTTTGGAAAAGGCGTCAATTTATTTCAACTATATTTTGGAAAAGGCGTCAATTTATTTCAACTATATTTTGGAAAAGGCGTCAATTTATTTCAACTATATTTTGAAAAAGGCGTCAATTTATTTCAACTATATTTTGAAAAAGGCGTCAATTTATTTCAACTATATTTTGGAAAAGGCGTCAATTTATTTCAACTATATTTTGGAAAAAGCGTCAATTTATTTCAACTATATTTTGGAAAAGGCGTCAATTTATTTCAACTATATTTTGGAAAAGGCGTCAATTTATTTCAACTATATTTTGGAAAAGGCGTCAATTTATTTCAACTATATTTTGGAAAAGGCGTCAATTTATTTCAACTATATTTTGGAAAAGGCGTCAATTTATTTCAACTATATTTTGGAAAAGGCGTCAATTTATTTCAACTATATTTTGGAAAAGGCGTCAATTTATTTCAACTATATTTTGGAAAAGGCGTCAATTTATTTCAACTATATTTTGGTCAATTTATTTCAACTATATTTTGGTCAATTTATTTCAACTATATTTTGGTCAATTTATTTCAACTATATTTTGGTCAATTTATTTCAACTATATTTTGGTCAATTTATTTCAACTATATTTTGGTCAATTTATTTCAACTATATTTTGGTCAATTTATTTCAACTATATTTTGGTCAATTTATTTCAACTATATTTTGGTCAATTTATTTCAACTATATTTTGGTCAATTTATTTCAACTATATTTTGGTCAATTTATTTCAACTATATTTTGGTCAATTTATTTCAACTATATTTTGGTCAATTTATTTCAACTATATTTTGGTCAATTTATTTCAACTATATTTTGGTCAATTTATTTCAACTATATTTTGGTCAATTTATTTCAACTATATTTTGGTCAATTTATTTCAACTATATTTTGGTCAATTTATTTCAACTATATTTTGGTCAATTTATTTCAACTATATTTTGGTCAATTTATTTCAACTATATTTTGGTCAATTTATTTCAACTATATTTTGGTCAATTTATTTCAACCATATTTTGGTCAATTTATTTCAACTATATTTTGGTCAATTTATTTCAACTATATTTTGGTCAATTTATTTCAACTATATTTTGGTCAATTTATTTCAACTATATTTTGGTCAATTTATTTCAACTATATTTTGGTCAATTTATTTCAACTATATTTTGGTCAATTTATTTCAACTATATTTTGGTCAATTTATTTCAACTATATTTTGGTCAATTTATTTCAACTATATTTTGGTCAATTTATTTCAACTATATTTTGGTCAATTTATTTCAACTATATTTCGGAAAAGGCGTCAATTTATTTCAACTATATTTCGGAAAAGGCGTCAATTTATTTCAACTATATTTCGGAAAAGGCGCCAATTTATTTCAACTATATTTTGGTCAATTTATTTCAACTATATTTTGGAAAAGGCGTCAATCTATTTCAACTATATTTCGGAAAAGGCGTCAATTTATTTCAACTATATTTCGGAAAAGGCGCCAATTTATTTCAACTATATTTTGGAAAAGGCGTCAATTTATTTCAACTATATTTTGGAAAAGGCGTCAATTTATTTCAACTATATTTTGGAAAAGGCGTCAATTTATTTCAACTATATTTTGAAAAAGGCGTCAATTTATTTCAATATTTTGGAAAAGGCGTCAATTTATTTCAACTATATTTTGGAAAAGGCGTCAATTTATTTCAATATTTTGGAAAAGGCGTCAATTTATTTCAATATTTTGGAAAAGGCGTCAATTTATTTCAATATTTTGGAAAAGGCGTCAATTTATTTCAATATTTTGGAAAAGGCGTCTAGTTATTTCAGCAATATTTTGGAAGTCATTGCAACTATATTTTGGAAAGAGTGCCTATTTTTCGGCAATTTGATAAATGTAAACACCTTTTCCAAAATATCGTCCTTTACATTTACCAAATTCGGGAATAATTTGATGCCTTTTCCAAAGTATCGTCCTTAACATTTATCAAATTCCCGAATAATTTGGCACATTTTCCAAAATATCGTCCCTTACATTTATCAAATTCCCAAATAATTTGACACCTTTTCCAAAATATCGTCATTCACATTTATCAAATTCCCAAATAATTTGACACCTTTTCCATATCGTCATTCACATTTATCAAATTCCCAAATAATTTGACACCTTTTCCAAAATATCGTCATTCACATTTATCAAATTCCCAAATAATTTGACACCTTTTCCAAAATATCGTCATTCACATTTATCAAATTCCCAAATAATTTGACACCTTTTCCAAAATATCATCCTTCACATTTATCAAACACCCAAATAATTTGACACCTTTTCCAAAATAACGTCCTCCAGATTTATCAAATTCAGATTAATTTGACACTTTTTTCCATGATATCGTCCTTCACATTTATCAAATTCCCGAATAATTTGACACCTTTTCCAAAATATTGTCCTTCAGATTTATCAAATTCAAGAATAATTTGACGGCATTTACCAAAATTTACCGTTATCATTTATCGAATTCCCCAAAAATTCAACGATTTTCCCAAAACATAGCAGTTTTTCTCGCATTATATTTCCGTCCTTTTATCAGAAATGAACAGTTTCAGTAAGCTTAAAAAATTCCATAGCTATATCTCCGGCGCGAGTACGTCAATTTTTCACAGTCCCCCCGGCTTATTTTGCAAGATTGAGTACAGAATGCGTTAAGCGGATAGCGGCTTCAATGAGGGTAAGTGAGTGGATTTTGAAATTTTCAAAAATTTTTTTAACTAACTTGCGGCGGCCAAATAATTTTTTAACTATTTTTTTCGGACTCCCCACAGTCTAATTAACTAGAAACCATTGTTAGTTGGGTGGGTCACGTAAAGTGCAATCCTACCGGCTTGTTAATTTCATTGGCTGAAAAACCAATGACGTCTCACCCCCCTCAGCAAATATAACTCTATTCCCAGACTGGCATCAATTCTTAAAGATAACATTATAGAGTAGATTGTAAGCTGCGCCCCCTTTAGTGAACTTTGCATTATTTGTTGTTGTAAATAATCATGGGTTTAAAGCAAAGCGCGGGCCACGTGGTTCCCCTACAATAAGTTGACTTTCCTTGTCGCGTTTCAGTACATTTTGCGCTCAAAGATAGCATCGAGTCTTTAATTAACACATCTTTATTTATTTTTTTGCTTTGAAGGAAGAGATTAGTACCTCGCCAACTCTTGAACCAGCAATTAGTCAGTACTTTAACATTGGGGAGCTGGTTGACGCTAAAAACTTCCAGGAGGGGTTTCAGGGAGCATGGCTGGAGGCCAAAATTGTAGGGATTTTTCAAAAACCCGAGGAAGGTACTCAACCTTCAACCTCAAACGATACAGGAGACTCGCTTATTTACTCCGTGGAGTTTGAACTGGAGTGAGTATATTCGAAAGCTATAGGGTGCTGCCAGAGAGGTGTGGCTTAAAATCATGGCTCCTCCCCTTTACACCACCAAAATGGCGGCACAGGGTTCATACAAACCGGGAAATTGATTTTTGCGTCAAACAGTCAGGGAAAAATCAGGGAAATTTCAAATAAATAGTAAATGTCTGGGAAATCAGGGAAATTTCAAATAAATAGTAAATGTCTGGGAAATCAGGGAAATTTCAAATAAATAGTAAATGTCTGGGAAATCAGGGAAATTTCAAATAAATAGTAAATGTCTGGGAAATCAGGGAAATTTCAAATAAATAGTAAATGTCTGGGAAATCAGGGAAATTTCAAATAAATAGTAAATGTCTGGGAAATCAGGGAAATTTCAAATAAATAGTAAATGTCTGGGAAATCAGGGAAATTTCAAATAAATAGTAAATGTCTGGGAAATCAGGGAAATTTCAAATAAATAGTAAATGTCTGGGAAATCAGGGAAATTTCAAATAAATAGTAGATGTCTGGGAAATCAGGGAAATTTCAAATAAATAGTAAATGTCTGGGAAATCAGGGAAATTTCAAATAAATAGTAAATGTCTGGGAAATCAGGGAAATTTCAAATAAATAGTAAATGTCTGGGAAATCAGGGAAATTTCAAATAAATAGTAAATGTCTGGGAAATCAGGGAAATTTCAAATAAATAGTAAATGTCTGGGAAATCAGGGAAATTTCAAATAAATAGTAAATGTCTGGGAAATCAGGGAAATTTCAAATAAATAGTAAATGTCTGGGAAATCGGGGAAATTTACGAGGATAGTGTACTTTTCGCCCAATCCAGTTTATTTTCGATTGAGGTAGCCGAAAGAAAAATAATTTTCGTATAATTTAAAAATAATAATTTCCAGCCGTAGAGATGGCTCAAGCGGTACTCGCGTTCCCTTTCCTCTCAAGGCCATGTTTGTAGTTTTATTAGCATACTCTATAAAATTAGGGGCTCTTACACTTGGAAATATCAGGGAAATTGATTTTCCAGATTTTGTATGAACCCTGCGGCAAACTTCACAGAGTGAAAGGCTAGTGGGGGAGGGGTAAGGCTCCTGATTGGCTAAGTGAGGCTCTGACGCTTAGTAGGGGAGATTTTCACCCCTTTGCCCACTCCCTACTCATGACCTTTTCTCAAAATTAATGCCAACCCCCTTTTTTTGGTTTGGTTTGGTTTTGTTTTGTTTCTAGCGAAACCAAGGCTGATCTCCCTTTAAAAAGTATTCGCCCAAGAGCTCGACAAAAGGTGCCATTTGACAAAGTGACACCTGGATCTAAGATAATGGTTAATTATAACATTGATGCTCCAACTAAAATCGGATACTTTTACGATATGATCGTCGACCGCAGAAGTGCAAGGAGATTGAAATTTGTCGTTGGAACGCTCTTGCTTGGGTATTTTATTTTTTTCTCGTTTATCATAATTTTTTGCAGGTTTGCTTTAATCAGCGAACACCCAATTTCTTGTCAACCCCAGTTCCAACGATATTTTCTCTAAAATTCCTAGTTTCATATTTTAAACCAATTGCGCATTTAAACTGAATTTCAAAGGCTTAATATGAATTTTGTAATTATAGCTAAAAGTTATTTAGTAAGTGCTGATTGAGGGGGTGGAGTGGCGTAGCGGTTAGCGCTTTCGCCTCGCAGCAAGAGGTCAGACAATCCCAGGTTCCATCCTGGACTGTGGCACCGGGTGAAAATCTGGGAATAAATCCTTCTGCGTAGAGTTTGCAAGTTCTCTCCCCGCTTGTTAAAAGGAGTTTTCCTCCGCGGTCTAACCCGGTTTCTCCTTTCCATCAAAACTTGCAGAGGTTAACGGTAATAGTTAGTAGAGGGCGCTGTAGGTTAGCTGTGGCATAGGGGCTAGCCACCACCCCTCTATGCATTGCAAAGGGACCCACCTGTTTAACAAGCCACAGGCTTAGTGTGGAAATCCCTTCATAGACAAAGCTTACATTATTATTATTATTCAGGGTTTGTACGGAACCTGGATAAGTCAGGGATATGAAAACTAGGGGGATAAGTCAGGGATTTGAAAGTTTTTCCTAAAAAGTCAGGGATATGTCAGGGATTTTGTTTGGTATATCAAGCCATGCTTCGAGCAATGCTAAATATGAGACAGGTGTGATGAAGTGAGCTCTGGTAAATACCTTAAAATGGTCAGGGATATTGCCAAAATTTGGTCGGGGATAACCTGGAAAAGTCAGGGATTTTCAATGTAAAAATTTCGTACGAACCCTGTTATTATTATTAACTTACCCTAATCCACTTTTAACGCATGCGCTGGAGTTAGAGAGGATGTTAAAAGTTTAATTTCACTTATATCTCATCTTAATCGCTTATTAAACTCCTGAAATTAATGGTTTGATCCTATAAAATCCTATCTTTCCTTTAAAAAAAAAATATTTTCTGTGAAAGTTATCGAGAGTCGAATCAAAAGAAAATTGGATTCAAGGCCTAAACAATTTTATGTTAAGACCTAGGGAAAAAAAGATTTAAGATGTTTCAGTTGCTTCAATCGCGTATTTTTATTTCCCAACAGAGTTGAAGAAACAGCGCTACAGGACCGCAAAATTTGTTTCGTGGATGAAATGTATATTATCGAAGAAAATGTCCTCTTGGCAGATAGAGACGCCGCTTTAAATGAACTTATGCTTAACGGCTCTAGTCTAAAAAGTACAATTTGTTTGTTGCTCAGCAAATTTTAATATATATCGCTTAAATTTTTCACCGTTATCCTTCCTTCCTATAGGACTTCAAAAACCCGAATGCGACCATTGTGATGATAAACCGGACGTTAAGTGCCGTAAATGTTCGTGTTCAGTTTGTGGTGGTAAAGATGAACCGCACAAACAAATAGTGTGCGATGAGTGTCCTCTCATCTTCCACCTTTGGTGCCTAAACCCTAAATTGGATGCGGTACCGGAGGGAGACTGGTTCTGTGACAAATGCAAAAATAAGGGTCCCTTCGTCAAACCTGGAGAATTGGGGGACAGCAAAAATTCCAAGGTGTCTAAAAAACCTTCCGAACGCGATTGGGGCAAAGGTGGCGCCTGCGCAGGCAGGACTAAAGAATGCACTATAGTTCCCATGCACCACTTCGGGCCCATACCCGGAATTAAAGTGGGGATGTGTTGGGAGTCCAGGAATCTAGCTTCTGAAGCTGGCGTTCACCGTCCACCAGTTGCTGGAATACAAGGACGCGCAAAACATGGAGCCAATTCAATAGCCCTTTCTGGAGGCTATGAAGACGATGTTGTTAGTACTAGTAGAGATCAGATTTTCGATGTACGCCGCTCTATCTTGGGAAAAAAAGTGATGCTAAGAGAGGGTTAAAATGGGCTTCTCAATGACTTTATAGAATTAAAGTCGTTTCACGACGTTTTTTGGCTCAATCGCAACGCCTAGTCTTAATAAAAATGGTGGTGGTGCTGATGGAACGTAACGTTTTTAGATTGGCGCTGCGATTGGTCTCAAAATAATGGCCCATTTTTCAAGTGCAGCGTAGATCGAAAATCCGTGTAGAAATTTCAAGCAAAGCTTAATTCAGGGAGCCCACCGATCCTATGATTCCTATATTTTGGAACCAGTCCTATAATATCCTTTATTTTTGACATAGTCCAAGTAATTTATATAGTTTAGCATTAAATTTATCAAAATTTAGCTGTTTTTATCGATATGACTCTTGAATAGACACTGAAATTGCGGAGCTCGATTAGGATTTTTTATATATTATATTAAGGTCTTCTGAATTTTCGAAGTAAAATCCAATTAGTTTTTTTGTTCTTTTTTGAGTTTTTTCTACATAGTTTAAGTCCCAAAATTGTATTATATATGAGCAATTTTAGTCCTATATTTTCCTATAAAAACACATTGTTTTTTCTCCTATAAAATCCTATAATTCCGGGAAAAAATTCCTATTTTTCCTATAAGGAATTTAAATCTCAGAGTGGGCTCCCTGTTAATTGTTTCCCATAAAGATTGCGCTTTTAATGAATTGTCACGTGTGTTGAGGGCAAAAATCAGGGCTGAGCAGCGGGTCCAGATTTTTGGGTGTCAGGTTCGGGTAATAGAAAATTTTACCCACCGCGGGTATCGGGTCCTTCAAAATCCCCAAAATTAGCTTTCGGGTCCAATTCGGGTCTTAGTTTTTCCTTACAGTCCAATTTAAAGCTAGATTTCAAAGCTGAGCAATTATCCCATAGTGTAATTCATTCAACAATATTAATTAATAACTTGTTACTAATTAAATTATTTAATTATGAAAGGCAGAAGTATTGAAACATGCGTGGTAACGTCATGAACTGGACCCGTGGGGATTTTGTCAGACACGGCGGGTATTGGCAAAGGCTTAAAATTGGGACTCGGGAAACCGTTCGGGTCCTAAAAAGTATGTTTCGGGTATTGGGTCGGGTACCCGCACACCCCTGGCAAAAATCTAGTGAGTGCGAGGAAAAATGGTTGCGAAAATTCCAAAAACACATTTCTCGTACACGGTCGATTTTTATCCTCAGCACGCCTCTGAAAACCCACCTTTAGTGTAGCGAGTGGTGCTGAAATGTTCACAAAAGGCTAGTACTGGTGTTTTAAGTAGCTTTTTCTCGCTCATGCAGTCATTTCTACGGGATCAATTTCTCTAGTGAATAAAATACTCGGCTTGAACTTCATTTATGTGGTTGTTGTTGCGTGTGGGAAACGCCTATTTGATAGAAGCGCAATGTTCTTGGCTCATATTATCACGGAACGATAGCAATTAACGTATTCGTTTCTTTTTAGGATGAAGGAGAGAGGTTCTATTATACCGGTAGCGGCGGGCGAGACCTCGTAGGGAATAAGAGAACGGCAAAACAGTCATGTGATCAAGTTCTAACACGATTTAACAAGTAATAATTATTTATTCTAAAAGGGATAAGTAGTTTTTGACGAGTTTAATGTTTTGGGGATCTACTAAAAAGAAAACATGTAACTGAGCCTTTTGAAAATTGAGACGGGGAAAATAAATTGGGCATACAAGCTTATGACATCATAAATATGGTGTCACCATCCGGTTTAAAGATCTGTAGTTCGCGCTGGCGTTTGCTTCGTGATAACACTGAAAAATTGTAATTAATCAGGGTTCATACAAACTTGGAAAAATCGGGGAAATATATGGGGAAAAACCTGGAAAATTCAGGGAAGTATGTGGGGAAAAACCTGGAAATTTCAGGGAAATATATGGGGGTAAAACCTGGGAAATTTCAGGGAAATATATGGGGGTAAAACCTGGGAAATTTCAGGGAAATATATGGGGGTAAAACCTGGGAAATTTCAGGGAAATATATGGGGGTAAAACTTGGGAAATTTCAGGGAAATATATGGGGGTAAAACATGGGAAATTTCAGGGAAATATATGGGGGTAAAACTTGGGAAATTTCAGGGAAATATATGGGGGTAAAACATGGGAAATTTCAGGGAAATATATGGGGGTAAAACCTGGGAAATTTCAGGGAAATATATGGGGGTAAAACCTGGGAAATATATGGGGTAAAACCTGGGAAATTTCAGGGAAATAAATGGGGGAAAACCTGGGAAATTTCAGGGAAATAAATGGGGGAAAACCTGGGAAATTTCAGGGAAATATATGGGGGTAAAACCTGGGAAATATATGGGGTAAAACCTGGGAAATTTCAGGGAAATAAATGGGGGAAAACCTGGGAAATTTCAGGGAAATATATGGGGGAAAACCTGGGAAATTTCAGGGAAATATATGGGGGAAAACCTGGGAAATTTCAGGGAAATATATGGGGGAAAACCTGGGAAATTTCAGGGAAATATATGGGGGAAAACCTGGGAAATTTCAGGGAAATATATGGGGGAAAACCTGGGAAATTTCAGGGAAATATATGGGGGAAAACCTGGGAAATTTCAGGGAAATATATGGGGGAAAACCTGGGAAATTTCAGGGAAATATATGGGGGAAAAACCTGGAAAATTAAGGGAAGTATGTGGGGAAAAACCTGGAAAATTCAGGGAAGTATGTGGGGAAAACCGGGAAATCTCAGGGAAATTTGTTTTCCAAAAGTTGTATGAACCCTGTTAATGCTACTTTTTTGAATGTGTAATTTACTTTTCTAGATCTTTAGCCGTAAATTGCGCAGCGCCTTTTAATGATAAGAAGGGAGCCGAAGCCAAAAACTGGAGGAAAGGGAAACCCATTAGGGTTATAAGAGGTTTCAAAGGTCGTAAACACTCCAAGTACTGTCCAGAGAAAGGTTATCGATACGATGGGATATATAAAGTGAGGAAATAACATGAAGACTCGTATTTAGTGTTTAGCTGTAGCTAACTAAAGTTAAAATTGTAGGTAGTCAAATACTGGCCCGAGAAAGGCCGTTCCGGATTTAAAGTATGGCGCTTCCTGCTACAAAGGGACGATCCGACACCAGCCCCATGGACTAAAGAAGGAAAAAAAATAATCGAACGTCTCGGAATTAAAATGGAGGTAAAGTAATTTGGAAGCGAAGAAATATTTTGGGTTGAATAGAAATAGTACTAATTTTTTAGCAAAGAGTTTAATTATTATATCCTTTGTAGATGAAATCGACAGAAACCAATGAAGAAAGCGAGGAAAATACGGCTTCTAGTAAGAAAAGAAAAGGATCCAAAGACTCTGGTGCTCCCAAAGCAAAAATAAACAAACCGGCTCCTTACGTTATACCTAAAAGTGTAGCAGCCCTGATATCAAAGGATAGCGTGAATAAAAAGATTTGGCAAGAGTGTGGCTCGTTCTGCGAAAAAGGCGAAATTGTAAGTTTATATTTTATAATTACAATTTGATCACACATTCCCTCGCATTGTTTTATGATAATGAGCAAAGAAAATAGCTTTCCCCTGAGCCAAATCTTAGCAACTTAAGAATAATGGTGTGGCCACAGTCCCTCACTAGGAGGAGCTATCTTTAGCCACACCCCTGAATTCTCCAACATCCATCTTGCATTGTAAAAAGAAAAGACCCACCTGTAAGCCTAAGGTTTAGTGTGAAGACAGGGTTGCCACGGGTCAGGGAAAACCTGGGAAAGTCAGGGAATTTGAAAATGGTTATGGGCCAAAAAATTTCAGCAAAGTCAGGGAATTTGATTTTAGTGGGTAAAATTTCTGTGGATAAGTCTTTATTGAAAGAGTAATGAAAGTTTCTACTCATCCTCTCTTAACACAGAGTGAACTCTAGAGCAATCCTTAAAAATGCTGTCTAGAATTGTTTTTGTAAAGTAAATTCTTTTTAAAGAAATCTCTCAGACTGTTATTTATAGTTAAAAATTTTCTTAATTAATTTTGGTACAACAAATACATTGGAGAGGGTTTATTTAATTATAAGCACTTATAACGTGCTGTAAACATTTACACTTTCGGCCAAAAAAAGGTCAGGGAAAACCTGGAAAAGTCAGGGAATTTGGTTCTGTAAATTCCGTGGCAACCCTGGAAGAACTGAAGATCCCTTTGTAAAAAAAAGCTTAGATTATTATTATAGTTCCGTTTATTAATTTAAATATTAATTATGTAAGATTAGATTAGTTTTTCGTGTGTTATGTTAAAAGGATAGTAGCGTTCAATTTCAACTACCATAAAAATGTGAAAGTAAAATGGACGGGTTGATGATGTTATAACGATGTCACCTTCTTGGCGTTTGTTTCAGAGACACAATATATTCTGTTCAAAATTATTTTAATTGATCTTTAAATTTTGGATCCTAAAAATAATGACAGCTTCTTTTTGTTATCATTTCAGAAATATAAAGACAAAGTGAAAGAATCCTTTACTTGCGTGATCTGTCAAGATTTCATTAAAGACCCTGTGACATTAGAATGTGGTCACTCCTTCTGTTTCAGCTGCTTGAAGCGGCAGCTCAAAGGGAAAATGTTAGAATGCTGCCATTGCAGAAAAGGAATTACAAATGTTCAGCCCAGTGTCAATGAAAGTCTAAAAAAAATTTTGACCAATCTAATATCTTGAACAAAAAAGGTCTTTGTAAGAAGCCGCTGTGTAAAAAAAAAGTGAAATTTACAAATTGTTAGTTTTAAAAATTTTACCAATATTAAAAATTAATTTCAAAGTTTTTAAGAAAAACTTTTTCATCCCCAACTAATTTGTTATCTAATACAGATTTTTAATTTTTATAATTCATTAATTCTAGAATGAGTTTAATTATTTACCTATTTGGTTTCACTGAATTCGAAATTCACCAAATTGTTTGCTTTTCCAAGCAAGCGTCTATAAACGCCCTACTGTTTGAGGGTAGGGGCCTAACCTAGTCTCGGTTTTCAGACTAGACACCTGGACCAGGCAGGGAGAGAGGGAGATGCCGCGTGAATAGCGCGAGGTGTCTCTCTTTTGGGTGGGGGAAGTAAATTTCCCAGCCAACGGGGGTAGTGTCGCCCGGGCCACCGCGAGCTCTACTGCGCAAAATCCAAAGTTTTTATATCGTGTAGCGACTATTCGTGATGTCACTTCGCGCATGCTCAATGATCCACCGAATGACCCAAGGTAGAGAGAGAGAACATAGTATTTCATACCCCCGTTTTCAACCCCTTCCCGCTAGATACGAGTTCTGTTAGCATTAGGCGGCTTCTCCCTCTCTCCCTGGACCAGGCTTGTAATTGTTCGTGTTCCCATGTTCCCGTTTTGCGTTTCCATTCCAGGGTTCATACAAACCAGGAAAATCAGGGAAATAAATAGTTGACAAAAACCTCAGGGAAATTTAGAATTTTTAGTAAAATTCAGGGAAATTTGCGTAAAACAGGGGCAGAGTAATTAAGCAAGATGTTCATAAACATACCCTCCATAGGATTAACATTACACTATACTCAGGGTTCATACAAACCTGGGAAACAGGGAAAACCTGGAAAAATCAGGGAAATAAATAGTTGACAAAAACCTCAGGGAAAATTCAGGGATATTACGAATTTTTAGTAAAATTCAGGGAAATCAGGGTAATTTGCGTCAAACAGGGGCCGAGTAATTAAGCAAAATGTTCGTAAACATACCCTCCATCGGATTAACATTACACCCAACTTTGAAGGCTCATAACTCTGGTTCTACTAGATACTGGGATGCCCTTTGAATATGTTATAGTCCTATTTGCCCCCCCCCCATTTAACCATACTAAAAACTTAGGGCTACGACAAACAGGGACCGAGTAATTAGCAA
The DNA here is from genome assembly GCF_054372755.1 of Phalangium opilio. NCBI lineage: Eukaryota > Metazoa > Arthropoda > Arachnida > Opiliones > Phalangiidae > Phalangium > Phalangium opilio. Next base: position 6,034,371 of record NW_028324165.1, read on the forward strand.
AATGTTCATAAATATATACATTACACTATACTTTGGAGGCTCATAACTCTGGTTCTATTAGACATACGGGGATGTCCTTCGATTATGTTATAGTCCTGTTTGTCCCCCATCCGTCCTTCGTTAACATTTGCTCCATAGGATACTCCATATAATAAGAGAAAAACCTGGAAAATTCAGGGAAGTATGTGGGGGAAAAACGTCGAAATCTCAGGGAAATTTGTTTTCCAAAAGTTGTATGAACCCTGCGATTCTTTACTGCAGGCCTCCGCCTCTTTCGTTCCCTCCTTGAATTCGGAAGTCAAATTTGGAACCCCTACATGGCCTGTGATATTCATATGCTGGAAGGTGTCCAATCTCGCGCGTCAAAAATCCCGTCCACTTTGCGTCACCTTCCGCGTAACGTGAGGTTATCAACCCTGGGTTTGGGGCTCGTTGGCTACAAGCCGTACCTACCTTGAACTTGTAACCCGATTCCGGTTGTTACTTAAAGGGGCTGGCCAGAGCTGTTGGGGTGAAGGGGGGGGGGTTAAACTGTTGGTTAGCATATTGCTTACCCGCCCACCGCGACGGTGGCGCCATTCCTTATGGCCAAAGATTTGGGTGTTTTCCCCCTGAACTGAGGGCGGACTTCACCCCAACAGCGCCGGTTAGCCCCTTTAATGGAAGCCAGAATGCCTTCACCTCTGCCCCCCTCACCTGGTCACAAGAGGTAATTAGCGTAAACCTTTTCTACCCCCCTCTCGTCGTGATCCATTGAAGTACTCTTTCTTGCGTCGGGTGATGACCATCTGGAATTCGCTTCCCACTGATGTGCATGGTATCCGCGACTTCAGTAGGACACGGTCTTATAAAACCCCTGTCCTCGAATTTCAGGTGTTTTATGGCTATCTTTTTCCCCTTAATACGACTAAGTACTTAAATTCATCTCAAACTATAATAACCTTTGAAATTAACCTCTAGCTTTAATAACCATGAAATTAACTTATATTGCTACCCTAATATTCCAGGGTTCATACAACTTTTGGAAAACAAATTTCCCTGAGTTTTCCAGGTTTTTCACGTATATGGAGTATCCTATGGAGCAAATGTTAACGAAGGAGGGGGGGGGCAAATATGACTATTATATAATCAAAGGACATTCCCTTATGTCTAATAGAACCAGAGTTATGAGCCTCCAAAGCAAAGTGTAATGTTAATAGTATGGAGGGAATGTTCACGAACATTTTGCTTAATTACTCGGTCCCTGTTTGACGCAAATTTCCCTGAATTTTACTCAAAATTGCAAATTTCCCTGAATTTTACTCAAAATTGCAAATTTCCCTGAATTTTACTCAAAATTGCAAATTTCCCTGAGTTTTCCCTGAGGTTTTTGTCAACTATTTATTTCCCTGATTTTTCCAGGTTTGTATGAACCCTGTTTATTCACTCTTAATCCAATGTACCGCGAATTTTAATAAATTTTCGGGTTAGTAAGGCTGTTTCAGGCCTAGCTCGTCAATTGCAAGGGGAAAATAAAATTAACCCCAATATGCTAAGGTTGTACAGCATCAAACAAGGCGCTAAGGACATACGGTGGCGCGCATACATTATAACTGTATGTAGACTAGACTGTACACTTTTATTTGAGTTATACTCCATTACCAAAATATTGATTGCCACCATGGAGCAGTAGTAAAGGAGACATACTTTCAAGTCAATAGGGACTTGGCAGTAATACGTCATGCAACGTCACCGTTAGCCTCTTCCACTAGTGCTAAAAATGTACCGGGAGGAGGCGCTTAAATAGTTTTTATTCTGTAAAAAAACATAGCATAATGGCGCTGGGGATGGAGCTAAGCTCGAACTGCCTAACTTTCGTTGTCAATGCAATAATAAAACTTTTCAATGGAAAATACCGATAGCAACGTCAACGGTTTTTCGGATGAAAACGTTTGCCTTTTACAATTGCAATATTTCCGTGGAATAGTTTTAATGGAGTGCGAACAAAAGTGCCACAGTAGAGCAATATTCAACGAGACATAAATTCATTAAAAGAAATTTAATTAAACTTTAATTACAATACAAAACAAAATTTTTCATATTTTCACTTTAATCAACGTACTAACAATTTTAAAATTTCTCTTAAGACCCCATTTGGGTCAGTGTTGAATGTTTTGGGTATAACATTTCTACAGTGTGCACACTCCCATTGCATTAATTTTAACTGGCGTTGAATGCAACATTGGCAAAAAGTATGGGCGCATGACAGAGTCACCGGCTCCTTTACAAAATTGTAACATATGGGGCACGTGAATTGTTCTATGACTTTTCGTCTAAATTCCTAAAATGATAACAATATATAATATTTATTTCGCGAACCAAGAACCGTTTAGTCGTTTGTTTTTTTTATAAAAATATAGGATTTTATAGGACGGTTTTCCAGAATTATAGGATTATATAGGACTAAAAATATTAATTTTTCGTTTATTAAATAGAACCAGTACTGCGAAAAAAATAATTTCCTGCCTTTTTTGATCTAGTAAATGACGTAACTAATAGAAACTCCCTATTAGCTGGCTACACGCAAAACTCACACCATGGTGGTGCGCATGCACTGAACGTTCAGTTATCAGAACCACAATATAACGAGCTACTTTTAACTAGTTAAAGGGACTGTAAAGAAGGGATCGGCGGGTGGGTAAAAATTATTTGAAATACGTCAGAGGCTCGTGACCAAGGAGCTTAGTTCGTTTTATTTCGAAAACTACCACTTCATGGAATTGGCGCTGCAATCTCGCGAAAACAAGGACTAGATGTCCAGTTTCACTCCATGAGGAGCCTTTGTATCTTGGCATCACGTGGTGTCTGTGACGTATTTCAAATAATTTTTACCCACCCGCCGATGCCTTCTTTGCAGTCCCTTTTTAAGCTACAATACTAGGGAAACCAACCCTATTTTATGATATTTTTTAGACCAGAGTCCTGGTTTAACCGATATGGGTTGCTTAAAATTCGCCCAATTTTCAAAATTATTGGATTTTTTGCGATTTTAGCCAAAATTATAGGATTTAAGCGATTTTAGGCAAAATTATAGGATTTTTGGCGATTTAAGCCAAAATTATAAGATTTAGGCGATTTTAGCCAAAATTATAAGATTTAGGCGATTTTAGCCAAAATTATAGGATTTAGGCAATTTTAGCCAAAATTATAGGATTTAGGCAATTTTAGCCAAATTATAGGATTTAGGCAATTTTAGCCAAAATTATAGGATTTTTGTCGATTTTAGCCAGAATTATAGGATTTTTTGCGATTTTAGCCAAAATTATAGGATTTAGGCGATTTTAGCCAAAATTATAAGATTTCGGCGATTTTAGCCAAAATTATAAGATTTAATCGATTTTAGCCAAAATTATAGGATTAAGGTGATTTTAGCCAAAATTATAGGATTTTTGGCGATTTTAGCCAAAATTATAAGATTTAGGTGATTTTATCCAAAAATTATAGGATTTTTGTCGATTTTAGCCAAAATTATAGGATTTAGGCGATTTTAGCCAAAATTATAGGATTTAGGCTATTTTAGCCAAAATTATAGGATTTTTGGCGATTTCAGCCAAAATTATAGGATTTAGGTGATTTTAGCCAAAATTATAGGATTTTAAAGGAAAGTTTTAAAAATATAGTATTTATAGGAATTATAGGACCTCTGGGGGCCCCGTGGTATTATTGAGGTGGTTGGTAAGACTCCCATATGCTTCTTATAAAATATCAAAACTTACCAATTCTCCTTTCTCGCAATAAGAGACGCACTCTGCCCAAATCTTTTCATTTAAGTTGTCCTCCTTTATCATCACCTGTACACCCATTGGTGGACTATAAGTCACTGGCTTCAAGTTCGGTCTTTTGACTTCAAATTCACTTTCAGAAAAGCCACTTTCATCTTCACTTTTTTTTAAACTCTCTATAGCTTTTCGTTTTTGAGACAGTTTGACCTTTAAAACTGATCTTTTCTTAGTTTGAGGCAAAACTTTGGTTTCAGCCTATAACATAAACGTATTCGAATTAAAAAAAAAACCCACTGAATGAAAAGGATTGCGCAGTAAAGAAAATTATCAAGGCTAGTACGATTCATATGGACTATGATCATGTGATAGGGTTAGTCCCCCTATTATCGGACACATTTTAAAACATTATGGTTAAATGTAAGGAAATCACAGAAAACCTTTGAAAAGTTTATGAAATATATATTTTGAACGTTTCTGCACCTAATGGTATAGAAATAATTCAAAAAGAACGATGTAATGTTGTCCCAATCATGGATTTTATTCGGCAAGTATCGTACCCTATTATCGGCTATTTGGATGTTGATTCGGACACCCATGTTCCATTTATCGGACGCCTATACATCCAACTCGGACACTGGGATCTCAGAATCGGACAGTGGGTCTTTGTAGCCCGGACACTGGGATCTCAGTATCGGACAGTGGGTCTTCGCTATCGGACACTGGGATCTCAGAATCGGACAGTGGGTCTTTGCTATCGGACACTGGGATCTCAGAATCGGACAGTGGGTCTTCGTTATCGGACATTTGGATCTCTGTATCGGACAGTGGGTCTTCGTTATCGGACATTTGGATCTCTGTATCGGACAATGGTTCCTCAATTGGAATACCAATTTTTTTTTAACAATAAAAGACCCGTGAAAATTGTTACTTCTCTGACACTTCTGGATCCATTCTGAACATCACTAACCGCTTTAAGCATTAAATATTTACAATCCCTCTAAGCCTACGTTAAATATTTGTCTTTAAAACGTGTTTGAAAGCTGTCCGATAATAGGTTTTCTACATTAGATACGATTCGCGTTTTATTTTCATGTAAAGAAACCTAGAACTAACTGTTAAAGTAGCAATTTATAGAAAAAGATTCGGGCTTTACAGCCATACACATAACTTATAGTTGGCTTCTATTTATATACCTCAAAACACGATTTAAAAATGGGGGGAAGAATTTTTCCGGCCCCTCAATTAGTTTTAATTAATCAAAAAAATTGGATATCTGGTTCGTTCGCGCTTTCCTCCTCTGACATCGCGCCCCTTCTCTGTTTTTACATGCAACATACAGATTTCGACACCCTCTTTAAAACTAGGTAACTTACAGTGTTCCTTTTTTCCCCGGCAGTTTTATAAACAACTTTTTAAAAATGTGTCCGATAATAGGAGCGTCCGATAATAGGGGGACTAACCCTAGTTTAAAATACTCTTAGGCCTGTGTTTGTCTTGAATTCTGCATTTCGAGTAATCTCAAACATCGAAAAACTTAACAAGTACTCAACTTGATACTAGATCGGGTAAGTAATTGGCTAGAAATTCGATCGAGTAAGTAGTTGGAAATTGTGCAAGTACTTGGTCCGATCAAGTAAATAATTGGCAATTGTGCAAGTACTTGGTTCGATCGAGTAAATTATTGGCAATTGTGCAAGTACTTGGCTCGATCGAGTAAATAATAGGCAAATGTGCAAGTACTTGGCTCGATCGAGTAAATAATAGGCAAATGTGCAAGTACTTGGCTCGATCGAGTAAATAATTGGCTATTGTGCAAGTACTTGGCTCGATCGAGTAAATAATTGGCTATTGTGTAAGTACTTGACTCGATCGAGTAAATAATTGGATATTGTGTAAGTACTTGGCTCGATCGAGTAAATAATTGACTATTGTGTAAGTACTTGACTCGATCGATTAAGTATTTGGTAATGGTGTAAGTACTTGACTCGATCGAGAAAATAATTGGCAATTGTGCAAGTACTTGACACGATCGAGTAAATAATAGGCAATTGTGCAAGTACTTGACTCGATTGATGAAGTAGTTGGCTATTATGTAAGTACTTGACTCGATCGAGTAAGTAGTTTGCTGTGGCGTTGTAAGTACTTGCCTCAATCGAGTATGTACGTTCGAATTTGTGAATATAAAATTAAAATATGCACAATCCAATGCTATAAATTCTCCAGCCTTAATGCGAGTAAGTTTCTCCATTGCTTACCAGAACTTCAATTCCAAGAGCTTTCATTCTTTCTTTTCCCTCATCAGTCCACGGGGCTGGAATTGGATCATCCCTCTGAAGGCGAAAGCGCCAAACATTAAATCCCGACTTACATTTTTCGGGCCAGTATTTTACGACCTAAATTTGTGTTCAAATTTTATAAGGTACAGCTAATAAGAGTCCTACAATGTTAAATATTCACTTTATAAATTCCGTCATAACGATAACCTTTGACGGGACAATAAATGGAATGTTTGCGACCTTTGAAGCCTCTTAAAACCCTAATGGGTTTCCCGCTCTTCCAATCTTTAGCTGTGGCACCTTTCTTACAATTAATAGGGGCAGCGCAATTTAGAGCTAAAGCTCTGAAAAGAATACAAATATTTTGTTTTCTACACAAAACATATTGAGAGTGGCAGCTTTTTCTTAACAAATAAAGAATTATATCAGGAAAAGAAGCACCACGTCTTTGCTGATGTCAATACAAAGAGGGATACATTTAATTTTCGAAGTAGGAATGGAGAACAGAGTAATCTGGGCGCGCGTCAAAGTCCCGGACCCCCTTCCACGGGACCGGGGGGGGGGGCTATGAAAGAAGAGGCGGGTCATAGCGACAGGGGTAAAAGTGAATTACTTATTTTTCACCGTCCCCGTCAGCAACGTCATCAAAACGTAGTTTAAGTGAGCCGCCAATAAGATAATTTAAAATTTTCGTTACGTGTTGGAGGGAGGAAGGGGCTCTATACTGGGTGGCCTATGAGTCGGACTGAAGTAAATACTAATCGTTCTCCATTCCTACTTCTAAAATTTAATCTATCCCAGCCCAAATATATATCATATATAAGGATCAGAATGTCAGGGGTGAGCTCGCCGCGCTTTGGTACAAACTGATTAGGTTCTACTTCCGGGAACCTGCCAACTTCGTCCAGCGCATAAGCGGAAGTCAACTGCAGAAGTTTGGCGTGCGCCCCCCCCCTCCCCCTTATATGGGATAAGGTAACCTACTAACGAGAGCTTAATAATATTTAATTATTACTTGTTCCGATAAGTTAGTTCTTGATCCTTAGATTGTACGGCAGCGGTGCGTTTGTTATGGGAAAGGTCCCGCCCGCCGGAACCAGTGAAAACAATAGATTCTCCCTCATCCTAAAACAATTAATGCAATAAATTTTACCTTCAATTTCTCTTTTTAAATCTTTACAAAAAACACGGCTCCATTGGCACCCCTAATAGCTAATCATGTACACACAAAGAACGTTTTTAAAAGTTTTACGGGGCCGGAGCATCTTGTTGAAATGGTATTGCAATGTGCGTATATTATTTGAAAAACATGGGCGCGTTTTATTATTCTGTAATTAGTTTAGGCCTTGCCCTTGTTTTAAAATTAAAAACTACCATTAAATTATACTAGCTTTTACCCGCGGCGTCGCTCGCGTGTAATAAGAACTTCCATCAAAATGATATAAAGAATGGGTAGATTTTACTGCCCGTGACTAATATTATGGGAGCACCCTCGGAGCAAAGGCACTCGGCGTTGCCCGTCAGCCCGTCGGGATCCCGTCGGAACATTTTTCTTTTATTACTTTTCATGCGGACATTATTCCATAAAGAAGGGTTTTTAAGTGTTTGGCCGCCATTTAAAAAGATGGCAACAAATCGAACCCAAAAGACCATTCAGCCCGTCTATAGGTTAAAGGAAACCAGTGTACTCAATTTTTGTGAAATCGGTTGAAACGCGCGGACTTTTTTGCATAGAGAAGATATTTTACATTTCGGGGCGCCATTTATAAAGATGGCGGCGGATTGGGTGGGAAAACCTTTCTTAGCACGCGACTACTGCTTATGAGTAACGTTCCTGCAAATTTTCAGCCTTCTAGGGCAAGCGGTTTGGGCTGGGCCTTGATTAGTCTGTCAGGACTTTGATTTATATAGATATAGATGTAAAAGTCCTGACTGTCACTGACTATTAATCAAAGCCCAGCCGAAACCGCTTTACCTGGAAAGCGTACATTTTGCAGGTACATTACTCTTCAGGATTTCTTCGAAAACATCTGTCTAGGAATCAATTAGAACTGATACACAAGGTCGGATCCTTTAAGTAGCCTTATCACGCTGTATATAGAAGAAAAGCCATCTTTATGGGGCGCCAACATGCAGCTATAGAGCCGAGCTTCGCTTCAATACTGCTACAAAAAACTAACCTTATCACCATCGTATCCCCCTGAAAAAACAATGGAGAAAGCGCCTTCATCCGTCCGACCATGTATTCCGGGAACTATTGAACGATGCACACCCGTTCCAGCAGCATCGACCCTATATTCCCATGACATCCCGACTTCAACCCCGGGGATGGGTCCAAAATGATTTTTTCCTACAATTGTACATTCAGTACTAAGGCCGGCACAGGCCTTGCCCATTCCCCAGTCGCGAATCCCGGGTCCATTCACAGGCCCTTTGCCTTTGGATTTTTTCTTGCTGCTTAGGTTTTCTTTGCCGGGCTTGACAATGTCGTCCTCATTCTTACAATTAGGACAGAACCATTCGTCTTCGTCAGGGACTGAAGATAATTTCACGCACCACGTGTGAAAGAAGTTCTCACACTCGTCGCATTGAATTTGTTTGTTGGCGTGAGCTTTTCCACCGCATACATAGCACGAACATACTCGGCATTTAACATTCAAGCGATCCTGACAAGAGTCACACAGCGCTTTAGTTGGACCTACATGGGCGTCAGAAAGGGCCAATTGGCCGGGGTTTTAAAGGAAAAGTTCAAACAATCTTAAAGGAACGAGAAAGAAAGATTAGGGAGCTGGTTTACGTTTTTCAGGAGGTCCTATAATCATAAGTCTTTGTTGAGAGTAATCGCGAGCTTTAATGAGAAAGTTCTTCTCGATGACATACAAGTGATTGACGAGACTAATATTGCAATTGTGAAGTTGAGTATTATCATCGCTGTTAAAAGAATTTAAAATAAAATAATAAAGTGAGAAATATGTTATAACTAACTCTCTCGCATCGCAGTCTCTTTCATTTTGAGCGTTGAGTTTGCTTTTCTACTAATTACAATACAAGGATTACTGGGATGGCACCATAAGTTCAGAAGATATGTTCCATCCTTAAGCTTGTCACTGGTTACAAACTGGAGCTTGTCATGAAGTGACCTAGGTCATAGACAGGGTTCATACAACTTTTGGAAAACAAATTTCCCAGGTTTTTCCCCACATACTTCCCTGAGTTTTCCAGGTTTTTCCCCATATACTTCCCTGAGTTTTCCAGGTTTTTCCCCATATACTTCCCTGAGTTTCCCAGTTTTTCCCCATATACTTCCCTGAGTTTTCAAGGTTTTTCCCCATATACTTCCCTGAGTTTTCCAGGTTTTCCCCCATACACTTCCCTGAGTTTTCCAGGTTTTCCCCCATACACTTCCCTGAGTTTTCCAGGTTTTCCCCCCATACACTTCCCTGATTTTTCCAGGTTTTTCCCCATATACTTCCCTGACTTTTCCAGGTTTTTCCCGTATATGGAGTATCCAATGTTAACGAGGGAGAGGTGGGGCAAATAGGACTGTTACATAATCAAAGGACATCCCCGTATCTCTAGTGTAACCATAGTTATGAGCCCCCAAAGTTTAGTGTAATGTTAATCCTATGGAGGGGATGTTTATGAAAATTTTACTTAATTACTCAGCCCCTGATTGACGCAAATTTCCCTGATTTCCCTGAATTTTACTAAAAATATCGAAATTTCCTAGAGTTTTCCTGGAGGTTTTTGTCAACTATTTATTTCCCTGATTTTTTCCTGTTTTCCAGGTTTGTATGAACCCTGTAAAGTGACCTAGGTCATAGATTCGAGGTAAAGCGACATACGCCTGGTGAGGCGCTGTCAAAGGCTTAGTAATGCAGACTAAATAGGACCTAGATGGAAGTGTGGCAAAATTAAAAATGTCCGAGTGTAGGACTTCAATTCTCGCTTTTGTCGTTCACTCGAACTAGTTATCTCGAGCTGTAAGTCTCTATGCTATAGCATTACGAAGCATAGAATTGTCATACTTATGGAACATATCTTACGCTTCAACCAATAACGCGTAATGTAGTGCTAGAACTAATAAAGCAAGACTGCAAGGGGGGTGGGTGGTTAGAATTTGGTTACAAAGTAATAATTACCCAAGAATAATGGATCCAATCACAAACTTCTTAGTTCGCGTGTCTTCTTTACTGGTTACAAGGAAATCGTAATAGTAGCCAATTTTTGTTGGGTCGTCCGTGTTGTAATTGACCATTATTTTGGCTCCAATAACAACGTCGTCAACACTGATCTTCTTTCGCGCTCTTGGGCGAATGCAACTGAGCGAAAGGTACACTCGGTTGTTGCTAAAAATTAAAATTTACCACACAAAATTAATGGGACTAGTAAAAAAGACTGAGGAAAACTGATAATTGGCATGAAAGGAGCTTTGGGCAATGAAGACCATACTTTTTTGACTATGGTATGAGGGCCTTCAAAGGTTTGGGAACCGTACACAAACTACTTTACTCTGTTGGAGGACTCGAGGAGGGATGAGGTTTAAACTTATGATGGTCCATGACAAAGAATTAGGAAGGGGTGCTACTATTTGGGACGTCACACTTTGGTAAATGCAAGGACTATAGTGGTACCAAGAAGCGATATCTAGTTTATTAGGTAGAAGGTATAATTTCGCCAGATTTCTAGATTTATCTCCAGTCCAAACGTATAGTAGATCCGGAGTTAATCCCTGCTGCCTCTAAATTACACAAGCAGCATCTCATTGGTTCTCGAAAACTCACGTCAGCGCGACCAACGCGAATGACGAAAATTACAGTCATATTTTCCGACTGAGGAGAGGCTGCGAAATAGCCCGGCCTCCTTTTACGTCCCCCCTTGTATTTTGAAAGGGGGACTCGCGAATACTTAGGCATCTTATACCTTCTCCCTAGTAAATTAGATATCGCTTCTTGGTGGTACTGAGAGGGGAGGAGCTACGGGGACGTGACGTCAATATGGGTAGTCTAAATTGTATGGCCTGAGCTAACGACTTCCAATATGGTCGTAATATGGAGGTAGGGGGGCGTGACGTCACGAGACCGGTCGAGGTAGCAATAGTTGTTTAAACTATTAGTAGGGAAACTAATCGATCTTTTATAAGCATACCGAAGCCAACTTAAATAATAATGTTACACAACTGCGAGGGGGAAGACACTCAGGTGTACAATATGACTTGAACTCAATGTACTGTCAAAGCTGAACTCCTGAGTTCCGAAGGATTTGAACTCAATGCACTGTCAAAGCTGAACTTTTTTGAACTCAGGTGTACACAGAGATCTAGAGCGTCTACCCCCTCGCACAACTGGCACTAAAACATTTCTTACCATTAAAAAAAAAAAAATTTCTAAATGACACTGGGGGTTTAGTTTATAACAATACTCTGGGCTTTATTACACGGAGGGTGTTTGCTAGGCCATATTTCGTTCAATAGCTAACTATAACTGTTCATAAGATATGTTCAATAAGTTTGTCACTGGTAACTTAGAAACTGGAGCTTGTAATTTTGAAGTGACCTAGGTCATAGATTCGAGGTAAAGCGCCATACGCCTGGTGAGGCGCTGTCAAAGGCTTAGAAAGTTCAGACTAAATAGGACCTAGATGGAAGTCCTGCAAAATTAATTAACCGCCGAGTGTAGACAATCAATAGAGTGCTGTCAGTTGTGACGTCAGATCCAAGGTTAAACGTCACGAGTCTGCCTTTAGTAATGAGCGGCCATGACAGTTACCGTTTTTTCTTTATGGGAAAACAGCATGGGTGACGTCACACCAGCGCTTCTGACAGCACTCTATTCTCGCTTGTCGTTCTCGAACTAGTTATCTCGAGCTATGTTAAGCAAGTAGTCCACTAAGCCTTGTGAAACCGTATCGTTAACGTAACGTCACGTATCCAAATACGAACAGAACGCCATCTGATAACGTTTCTTAAACGATGCTTTCGGACTTAGGTAATGGGCGCCCTCTTTCGGATGATATAAGAACTTAAAACGGTAACGATACGGTTTCGCAAGGCTAAGTGGACTACTTGCTTAAGTCTCTAACATTACCAAGTATAGGAAGTTGTCATACTTATGGAACATATCTTATGACGTATTTTAACTTTCCCCTCCTTAACCATTCCCTTCAATTGATTGGAAGAAAAAAAAAACCCCCAGTTCTAATGTTTTTTAAAGGTTACATACTTCTTTTCAAATTCAACGGTATACGTTAAACCATCATCTATGTTGGAGACCGAGGAAGGATTTGTTTGGTGGGCTGAGGAAGGAATAGTTTGGCTGTCTCCGTCATTGCTGGAGCTTGATGACGTACATGGCTGATTAGAGCACGAACTTTGAGAGCTGGATAATTTCGAGCCCGGATGAGATTTAACAGTAGTTTCTCGTGAAATTTGAACAATTCTGGCCTCCAACCAAGCTCCTCCAAAGTCCATGTTTTTGGCATCGACAAATTCGCCAGTTTTATAGTACAGGCTAACAGCGGGTACTAATTTAACTGAATTCGAATTTTCCACCTGCAAAAGAAAATTTAAAATTTTTTACGTGTTCCCTAATAATTTGCACTATTTGGTTGGATCAAGAAGCGATATCTAGTTTATTAGGGAGAAGGTATAAGATGCCTAAGTATTCGCGCGCCAGTCCCAGTCCCCCCCTTTCAAAATACAAGGGGGGGGACGTAAAAGGAGGCCGGGCTATTTCGCAGTCTCTCCTAAGTCGTTAAAATACCAAATTTTGAAAAATTTTCGTTGTCATTCGCGTCGCGCTGACGTGAGTTTTCAAGAACCAATGAGATGCTGCTGGTTGTAATTAAGAGGCGGGGATTAACTCCGGACCTACTATACGTTTGGACTGGAGATCCCATACTAATATGTGATTGAACGTAAGGAGAAGGGCTTAAAACTTCGTTAAACCGCCCGCAAGAAGTGATATCTAGTTTATTAGGGAGAAGGTTTAAGATGCCTAAGTATTCGCGCGCCATAGTCCCAGTCCCCCTGTTCAAAATACAAGGGGGGGCGTAAAAGGAGGCGCCGGGCTATTTCGCCTCTCCTCAGTCGGAAAATCAAAATACGAAATTTTCGTCATTCGCGTCGCGCTGACGTGAGTTTTCAAGAACCAATGAGATGCTGCTGGTTATAATTTAGAGGCGGGGATTAACTCCGGACCTACTATACGTTTGGACTGGAGATCCCATACTAATATGTGATTGAATGTAAGGGGAAGGGCTTAAAACTTCGTTAAACCGCCCGCAAGAAGCGATATCTAGTTTATTAGGGAGAAGGTATAAGATGCCTAAGTATTCGCGCGCCATAGTCGCAGTCCCCCTTCCAAAATACAAGGGGGGGGCGTAAATGGTGGCCGGGCTATTTCGCAGCCTCTCCTAAGTCGGAAAATACGTAATTTTCACTGTCATTCGCGTCGCGCTGACGTGAGTTTTCAAGAACCAATGAGATGCTGCTGGTTGTAATTTAGAGGCGGCGGGGATTAACTCCGGACCTACTATACGTTTGGACTGGAGATAAAGCTAGATTATAAATGTGGGGGCGAATTTATACCTTCTCCTTAATAAACTAGATATCGCTTCTTGGTCGGATCATAGAGGTTCAAAATATCTTGGTTTTTCAGACCATCGCGACTACATAGTAGAAATATCTCGGGAGATACGTAAAAGGAATCGCGTATTTCTCTTGGAAATTGAGAAGATGGATGTGAGAGAAAGAAAAGTATGCACTAAGGCGAACAGTTACCATTTGCTGGGAATCCAAGTTTTGGCTGATAGTCCGAAATTTTGTGACAACAGAGTCACTTGAGCCTCCGTTACGGGCTCAGTAAAGAATAAAGAAGAAGTTGGTAGGTAGACATTTTAAGACATTCCATGATAGCTTTGTCAGAAATAGAACTGGATGTCTGGAAAATCGTAAAAGCAGAGTTGATGCGAAATATAGGAGAAGAATAGGATGAAATTGATATAAAATATAGGGGAAGAATAGGATGAAATTGATGCAAAATATAGGAGAAAATAGGAAGAAATTGATGCAAAATATAGGAGAAAATAGTAAGGAATTGATGCAAAATATAGGAGGGAATAGGAAGAAACCATTGCAAAATATAGGAGAAAATGGGATGAAAGCTTTGGAAAATTTAGGAGACAATAGGAAGAAACCATTGCAAAATTTAGGAGAAAATAGGAAGAAACCATTGCAAAATTTAGGAGAAAATAGGAAGAAACCATTGCAAAATATAGGAGAATATATGAAGAAACCATTGCAAAATATAGGAGGATATAGGAAGAAACCATTGCAAAATTTAGGAGAAAACAGGAAGAAACCATTGCAAAATATAGGAGAATATATGAAGAAACCATTGCAAAATATAGGAGGATATAGGAAGAAACCATTGCAAAATTTAGGAGAAAACAGGAAGAAACCATTGCAAAATATAGGAGAATATATGAAGAAACCATTGCAAAATATAGGACAATATAGGAAGAAACCATTGCAAAATTTAGGAGAAAACAGGAAGAAACCATTGCAAAATATAGGAGAATATATGAAGAAACCATTGCAAAATATAGGAGAATATATTAAGAAACCATTGCAAAATTTAGGAGAAAATAGGAAGAAACCATTGCAAAATATAGGACAATATAGGAAGAAAACATTGCAAAATATAGGAGACAATAGGAAGAAACCATTGCAAAATATAGGAGAATATATGAAGAAACCATTGCAAAATATAGGAGAATATATGAAGAAACCATTGCAAAATATAGGAGGATATAGGAAGAAACCATTGCAAAATTTAGGAGAAAACAGGAAGAAACCATTGCAAAATATAGGAGAATATATGAAGAAACCATTGCAAAATATAGGACAATATAGGAAGAAACCATTGCAAAATTTAGGAGAAAACAGGAAGAAACCATTGCAAAATATAGGAGAATATATGAAGAAACCATTGCAAAATATAGGAGAAAATAGGAAGAAACCATTGCAAAATATAGGACAATATAGGAAGAAAACATTGCAAAATATAGGAGACAATAGGAAGAAACCATTGCAAAATATAGGAGAATATATGAAGAAACCATTGCAAAATATAGGAGGAAATAGGGAGAAACCATTGCAAAATATAGGAGAAAATAGGAAGAAACCTTTGCAAAATATAGGAGGAAATAGGGAGAAACCATTGCAAAATATAGGAGAAAACAGCTGGAAGAAACCATTGCAAAATTTAGGAGACAATAGGAAGAAACCTTTGCAAAATATAGGAGGAAATAGGGAGAAACCATTGCAAAATATAGGAGAAAATAGGAAGAAACCTTTGCAAAATATAGGAGGAAATAGGGAGAAACCATTGCAAAATATAGGAGAAAACAGCTGGAAGAAACCATTGCAAAATTTAGGAGACAATAGGAAGAAAACATTGCAAAATATAGGAGAAACTAGGAAGAAACCATTGCAAAATAGGAGGAAATGAGAAAAATCAATCATTTTAGAATTTCTTTTTTCCATCACGGTTTAAGAAACAAATCTATAACTTCAAATGACGTCTGACTAATAAAAATTATTCCAATTTAACATATGGGAATTATCATGATATTATATAGGAGAATATATTAAGGACTTAAAATACAATAAATAATTAAATATGTAATAGGAAGAATGTTCACTATAAAGACAACTTTGTTTTTTTTTTAACAAAATTCACCCCACAGATAAGGAATAATTAAATACATCATTAAAGCTGCGTCATAACACACAAATTACTTAAAATATGGCACTAATGTGTTCAATATTCTTATAATATTGAAGACCCTCATCTTAAAAGTTGTACTTCTTCAGCCTACGCTACAATAGAGTGCTACCACGAAGCTAGGGGGGGAAAAACTGTGACGTCAATATTGGGTCCCGAATTTGTATTGCCCAAGCTGACGACGCCTCGCGACTGCCAATATGGTCGCCTGAAAATAAGGTAAGAGATAAGAGCATGTGACGTCACTACAAAGTTCGTGGTAGCACACTATTCCAAATACTTGACTTTCCTTGCTAAAGCGTTGCTTTAAACAAATTGGTTAGAATTTTATACTTGAAATTCTTAATTTTCAGCGTTACCGCAAAAAATAGTTGTTTTTTTTTTTGTTTTTTTTTTCAAATTCTTTAACGATTTTCCCTGATAATCTCTAAATAATCTATGAATTATTTAGCCCAATTAAATTTTATACACTAAAACAAATTCCCTGACCATTTTCACTCATTTTGAAATTCCCTGATTTTTATTCCAAGTTGTCCCTGTGGCAACGCTGTTTTTGATCTAAACCCCACATGCCGTATAAAAGTAAGCTTTGACATTAGTATATCACTTGTCGTACAGCTTCATTAGTTGCCGCTGTTTTCGATTTTTCATTGGCGTCAGCAATCACTGCCTTTTCAGCAACTTGCAGAGTAAGTGAGAATTCGATATCGTAATAGTGAAGGTTGTCCTTTATAAATTTTCCATCTTCTTCATGGACGTCGCATAACTGTTGACATTTTTAATTATATTGCTTGCTTAATTACGCCCTGAAAGTAAGCTTAAAAATTGTAACTTACCTCTTTCCCCAGGAATAGTAACCTAACTCGATCAATAGGAATGCCTGATAATTTAGATACTAGTTTTCGAAACCTAGCAACATCTGTAAGTTTAGAAATCTTTTCTTTTCGCTCGTCAAAAGATAACTTTTTAACAGTGCCGTCGAGGTAAGAAACATGTAACTGCATTATAAAAAGTCTTGTGATTTAAATAATGATGAAAAAATCGGGTTATTTGGATAATAATTTTTGATCAAGCGATGCCGCGAACGCGATAGCTAGTTGCCACCGGTAGGCACGCCACACGATGTTGCTTGAGCTTCTTTCTAAGCAGACTAAACGAGAATTTCCCGCCTTTTTTAGTGTTTACAGGTTTAGTTAGTGTTAGATCCAGTCATAGTTGCAACTAGGCACGCCGCACGATGATGCTGTTGAGCTTCTTTCTAAGCAGACTAAACGAGAATTTCCCGCCTTTTTTAATGTTTACAGGTTTATAGCGTTTTCCTTTGGGTCCTCGCGGAGCGCTCCCATGGAGGAATAAAACTAGGAGATCCTATTCTTCAAAAACAGTCTTTAACGAAGCTGGAAACTACTACTACAATTTTTATTGCTCCTTGGGAGCGCTCCGCGAGGACCCAAAGGAAAACGCTATAAGTTAGTGTTAGATCCAGTCATAGTTGCCGAACTTGCCGGTAGGCACGCCGCACGATGTTGCTGTTGAGCTTCTTTCTAAGCAGACTAAATGAGAATTTCCCGCCTTTTTTAGTACCCACAGGTTCAGTCTGGGAAATAGCACACTTCCTCTGGTCCAAAACCAGTTTATTAATTGCTTGGACTAGTTTTTAAATTCAAGAAGTGGGGGTTACTGGTCCTCAGGACCAGTTTATTAATTGCAAATCTATAGGAGAACAAAGGCTGGGACCACTCCGGAGACCAGTTTATTATTTCAGACACTAGGGTGTCACTGGTCCAAAGGACTAGTTTAAAAAATATCCTTATTTCCCAGACTGCACAGGTTTAGTGGGTGTTTGGTCCAGTCATAGCCCACTCGACAACGCAAGCCGTGATCGAGTGGGCTATGAGTCCAGTGAGGGAGCCACCCTAACCCCCCTGGCCTGGAATAAATAAACTGGTCCATGACCATTGACCAGAGCGTGTCGTCTGCTAAACTAAAGAAGTAATTAAAATAGTTGAGTTATTGTCTGGACCCTGGTTTCCCTAGAATTTTCTTAGTGGTCCCGTGGACCACTGACCCCCCTCCGATTTAATTTTTAAACTGGTCCAGGCAATTTTTAAACTGGTCATTTGCCCTGTGCCACCGCCTTATTTCCCACGCTGACCCTGATATTAAAGGGTGTATTTTTTCTTATACAGCAACACGGAGCTTCTATTAATAGAAGCTCCGTGACAGCAATAAAGAAACCTTGCTTGGTCCCGGCCCACTCGATCACGCTGGTTCCTCCCGTAAAGAGGCCTGAAAGCATGCTCAAAGCACCTATCTCACATTTTTTAAATAGAATTTGACCTGATTTGACTGCCTTCATACCCATTAGCAAAATGTTTTGGTCCACAATTGTCATAAACATCCGATAAACCTTTCTCTAAACAACCTTTCGTTTATATAATGTGGCGTGAGAGCTTTGATTGTCTACGTCTCCCACTTTACAGTTTTTTATTTTTCTCTGTTACTGTTAATTTAGTAAGCCCAATCGCCCGCCAATTTCAAACACTTTGACACTAGTACGAGAAAATAAACGCCAACGCAGTTTTACTACTGTATATTATATGGAAATTAGAGAGTTTTCATGACGTTAGCGATCATAAACATAAATATCTCTTAATTTTTATATGATCTGAAGATACTTTATGATTATAAAATTTCCTTTCAATGCTAACTACGTAATTTTAATTGCAAAGAATAATTCTATCAAGCTGTTATTTCCGATTCACCTTTCCTTGTTAGGTGTAAAAATGTTATTGCAAATTGCCTAGGAATATTTTGAACAAAGCTACAGCTGACAATAAACCTGATAATAACTTAAAGGGTATGAGAAGCTTCGTTTGAAAAACCTCTGATTTATATAGCAAAAGATAGAATTAATTACCGTGAATTCAAAAATATCAAGCTTTTAATTCTCCGATTTCTAGTTATTTGGCAATATGCATTTGAAAATGCTTCATATGAAATTATTTAAAATCCACTTTTTAAGAAAAAATTAGAAAGGCTACAACGTTTTCTTGTTTTTGACGTCACACACGCGAGATGGTGCCACTCTCTCCGCTATCAAAGCATGGACAGAGCTCGAGACGCGTATAGCTCGCGCTCGCGCTCGCGCGTATAGGTTTCCCGCGTTTTTTTCCTCAACGTCATAGTGATGTCATAAACCAACCGAACAAGCTGACAAGACAAAATGATTTATATATCGAAACTGAGTTTTCGTGATTTTCAAATGGATTTTAAAAATAGAAACTTTGGTTCAATTATATTAAAAACTTGATATTTTGAAAGTGGAGACACTTGAAAGTGTAATATAATACCACTTTCGTGCTAAAATATGATATGAAATTGTAAATCCCCATACCCTTTAAAGTAACAGGCGGCTCCATTATCACCCCTAGCATGCTGGCTAATCTTCTGGACACGAATTTTGCCTTGCCAAAGGCAGGAACCAATCAGACCTAATGCACTAGGTCCCATTGGTTCCTGCCTTTGGTTTAACTAGCCTTTGGCAAGCTTAGCCAACGTGAAGCAGAAAAGGCATCTTTCAGGGGCATCAACGGAGCCGCCCTTTGCTTTAAAGGAGAGAGGAACGGAGTGGAAAACCGCATACCTATAACGTTGGCTCTGTACCCCCACCTAAGGCACCGAAGTCCTCCCAGCATCCTCAGCGTTTAGGTAGGGTCGTACTCGTACAGTACGGAATCGTAAAGGAAGCCCCCTTGGTCCTAAAAATAGACGCTAGTTCTCAACTTCTCATAGAATGATATAAATACAGTGGCGCTACGCGGCAGCACTTAACAATGACCTACCGAAGGGTAGGGGTGTGCACGAAAAACACTGGGAAAGTTTCGGTGCCGCAGGTCGCCCATCAACATTTCAACTCCGTCTCCATCCTACCTCATTTCTCCCTGGCCATGGTTCTACAAAAAGGGACTAAGTCTCGGCCAGGAATGGGTCATAGGTCAAGTACACTTGAAACTGCGCGTCAAAACTCCAAAAAACGGTTAACTATTTTACGAAAATAAAAACTTATCAGGGGCCTAAATAACAAAAACTTAAATAAAATTAAAAAAGGGATAAAGGCAAAAAATGGGAAAACAAATTTTATTTTTAACAGTATATTATGAATTGGATGGAAAATGTACAATCTCATAAAACAGTAAACGTACCAGGGGGGATAATTTTTAATTAAATCTTATTTGTTTTTAATCTTTTTTTAAACACTCAGCATTTTTATTTTCTGACACATTAACGTTCGATATAACTACGGAAGGGAGAAGAGAGGAATTAAAAAGGATAAATATAAGAAGATAAAGTTGATTCTTGCTTTTGTTACTTTTTTAAATAAAAACCTTGTTATTATTTGTTTTTCCAACAACCCAAAGGGGTCTCAATTTTTTTATTATTTTTCGTATTTAATTTGAATAACACTGAGCTAATTATATAAACCCTTTTTTTTCATTAATTAATAATTGTTTTTCATAATTTCGAGAAAAAAAAACAGGGTTTCTTTGTATTTTTCTTGTATTTTTATTCGCCTAATAACTTGTTTTTCGCTACCTTGGGTGCACTTTTACAGTAAAGGGTATGCTTTTTGTATTTGATATTTTTTAATTCTGCTCTTTTAATTTTTTAATATCACGCACACAGATGACAGCAATTTTTTAGCAATTTTTCTGATGGTTGTATGTTTGTATGTTTTTGAAAAAAGATAAAACATTTGGTTTTTTTTTTGGTTTTTTAAGAAGATATTTTTTCCAAGTGCCAAGCCTTCTTGATTTTTTACTTAATATTTTTTGGTTTATTTTTTGTTTTTGCACAATTACTGAATTTAATTTTTATATTTTTCGTTAACTTTCTTCAGTGGAGGTTTTTGGATTTTTTGTAAGGGTTGTTTTTAAGGGGTTATAGGTTGAAAGGTAAGGGGGCAAAGGTCGTGTTTTCATAATTATATGCAATGAAATTCAAAGTATTTTTATATATATATATTTATAATGTAACAACATAGTTAAGGAGATTCATGTTTCTTTTTTTTGTAGAATTTGTAATTTG
The DNA here is from genome assembly GCF_054372755.1 of Phalangium opilio. Classification (NCBI taxonomy): domain Eukaryota; kingdom Metazoa; phylum Arthropoda; class Arachnida; order Opiliones; family Phalangiidae; genus Phalangium; species Phalangium opilio. The sequence continues at coordinate 6,055,284 of NW_028324165.1, forward strand.
CCGCTACATCTCCTATTTTTGTATTATGTTTTTTAAAGCTGCACTGACTTTGCGCAAAGCTCGATGTTGCTAATAATATATTTAAATGTTTTTTTAATCACTCACTTTTTTTCGCTAAAAAAATCTCAGCCTCCACTTACAGCTAATTAATCGAAATAAAAAACTAAAATTATTAATAATCTCAATTAAATTAACAATGCGAGAAATTGTTTTTCATTACGTTTTGCTGAAATATACGTTTAAACATAAGTAACAAGTCGTCGTTACCTATGGTTTAAATAACATTCAAACGTCGGTGAATTGTTTTTGGTTTTTTTTTTCTTTTTTTGTTTGCAAAATACTACAGGTTTTTATTTCTTTTAGTGTCTTTTTTTTACTGTGGAGTATTTTACAGCATTATTTCTTTTTTTATTTTTATTATTTATTAATTTTCGATGCACCCGGAATCACAAAATGGCTCAATTTTTATTAAGTAGTGTTTAATTAATTAATTATATTAGCGTTTCTCACCTAGCGGGTTTTGACAATTATTTTTTTTCAAACATTAGGCTGTATGAGAAAGGCTAAACTCGGTGATGTTTTTTTTTTAATTTGAAGATCATATCCGTTTCAATCTCGGAACTCCACGGATGTTCATTTTTGTGGTTTTTTGCAATTTTTTTTTTACATTTTCCAAAGTTCATCCGCGATCATTTTTTGTCCGTTTTATTTTTTTTTTCTTTCACGCGGCAGATTTCAAAAACAAAATAAAAAATTCATTTTGAAATATTCGCCTATAACATATTATTTGCCAACTCTTTAACTATTTATTTTACTTGCATTTTATGTCCAGTTCCAACTGCCATTTTCCCCACTCTGCTATTTTAGTAAATTTACCCTTAAAACTACGGAAACACGATTTTTTTTTTAAATTGAAACTTTCTTGATAACGGTTGTTTTTATCTTCTCCATTTGGGGGAAGGTTAAGATTAAATTTAAATTACTCTGTGGCGATTTAATTATTATTAATTATTCGGGGAATATCAGATTAAATTAATCAAAAGATTAAATAAAATAAAAATCCGTTTGATATTTTGTTATTGGCTTGTTTTTCAATTCAATATACACGATAAAAACCAATATGGCAGAGATTAATTAGATTAACAAGACCTACATTAATTGTTTTTCAGGAACTTCTTGGAAATTTGTTTTTAATTTTTAAATATATTAATTTTAATTTTAAATAGGTTTAATGAAATAATTTATGTACATAAAAAGTTGCGCCACAGTTTAAATTAAGTTAATTACGATTCTTTTCTTCATCCAGGACGAATTATTATTATTATTAATTTATTATAATAGCCTATTAATAAACTATCAACTGGTTTTTTTTTAAATAAAGTTATTTTCTTTAAAATTCATAGATTAATTCGTACAATAACAAGAAGGCTACGTATTTAGTTAGCTCAATTTTTCACCTAGCTTCACCACAATGCGATAATTATATATTTGAATAATTTACTTTTATTTAAATTTGAATATATTAACTAACATACGCTGAAAACGGGTATTTTATTATTATTATTAAATTTAAATAATATCGTTCAAACTTAGGCATTATCATAAATAATATGAAATAAATACACGTGAAAAGGTGGGATTTCATTAAGGAAATTAAAAGCAACGATTTTTCAGCATGGAAGTGAAAATTAAGATTAAAAGAATTTACTCAGTAACAAGCTAATAAAAAAAATTATAATTTATAAACAGGGTATTTGTCTAAACGCATACCCCTTTTACAAACGCAATTAACAAGAAATTAATTAATCTTAAAATTAAAATTAAGTTAAAAAAACGAATTTTTTTCCTCGAGCTATCGTAAACATTCCATTGATTATGGTAACTCTTCAACCGCTAAAGTGCTAAATCTCCGCTGAAATTCTCCCAATACCTGTAAAATGGTTTTATATATATATATTTATATATATGTATATATTATTTATAATATTCTTTTAAGATCTCCCTAAAAATTATTATTTATGGTATTCACATTTTTTTAAACTTTGTTTTAAATAATGATGATTAAATTTAAAAAACAAACAAATTAACCGCTACTGTAGTATTTAAAAACACGCAAACGCTATATTAAATAAAATAAAACTCGAAATCCAAAAAAAAATATTAAAAACCTTAAAGAATTAAATTATAATTTATTTAATAATAATTACGATTAATCGGAGGTTATGATTTTTTTCCCTTATTTTCATTCGCATTAATCATGAAAAAAAGGGGGTAAGGTTTTTCTTAAATTTTCGTTCAAAATGGTGATAACTTTTTTGGTAGATTTTTTGCGCTTTTTTTAATAAAAAGTTTTGTTATTTATTTTGAATATATTAACCCCCGTATTAGCTCCGCGAAATTTTCCCACAGTTTGTATGTTTATTTTTTGTTGCAGATAATTAAGTCACTTAATTAGCGTTCCTTCATAATTAATTATTGTATTTTTAAACTTCTAATTCCCCGGAGATGTTCGAAAAAAAAATAAAAAAAATCCGCACTTCACCCGATCGAATTTTTAACACCCCAAAAAGCGAAGTTACTCGATTTTTTTCGTCTTAATTAGATAAGATTGTTGTTCGAGTTTTTTTTACTCTAAACTGATCTCTCTCCGGGATTGTTTATTTTTTGTGTTTGTTTGTATTTTTGTTAGTTTGGTTAGTTTTCTCCGCGGTTGTCGTTATTATAAATTGAATAGATTTTTTTTTATAATTTTCATACGGTAGTTTCGACATTTTCACCGGTAGCAGACGCTTTTGGGTCTACGTCTTGGGGGGACTTGTTAGACTTGCTAGCGGGTTCCCTATCAGACGACGGGTTTCTAGCAGCGTCGTCTAGCGGTATCGACGCTGCCTGGTAGCTATCGACCGAAGCGGCGGACGAACGTTTGGCCGAAGAGGTAGAAGCCCCAGTGCCGGATGCGGTTCGTTTCATAACGGTAGTCTGAGCAGGGTTGCGAGTGTCTAAGCCGCTGCGAAAAGCGTTAACTACCCGAATCTGTAAAACACGGAGTAAAAAACAAAAAGAGAAAGAAAAAGAAACGCAAAGAGAAAAGAAAAACGATAAGATGACAAAGTAAAAATGGTGATTTTTCCATAGAGTTTCGTTAAAAAGCAATATAGGTAATTTAGAAACGCATTTAGGAGTTTTCTATCTTTAAATAAATTTCAGAAATAGGCATAGGTAAGCGGTGTGAAAAAATGGACGAAAGGTATAAATTGATAGAACAGTGTATAGGCAAGGATATAGTGCCAGTTTTTAAACATTTTGCGATTTCGTTGAAATTAAACATCTAGGCCTACATCTGAAAGGCGTGACACTTTTTCAGTTTAACATCATCGAGCTTACGTGTAAAACTGCCATTCTTCATTGAACTGATTTGATCTAAATGACTCATTAAGTTTATTACGAAAAAGTTTCCAAAGCTCCCAGTCTACCACGTTCGAAACTGAACTGACAATCGACGTTTAGCTTCAGTGAAAAATTTTCAACTACCCTAAGTCCCGGAGAGAATTATTTTGACTCGACTTTCATTTTTTTGGGTACATTTTTTCGATCAAAGTCTTAATGACAGTTTTCTACGTTTAATCTGATAAAATAAAAGATTCCAATAAAATTTTTAGTGTCACGCCTTATACATAGTTTTCAGACTCAGAGGATTGATACCATTTACACGAGCAGGAGGTCATGCTACTTGGTACTGCACTTTGTCCGCCAAGTAGCTTGGCCTTCTGGTGTAAAAGGTATCAATCCTCCTAGTCTATAAACTAAGTATAATAACTATTAAAAAATGTCATCGCAAAATATTTCAAAATCAAAGGAAAGAAACGATTCCCTACATTTTTACATCATCGTAAAAAACAAGTGATGTAACGAAAAAAAAAAGGAATTCTAAAAAAATACATTGCCAAAATTTTGTTAAGCAATATTAAAGCCATATATATCAGCCTTGTAAGAATATTGTTATTTTGAAAAAGCCAAAAAATTCATGCTTCACATCACTTTGTTGAAAAAAAAATTAAAATATTTTTTGCAAGCAAAAAAATTCTGTACATTTGTTTTTTCAGATATAATAATAAAAATTTGGCAAATTTCCAAACATTTGCCAAAACATTTTTAGAGTTACTAGAATTTTTTTGCGCAATTAAAAAATATAAAATAAACACCGCAGCAAGACGAGCATGTATTTGCAAAATTGCATTGAGCTCTTCATGATATTTGCAGTTTATTTGCAATTTTTAACACCTTTTTTACGGTTACGTGTTATATTATTAAAACAGCCTTTTTTCTTTCATCATGATCCAAAAAACATGCGGTTTTCTTTTTTTTTTAATTTTACTTTTTCTTCGTAAAATTTTCAATTTGTTGAGCCAGCCATTTTGTTGCGTAAATCCTTATTTATTAGGATTAGTTAACTTTAACCTCTTTAAAGTCGATCGACATGCTATAGTCTACCGTATCAAAATATCTGATAGGTGAACCAAGCCGTAAGTCTCGAATAATAAAAAAAAATTAAAAACACCCTGAAATTACACGACCCTGCCAATGGAAGTTTGAATTGAAAAAAAATCATGCTTAAAAATTTGTTTTTTTTTCTCCAAAATATTACTTATCAAAAATAACTTTTTCGGTAGTTTTTAAGAATCCTCCATGCTAGGGTCTCCTTTTATTTAAACAAAAACATTATTTAAACCGCGATAGGAAAAAAGGTTACGTGCCTCGTGTAAAAAATGGTTCAGACCAACGAAACGAAGAATAGGGGTCAATCTGACCTTCAAACAGAATGAAAACACGTCGAAATTGGACAGTTGTAGTCCGATTTGGACGTCGTAGTAAAATTAGTATTTAGCCTAAAGATCTTGCTTGACAAGTTTAATCAGAAATCCAAGAGCCATTTTACACGACACAAGATCCTTGATAAAAAATCGCGAGGGCGTTCCTACCGTAAACATTTAAACCCCTCCCCCTTAGTTAATTTTTTTAAATAACTAAAATAAAATTAAAATAAGAATAAATTAAAGCCAAAAAATTAAGCTTGTCAAATGAAAAACGTTTGATAAACTAAATTGATATTTTTAATACTTTTTGGATTAATTAATAAATAAATAAAACTATGCCAAGCAATACTTAATAACCACAATGTAATGTAGCCAACGGACGTTTCTTATCGATAATTCGATATTTTTACAACTATATAGCCATGCGCTGCTTGATATTGTATCAACAATTAGCCATGTACACCGCTGCATATAGAGATATAGGCCTGCAGCTCTAAAATAAACGTAGGGTCGAATTTGCAGTGAACTATAAAGTGTCGGATTTTCCTTAATTCCCACGTAGATTTTTTTCACCCTAACTATAAATTAAGATCACTACGTTAGCGGTTGTACTACTAAAATGAAATTAGCAATTAGTTAACGAGCATCGTTAATTGTTAATATAGAACACTGCATGGACCCTAGTGTACCACGCGTTTCGAGCTACAAGCCAAAATGGAAATGATACGTAAGCAACTAATAAGTAGTACACGCGCATTTATCTACCAGTTGCCAGCTACTCTTGTCCATATTATTTATTTTTTTGCTTGAATCGGCAACATGCAAGTAATTATTACAACTTAAAAAAGCGTAGTTTTACTAATTAAATACGCTATTTTCCATTGATTCTTTAAGCTTAGCTCAAAAATACTAAAATGCAATATAAATTATATTTTTGAGCTTTAATTTTTCGTTCGCATGCCTAAGAGGGTTAGAAAATATTTCAGTTTTTTTTTAATATTACTCTAGTATACTACAAAAATGTGCAAGATGTCAGATTAGATCATAATTTCTTAGTTGTTAAAATTAATCTACGAAACTTAATTATAGCTAAAGAGAAAAAACTACTATAGGTTCTGATTAAAATTAGAAAATTAGGACTAAACAAATTTCTATCTTTTCCTCGATACTGAACTAACAGTTTTCAATAGGATGCTTAAATGATCGAACAAATATTTTTAATTAAAGACACGTGTCTCTAAATAGCGTTTAAAATTTTTGAGAATCGCAAAAATTGGAATTTAGGTGCCTTCACAGACAGTAGCTAAACTAGAAAACACTAAATTGTACCTAAAATCGCAAGAGCATTCTGAGAAACTAAATTTTAAAAAATAAACTATTTAAGCCTTGGTTTTAGCTTAATTTCATCGTAGCTCAAGATTCAGTCTATAACTTTGATTGGTTGTGGTGATAATATCTACCCTAAGTTTGGTTTCAGGTACACTTCTTAATAAAAACTCTCTTCAATAGCAAACTTTAAAAATTAAAGTCAAATTTTGAAGAATTCAAAATTTGTTTAAGGCAGCTAATAAAAATTCTTGTTGGATCATTTGAAGTATCCATTTAAAGGGACTGCAAAGAAGGCATCGGCGGGTGGGTAAAAATTATTTGAAATACGTCAGAGGCACGTGACCAAGGAGAGGCGTGGTTCAAAGAAGCTTAGTTCGTTTAATTTCGAAAACCACCACTTCCTGGAATTGGCGCTGCAATCTCGCGAAAAACAAGGACTAGATGTCCAGTTCCACTCCATGAGGAGTCTTTGTATCTTGGCATCACGTGATGTCTGTGACGTATTTCAAATAATTTTTACCCACCCGCCGATGCCTTCTTTACAGTCCCTTTAAGAGGATATATATAATATATATAGATATTGAAGATATCAATACCTCAACATTTGCGTTTGGTTTCGTAACTGGGTTGACCTAGATAAAAATTTTCTATTAGAACAACATACTCAATGTTAAATAAAAATTAACATGATCGTGTATAGAAGATTCCTAAAATATTTACTTACAATGAATTTGTATACTAATTTTTTTTGCTAAGTTCTACACACTACTTAGCCTTTAAGTGAGTTTTTCTACAGCTAGAATACGCCTAACACGGTGCACATTTATAAAATAACAGCTTAAATAAAATAAAAAAATTCCGAGAATAAATTTTAGCGCAGCATTTTTGGTGGTGGTTTTTTTCGTGAATTTTCGGTGGTTTAGTATCTACGTAATTTTAATTCATATGGTTTCGATAGTACTTTCGGCGATTGATTGGTTTAATTTCTAGTTTGTTTCCCAGCTTTTAAATTACATTTTATTGTCGAAGTACTCGGAGAAATATTAGATACATTAAAAATAAAATGGGAGGAGGTAACTTAACTCTAATCGTGCGCGAAGTTCTAAGAGGTAACCTAACTCTAAACGCGCGCGAAGTTCTAGGAGGTAACCTAACCCAAATCGCGCGCGAAGTTCTAGGAGGTAACCTAACCCTAATCGCGCGCGAAGTTCTAGGAGGTAACCTAACCCAAATCGCGCGCGAAGTTCTAGGAGGTAACCTAACCCTAATCGCGCGCGAAGTTCTAGGAGGTAACCTAACCCTAATCGCGCGCGAAGTTCTAGGAGGTAACCTAACCCTAATCGCGCGCGAAGTTCTAGGAGGTAACCTAACCCTAATCGCGCGCCAAACTCTAGGAGGTAATCTAACCCTAATCGCGCGCCAAACTCTAGGAGGTAACCTAACTCTAATGAGTCTAATCGTGCGCGAAGTTCTAGGAATTAACTTAACACTAATCATTCGCTAACAAGTTTATATTTGTGAACAATTTTAACTCCCTGGGCTCGAAGAAAAACTAGTACTATTAGGCACGAGATTTGACAGCTAGTAAAGATTCAACTAAAAATAGTTCAACATTTAATTGGCAATTTAAGAAAAGTTCTTAAGTAAATAAGCTATGTTACCTTTCAAAGCGAAGTGCTCGGCGGAAAACCACATTCATTAAGCCATTTATTAACCAGCTTGCAAACTCAACTTAATGTCCTAGTTATATTTCAACAATTATTTTACCATTAATTGAGTTTATAAAATGAAAATAAAATAAAAAGTTTCACAAAATCCTGAAACGTTTTCAGAATTAGCAAGTATTCAAAAACCACATGAAAAAACTGGGAAACCAACCAAAAACTAAACACAGCAACCGCTGTAAAGCACAATTAACCACACAAATTAAAAACACTATTTAATTTTTTTCTTCTTCAAACAACTAGACAACAAAATGAAAATTGAAACTAAACAGGAGTAATTTTACTTGGTTTTTCTTTAATTTGAACTCTGCTATCTTTTCCCTCTGGTAAATTTAAAAAACTCAGTTAAAAGAAAAAAGGCGATAAAAAGTAAATATGCAAAATAAAAAGAAAAATAAACCATGCAATATTTTAAATCAAATACAAATATTTAAAAGTAATTTTTTTTTTTACTTTTAAATTTTTGTTATACGATCTAAAATTCAAAATAACTCCAAGTTATATAAAAAACATAATTTTCTGTAAATTAAATAAAATTAATCGAAGTTAATTTTTTAACTAGGAGGAGGGTTTTTAACTAGGGTTAACCAACTTTAATTAAAAAATTGAACGTAAAATTTAAAAAAAAATCATTTAGGAATAATTTGTTAATTTTTTTGAAATCTAAAATTACGAACTATTAAAATTTTACCAAAATTTGCACCCAAAACCTTAATATTATGGTGGGAAAGATAGTTTTTGGGGAAAAAAACTCGAGCAAGCATATCGGATAATCGGAAGAAGTATTTTTTACTTTTTTTCACTTAGTAAATTTGTCGATTTTGGAAGATTTTCTCGAAACATAATTTTGCACATGCATTAGACGGGATATAAAAATAGTTATATTTTTTAATGTTTTTAAACAAAGTAAAATTTGTTTTTTGACGAAATAAAAGTTGTCTCACAAAAATCCATATTTTGACGGACGAGAATGTCCAACGAAAGCTTCAAAATGAGACCCGTATTAACAAAATTGAACGAGAAACTTCGCACAAATGTCAATTTCCTACTTTACGTAACTTAATTTTTAGTTTCTGTCGTTGTTCTCTTGCTTTTAATTGATATTGTTTGCCTTTGTTAACGTCGTTTTCTTTATGGCGGACCCCTTAAAAACCACTAACTAGCGCCATCTTCATAACAAAGCAATAACTAGCGCTAAAAATATTCTTAGGCAAAGAACGATGCGGAAAAATATAGAACATTCGTCCGACATTGTGGGATTCATACTCCCTTTAAACAACTTTAAAGGCGCATTGACAACCCATATTTGTCAAAAATACTCTAACATAAAAAATTTTTCTAACATAAATGGTGTACCCGTCGATTAAGTCTGGATTTTTTATGGTTTATAATCCATTTCATTTATTCCCCCTCCCAAAAAGGGCGGGTTTAGGCTAGGGGTGATGCCAATACACCTCATTTTGAAGCTTTCGATGAACTCTTATTAAATTAAAAATTCGTGATAACCAAAAACGTGATTTTTATAAGACATGTCCTTTCATTAAAATATACTTCCTGCAAAAACTTGGGCTCAAAATAATACAGTTGATTTTGCTGAAATGCGTAATGTTACTTTGCAGCAATATACGATTTTCGGTAGTTTGTGTATTAATAGATAATTTGCTGACACTTAATTAACGCAAACGCAAAGGGGGCAACAAGATGGGAAATGAGACTGAGAAAAGTTAAATTTTCTACAAACGTGACGTCATAGTTATACCATGGTTATACGGAGTATAAAAAGGGTGGCAAAAAGCGTCTGCTAGAAAACTATTTCGTATGGAACTAGCGACCTCAAGGAAGGGTGTCATAGTGGTAGCTACAGGTAATTAGATGATCAACCCAAAAATAGGGCTTTATACTCCCTCTAGAGGCGGTTTCTATAATCTGTTACCATCAAGCTACCACCTTTAGAGACACTGCCCTCTTTGTAGCTTCCTTTGTAAGGAGGAAAACCAGAAATAGAGAAATTAAAATAATACGGTGTAGCGCAATGTATTTATATTGCCGCAAAGTAACCGTAGCTCCTATCAATCGCAAAAAATAAGCGCTGTTTGCAGCCAATAATGTAAGACTAACAGTATATAATAGCTATATACTTAAAAAAAAATAAGATATATTTGTAAATAACAAATTTGAAGCTTACAGCTTGATCTGTGGCACTCTTGCTGTATGGCACTGGGATCAAACGATCCTGTAATTCTCCGCCAATCACCTTTTGAGAAACACATCACCAAAACAGTGAAATTTAACCAATTTTAAATTAAAATTTATCTACGCACAACTCATTCAATTAAAGGGATACATAAATGATTATATTTTGATAAAAACAAATTTCGTACATCATTTATGAATCCATTTAGACAATATTTATATATTCCCCCCCCCCAGGGGTTTCACTTTCCACCAAATGCTAGCTAACAATCCGGAGAGGGGGTAGATTTGGTGGTAATTAATTGTTATCGTGTATAAATGAAAAACCTAATTTAAGGGTTTGAAGTTTAAAGAGTAAATTCAACAGGTCTACTACAAAGTATCTCTAGTTGATTTAATTCATTGTTTAAACTGGGTTTAAAAATGCTCGTTAAAAACCTAATAAAAAACAAAATCGAAAATAACCCTTGTGAGTCTGATCTTTCATAAACCTGGTTCTCAACGTACGTTTTTGAAATAATAGCGTTACGCCATCTAGTGACCTTTGTTTTTATTAAGATAGAAAAGTTAGTAAACCCGAATAAAGGGGTTGGCTATAAAGGTCCTCTTGTTTTTCTCTCTTAAATCAAATATTGGCTCCCTTTGGCTTCCCTTTCTACACTACACACCAATTTTACCGTTACCAAAGGCCACCTCTCGACTATGGAAGCATTTAGCGGCATTTGTTTCAACTAAATCAGAGCCGAGAATTGATTTAAAAACTTAACCGAAAAAGTGTACGACTATGTTTATAAAGTTTAATTTTCTCAGATAAGTGTTAAGCCTAACTGAAAAGCTTCACGTATTCTTGATAGATCGTTAGTGTTGAGCGGTGAAAACCAGGTTTAATGGGGTATATTAACAAATAGGGAATAACACAATTCTAAAAGTTGAATTAATTAGGGGTATAGTTACATATAGGGATTGACACAATTTCAAATGTTCAATTAATTAAACATTTTGGGTGGGAAATACATATGAGGGTAAAATATGATCAGTGTGATTGTCAATGCTAAGCAGCTCTGTAAATTGAACTAACCGTATGTGAATCGGAGTAGCAAAAAATACATAAAACTTTGCAAAAGCCGCAATATTTAAACATGGAATTTAAAATCGTTTCACAGACGGTTTGATTTTGTCATTAACCAGAGATGCTATGCGTTGACTGCTTATTTGACCACAAATGTGATATTTTAATCAGTGATTGAAACAATGTAAAGTTCAAGAAATTTACCGAAAAACGTGTAGGGAAACGTCTAAAAAAATGTTTCAAATTTCACGCAAGAAACATACGCATTTTTTCAGTTTTAAAATTAGGCTTAACGTATAAAATTTCACGTTTTTCGGCGAGTTCCTTAAACTTTGTAATATTTACGTTCCAATTTTAGGCTGAACCAAGCTTTTTGTGAACATTTTACGGTTCCTTACATAATTAATGTCACAAAATTTTGGTTCAAATCTAAAAAGTGGAGATGAATACTTACGTTACTGTAAATTTTGGGAACTAATAACAATAACTACAATAACAATTACAACATCAACACGAAACAACACCAATACGGTTACAACATCAACAGCAGCGGTTAAATAGAAGAAATAAACAATTTGCGACGTTTAAATGAATAAAATTTCTATAAAAAATAGAAACGACGCTTGCGTCATGATACAAGCTCCTCCCACATCTCGAAGTATCATCGCAGAACCATAAAAATTTGTGTCGCTTCTTTTACTTCTCTGTCGTGCAACGAAGCAAATTGAATATTTCTTTACACACAAAAAATTACAAATTCTTAAAAATTAAATAATAAAAATACTAAATCTAAAAAGGCTTAAAAAATTAATTAAAAAACATTGCGCTGTCTCTAATTTGTATATTTTATAAGCTAAATTATTTGAATTTACTCTGTTAAACTGTGTTAATTCTGGTTAAGCGATTAGAGGTTTTGTTAAATTTTTAAGCGTTAATAACGGAAAAAATTAAATATGTAAAAATTTTCCGCTTTAACTTAGTTATTTTTTTTTTAATACTTTCTATGAGATTTCTGTACATCAGGGTTAATATCACATTACGGTACAATGTTTGTCTTTTTAGTAATTTTAGGTAATTTGTTTAAAATTAAAAAATTCGAACAGTTAATTAAGGTAGCTGTTAGTTTGTTTTAGTCATATTTTAGTTCTTTATTATTTCTTTTAAGTTTCCTTAACCTCTTGAAAGAGATGACAACACCTAAAATTTATAACCTATTTTTGTTTCTGTTTCTTAGTTTAAAAGCGTAAAATGAAGAATATCCCTTCAGACAATGTTTTGTATTCGTATTACGTGTTTAGGTTTCTTAATTCTTACTATATATTTTTAGTTGTCGCAGATACAGTTTTAAAGATTTTTTTTAACGTAGGGGACGACTAGAATAAGGAAGTTTTTAATTGTTTTTTCGTCATTAAAAAGCTAAAAACAGCCATGGTTGGTCCTTAATTTACTACAATTAAAATGTGTCGGCATCATCAGTGAAAGCTTATCAATTCCCACGATCAATTTTTTTTTACTAAATAAACGTTTTTAACTAAATTAATATTTTGGTTTGGCGTAATATTTATATACCCTAAGATGAGTTCATTCACGGGATCTACGTACCCTTTTTGGTAAATTTAACTGTAATTAAGAATTAGGAACATTTTCAATTGAAGAGGTCGTGTTCTAACTCAATAATTCGCCTAAACGTTGGACTCGTTTTGACCAAATCATCAAAGACTAATTGCAAATATTAAAAGGGGATTCGTGGAAAAACTAATCCGGGGTCATAGGGGACTCGCGGAAAAATTAATCCGGGGTCAAAGGCAACTCGTGGAAAAATTAATCCTGGGTTAAAGGCGACTCGCGGAAAAATTAATCCGGGGTCAAAGACGACTCGGGGAATAATTAATCCCGGGTCAAAGACGACTCGTGGAATTATAATCAATCCGGGGTCAAAGGCTACTCGTGGAATAATAATTAATCCGGGGTCAAAGGCGACTCGTGGAATTATAATTAATCCGGGGTCAAAGGCGACTCGTGGAATTATAATTAATCCGGGGTCAAAGGCGACTCGTGGAATTATAATTAATCCGGGGTCAAAGGCGACTCGTGGAATAATAATTAATCCTGGGTCAAAGGGGAATCGTGGAAAAATTAATCCTGGGTCAAAGGGGACTCGGGGGAAAAATTAATCCGGGGTCAAAGACGACTCGAGGAAAAATTAATCCGGGGCCACAGGCGACTCGTGGAAAAATTAATCCTGGGCCACAGGCGACTCGTGGAATAATTAATCCGGGGTCAAAGGCGACTCGCGGAATAATTAATCCGGGGTCAAAGGCGACTCGCGGAATAATTAATCCTGGTCAAATCCGATTCGTGGAAAAATTAATCCTGGTCAAATCCGACTCGTTGAAAAATTAATCCGAGTCAACCAAGACTAATAAAACGTTAATTCCGGTAAACAGAGACTAATAAAATTTAATGTAGGGCAACATAAACTCATGGAAATATGCGACTACTTCAATATCAGCTCCTGGAAAAATTAATCTGGGTCAACATCAGCCAGTGGAGAAATTATTCCATAATTTCAACCATTTTACCTTCCCTCCACATTGATTATTTAGACAAGTCTTCAATTGATAATGTTACTATATCATTTACAAGTAAATTTATCAAATGGGGTATTTTTAAACCTTCACCTGTATGTATGTATGTTTGTTTAGCTTGGTATATTGGAGAAGATTTCTTTTTATAATAGTGATAAACCATATATATATATTTACTAAAAACTTTAGTCTTTTTTGCTGATATTTACTGAGCAAACCACTCATGCTAATTGTTTTTTAATTTGTTAGGTGAACGCAAAAAATAAAAAAAAAAAAAATAATGTTGATTTGGTATATGACGACTCATTCTCACACATACATGCCCTGTATTGCTTTGAATATGTACACACTTACAGGCATAATTTTTTTTAATTCAAATGTTTGTTTTCTTAAGTGTTTTTGTATGATAATTTGTTTTGTATGTTAGTTGTCTTTTAAATTCATATTTTGGTTCATTTTTTTATTTTTAGTTGTCCTTTTTAAAAAATTTGATATTTCACGTTTAAACCGTAACCTCTAGGGTATACGACTACGTACGTGATAACTAGCGTAGATATATCTTTATAACCTGATTATGTCTAACTATTAACGTTGTTTTAACGTAATATCGTGTTTTTCCCTCGTTTAAAAATGAGTCTAACTAATCTACGCTGGCTCCGTGATTTATCTATTTTAAGTTGCTTAAAGAAATGATTAAAAAGTTTTGATACTTTATTTACGGACCGTTTTAATCCACCTTATTCCCTTTCACCGGAAGTTAGGCTTAGCTCGGGATTCATGGGGGTGAGTAACGGAAAGAAATTCGTCTGTCGTCTGCTACAAAAGCCAAAAATATGTAATGTAGCGGACGACAGACCAATTTCTTCCCGTTATTTACCCCTATGAATCCCGAGCTAAGCCTAACTTCCGGCGAAAGGGAATAAGGTGGATTATAACTAAATAAGATGCCTCTAAAATTCATTAATAAAAAAAAATAATTATAATTAACCACTGAAATTCCTAGATAAGTCACGGAGATTTTGGTGAAAATTGTTGTTGGTTTTTTTAAGTACTTTACTAACGTGTTAGAAAAACGAAAAAAAATATTAAAAATAAATGTGAGGTTTTTGGTACCAATTGCATATATATAGGAGTGTTTTAGGATAATGTTTTTTCCCCATACCCCATATCATTAAAGGTATATTTTTAAGTGTACAATTTTTACATTAATTAATAATTTCTCTTATATTTTAATAGATATAAAAATGATTCAATTTTGTTTCTATTACGAACATAGTTACAAAACTGAAACATGTTATTTATTAATTTTTAAAAGCTCGTTCTTTTCTTTTAAGTTTAAATTAATTCTTTTAGGGTTAATTTGAATCAATCGAACGTAAAATATGGGCGAGCTAATAATATCTACTAAAATTTTGATTAGGATTAGTTTAGCCGCAAATTTTAAGAATAATGTCCCTAGTATTAAAATTAATTTATAATTTAGGCTTAGCGTATTTAATCAGATCTAAATTCTGGCTTCAATAATGCGCCAGTAGTAATGCTTAAGCCTAAATTAATTCGTCTAAAAAAATTGTGATTTTCACAAAGCATCAATCAAATCATTTACAATTTGAAGCGCCCTTATTATCAAGTTATATCATAAGAAAAATAACGTCAAGCTCCGTATAAGTTAGGATCAATTTACGTAATAAACATTTGCCCCCTCCCCCCAAAACCATGGTTTTCAACACCATCTATTGGGAATATGTGAAACTAATACCGTTAATAATTTGTAGCTTAACTAAGGGAGTTTTCTATTTGTAGGTGTAGAATGTTTTAGTGTTTTGTAAGCATGGAGTAGTAAATTTAAAACGTACATCGTACCTATTTAAGCGCGCAAAAACGTAATATAGGGGTCACCACTTGTTCCATTCAAGCTTCTTGGCTAATTTAGCTGTTTCTCAAACCTATGGAGAAGACGTTTTACTGGTCACAGAGTGTCAAACGGTTCTCTAAATGTTACTCGGGAATAGGATAGCTTCTTGGCTAATTTAGCCGTTTCTCAAACCTATGGAGAAGACGCTTTACTGGTCACAGAGTGCCAAACGGTTCTCTAAATGTTACGCGGGAATACGATATGATAAATATTGCGGGAAACTGGCAGGTGGCGCCACCTCGCTTAAGCTTCCCTCAATTTTTCTTTAACGATTGCTACGTTAAAGCTAAGCTCTTCCAATAACCATTTCAACTGAAGATTAAGGGGCAAATTATTCTCTTCTAGGTTAAAGGCGACATCTAACGCCTTATCTTTCTTAGTTCGTACTTGAATGTTCACGCTAACTTATACGGAGCTTCATTATAATTTTCTTATGGTTATACACTCCTGAAAACCTCAATTTTTAAGAACCAAAATTAAAGATCTTTCAGAACTAAACCGCTTATATTAATTTTTTGTTTACAATTCCTCATCTATCAAATCCCTATATGCTATATACAATATACTGCTTTTCTCTCTAAAATAAAACCCCAAAAAAATCTATCAGCCAGCAAAATACATTTAAGCCTAATTAGGGTTAATCGTGGGTGGTGGGGGGATTTTTGATGGTGATTACTAATTAGTAAATGCTAAACATGAATATATTACTCATTCGACTCATTCACACATTGGATAAAATTTTCTTGGTCCATTCACGCGTTATCGAAAAAACACTTATGTGCCTTTGATCGTTGTGTTTTAAACATTCTTTACAAATAAAAATAAAAAGAAGCTAAAGTTATATATACCCTACGTGTGTATTTGTGTTTGTGTGAAACTTTTTGATTAACACGTGTGTTCTTTTTTTTTTTTTTGCGGTTTTATGAATTAGTACAACAGCGGAGTAAACGTACTAGTTGAAAAGCTTTTTTTTTTGGAAATTTATATTACGCAGTAAGGTTAAGATTAAATTTAATTAAAAAGCTGATTATAATTTAATAACACCTACATATGTACCAGATTTTAAATTTATATGCAAAGTTGTACTAGTTAGTATTTTTTTTAAGCTACATACGACAACTCGATAACTTTGTGTTTATTTGGATAAACATCGGCCTAACGGAGGAAGAGGTGGGTGTTTAAATGCCGTAACAAAAAATAGTTAAAACGTTTGTTATAAAATTAAAATAATAAACAATGTAGATGTAGCAAATATTGAGGAGGTATTTTTCGTTTTTTTTTGAAATTTGAGTATTTTTGAAAATTATCAAATTTTAAGGATATCGGGAGAAAAAAATGCAAAAATTAAAAGTTCGGTTATAAATATAAGGAAAATTAAGACAAAGCCAATTGGAATCGCTAATTGATAAGCTCAAAAAAATTAACGCTCAAAACTACGTGTAAAAAATTAATTAGGTCTAAATAGTTGACACACTCACTCCTAATCAGTAATTAAAAAAAAAACAATGATTAAAAATTAAAACAAAAAATTTGGAAATGGGGTTAGAATTTTTGTTTTTCATTCACACCATCATATACCTGAATTACGCATTTTTCCACACAATTATTTAATGCCAGATACTGGCCACAGATAATTAACAAAGAAATTTAATTGTTTTTTGTTTATTATTATTATTAAATTTTTATATGATCAACGATGTCTTTTTTTTTTCTTTAGCCTAAATGTCGAAGATTTATTTCTAGCTGCACAGTTTATTTTTTTTTAATATGTATATTTAATTTAAATTTAAATCTCCAATACTCAATTTTGGGGGGGGGGGGGATAATGACAAAACTAAATCAGATTCGAAAATTAATTAATACTGTATCCTAAATTAAAAATAAACCAAAAACTTAAAGAAGATCAAAAATGGGCCAGCTAATTAAAAATGTCGCCGTCAGCGAGGATTAATTAATATTAAAACAAAAACATAATATAACCTAATTAGCGGTATATAGTTATTAACTAATCGTTAATCTTATTGTATATTAATCTTTTAATTAAACGCGTTCGAGAATAAATGCATGGTGGTAGGGAAATTAATTTAACTAGAAATTGTTCTTCAATTTGGGATAATAATGCGAAAAAATTTTTTAAGCCTTGGTAGCTAGCTAATTGCTCTCGCAATTCAGATTCTTCAATTTGGGGTAATAATGCGAAAACAATTTTTAAGCCTTGGTAGCTAGCTAATTGCTCTCACAATTCAGATTGGTAATAAACGGATAATTAATTTAAATTGGAGATGATTAACTGTTTAAATAATAAACCCTTGAACACAAAAGATGGTGGAGACGAGGTCATTAAGGTGGTGGTAGTATTTGTTGTATACATGTGAGAAAAATATTAGGGTATGAAACGCAAAAAAAGAGAAACAAAAAAATATAGTAAAACTGCCCAATTGATCCCGTACCTTCTGTAGAATAAACAGTTCAATATGGGTTTGTTTATATCGTGAATCAGACTTCTTGCGGGGCCACTAGTTTAAAAACGAAAACTCTTAACTGGAGTTTTCATTATCCGAGAGAGACACACTTAAAAATTTCACCAACAATCACCTATAAGCCTTATTTAACCCTAATTTAAGGTTTCGCAAGATCATTCATTTTCCCCCGCATTTTAATACACGACGTCGACGGTAAGTCTAAAATTTTTGGCAGGGCCATCTTTCTATACCATCATCATCATCAAGGTAAGGTGGTGGTGTGTTTTGCGTGATAGTTTTAGTTTCGATCGTACAACGACTTTGTTTAGTAATTACGAGGAAATTAGATTATTATTAGATATTATTATTAAGGTGATCGAGAATGGTGATTAGGCCCGATTCATATACTGGTTTCGTGAATTTTGCTGGGTTCAGTCAATAAATGATATCCCTGATTCAAAGGGTTCGCGGCGGCGGCGGTGGTCGAGGTTGCGACGCGGTTTCCGTTGTTAGCCGCTCCGAAAGAAGCGTTGGAAGAGGATGAAGAGTTGATAGGCGTAGTTTGGGTTACGTTGAGGCCCGACGGGGATAGGCCTTGCCCGGGGGGAGAATGGGGTAGTCCCCCCGATAAGGGTGAGGAGCCATTGCGTTGGTCCATCAAGGGGGCAGTCTCGGACGAGGATATTTGATGGGAATCGGGTTCGCTGGCCGTGGGTGAATTATATCGGCTAGTATTGATGGCATTGTTACGGTGAGGGCCCGAATGCTCTTTCACGTTGGCGTTCTTGTTAGTTGCGCTGCTGGCCTCTTTATTGTTTTCGTACGCGTAATCGTTAGGAGACGGGGTTTTGGTGGCGTCTTCGTCAATGTAGCTAATATCGGAGAGAGGTCTGGGCCCGGGATGGCTACGGGAGCTACGCAAGCTGTGTAAACTGTGTAAGCTATGTACGCTACGCCTTTCCTCCATGTCTTCCAACGTGCTCTTAAATGCTCTCACTACTCTCAGCTGCGGAAAATGGAAAAAAAGGGAGAAAAACATACATACAGCATACAAATATGAAAATAAAAAATTCAACAACAAAAATTCTACGACTGAAAAAGTCAGTAAAAACAAACTTGTAAAAAAACCATGTATTATGATTAATACATAACACAGGCATGACTTCCGCTTAAAGGAACTATCATACAAAAAACCAGCCGAGTATTTAGGCTTGCGCATTAGAATAGCTCATTTAGCTTCGAAGCGAGATCGACACACTTCAAAGCTACTCCGATACGCAGCTATAGTAAATCCCAAACTACTACAAAAACTACGCTGTATCAATGGGATAGACTATAGCACGTAAAACTCGCGATTTTCGTATGACGTATCCTTTAATTTCAAAAAAGAAAATTAATTCAAATTCCATGAGATGAACATGAAATGTTAGTTAAAACATTAAAAAAAATTATAAATAAACACATCTCTTGACCATTTCCCCAATTAGTAATTGGGCAATAAATTTACTATTAAAATAGCAAAATCTCAACCTCAGGATTATTTTTGTTTTAACTAATTCGAATGTAATTAAAATTAGTAATAGTTATATTTTGGTAAGATTAGTTTCAATATTTTATATAAATATCGGAAATTTCGAAACACATTTAGACAGACATGCTTCATTTCCAACTTTTACGATTGTGTTGTGTCTCCTCAATTATTATAAACTCAGAATTGTTTTTACATACATGCTACGAACTAAATGCTAAAGATACAATTAACATGGAAAAACTACATGTATTAATCTAAATATTACAATGGTTTCTAAAAAAATCAGGAGTTAAAATAAATCCATGTTCAGTATTGTTATTTAAATGTTAATATTGCAGGATATTATTGAAGGAAGTCGATACGCAAACTAATTACTAAGATCACTGAAAGGAGCAAATTGTACATGAAAATTTTCACTGCTAACCATTCCTGTCCGTTTTTGCAACTTTGAACATTAATAATCCGACATGCTTAAGTTCACATTAAGCCTCTTCAAGAACGAAATTAAATGCATAAATTCACCACAAAGGCAGAACCCGCGCCGCTTATTTTGAATTTCGGGCCAAATTAACGCCATCTTTGATAGGAAATGAAAACTAACATAGCAACGCTTTCTAGTGGCTCTGTCTGAAATTAATACAGGACCGACAAAATGAAACTGAAACTAAAAGTTACCGGCACTTTCTACACGCAGATTTCGATACCTAACATAACTGTGAATTTACGATTTACTAAAGCATAAGTTTATAAGTTATGTTCCATAAGTATGACGCTTCCTATACTTCGTAATGCTGGACACTTATAGCTCGAGCTAGTTCGAGAACGACAAGCGAGAATTGACTACACTCTGTTAATTTTGCAGCCACACTTCCTATTCAGTCTGCATTACTAAGCCTTTGACAGCCCCTCACCAGGCGTCACTTTACGAGAATCTAAACCTACGTACGTCACTTCATCACAAGCTCTTAGTAACCAGTGACAAACTTATAAAACATAACTTATGAACTTGTGCTAAAGGTCTGTGTGGGCCACCATAACCTATCGGAAAGCTGATATTCCCAACCCTTACATCAAACTACGTAGACTTGACCTACAAGTGACCCGAGCCATTTTGATTAATAATATTACCCCTAAAAACGTTTATTCAATTTCTGAAGTCAACGAAGGTGCAAAAACGTTTAGCAATGGAAAACCTGATTTTCATTAATTACGTTCTGGTTTTACTCGATACTAATATTGAGTTTATATACAAATGCACTTGAAACGGTACCTAAAAAGAGCAAAAATTCTAAGCATAAAAGGATTAAAAATTCATTATGTATCGATACAAAAATGGTAGCTAGGGCAGAAAAAAGTGATTAGAAAAAAATTAGGTACAGGGAATTACAAAAGAGTATAAAAGCTGAATTCTGCGGCGATTTGAAGGTGGTAAGCTTAGCGATATAAGAGATTGAGAAAAAAGGTGTTATAATCTCGAGAGTCATGTCAAAATTAATTTGATAATTTTGTGGGAAATGGTCAAGGGGTTTTTTCAATAAGAGACAACATCACTTTTGATTTTCAAAAAATTTCAAAAGTAGTTTATACGTATATAAACGAGCTGGAACAAACATGCGTTAAGTAGTTTATATTTGTCACAGTGCTGTTGAAAAAATCACCAGTTTGAGATACGTGATCAAAAATCATTAGGCTTTAAAAAAATCATGCCTTTACTCATGCGTGATTAAGGTTTAAGAGTGATTTAAGTTTTTATAGAAAAATTAATTAAATTCTAAGAGACTTTAGACAAATTATGAGCTCTTAGATGGCGGCACCTGTCCTTAAATGGTCAGTGTTGTCCCGTGCTAGCGGAGTCTGGGAAGAAGCAAACTTGCTCTGGTCCAAACTCAGTTTATTAAGTGCTTGGACTAGTTTTTAAATTCAAGAAGTGTATGGGGGTTACTGGTCCTCGGGACCAGTTCAATAATTGAAAAACTATAGAAGAACAAAGACAGGGACCAGTCCGTGGGCCAGTTTATTATTTCGGACTCTAGGGTGGTAACTGGTCCCAAGGACTGGTTTAAAAAATATTCTTATTTACCAGACTCAGGGCTCCCACATAAATTTCTTAAAATAATAGTGAAAAAAGAGACCTTTCAAGGTAAAAATAGGGTAAAATAAGGACCAAATTCTTGGAAATAGGAACCAAATAGAGACCAATTCAAAATCAAAATTAGATCTTTATTTGTACGGAAGTATCACAAAAAAAGTTGGGAAACCAAAATAAACCTCTCCGAGCCAAGACGAATTTACTTTCTAAACACAGTTCCACCAGCCAATGAGAAAAACCGGAAAAACATAGTTCAAATTGGCGAGATATTGCCAAGGTCATTTGTAAAGGTTAAAGCGTTTAATAATTCCCTGTGGATCGGAGTGAGAATAGTTTTACTGTTGCAAAACATTTTAGATGGAATATTAAAAACGGGAATTTTTGAAAATAGGGTGGTTTAGAGACCAAATGGCGATTTTAGGGTGGTTTAGAGACCTACCCAAAAAGTAGAGACTTTAGGTATTTTAGAGACCAGATGGGAGCCCTGCAGACTGCTTCCTACATCACTTAAATCACTCTTCACAATTTTCAATATATTAAATATGGCAATATTTGAAATTTAATTAGCAAAGATTGTCTTAAAAAGTTTAATTGATCAATTCGAAATTTCGCTGAACAACATTATTAACCAATATCAACTTATTTTGACAACATTAACCAACTTAAATTTTAAATATTGCCGATCAAAAAATGTTATTTATTTCCCGAAGCAAAAATGTTTTAGAACCGCTCTTATTGGGCGTGTGTTTGCAACCTTAGAAAAACGAAATATTTAATTACCCAATAAAATACTAATAAAAATTTAATTCTAATTAAAGTGGAGCCATTTTGCTAAGGGAAATAAACAACTGTGAAATTAATAAAAATCACTGAAACTTAAACAAAATTAATTAACACACTTTGTTACGTAAAAAACAAAAATAGGGATAAATGGATTTGGACAAAATTTGTGAGAGAGTGTTGTAGAAAATAGGTGGTTAAATGGATAGATTAAACGAAGAAGTAGAAGTAGTAGTAGAAGTGTGGAAAAATTAGAACCAATTTTAAAAAAGTTGGTTTACCGTGCAGATTCAAGAGTTAGTAACGGCTTAATGTGCGAAAAAAGGACACGTAAGAAAGTGATCTTTGTGCAATTGGAAGATTTATGTTTGCGGATTAACATATATCACATTTAAACCTAATACAACGACTTATTAACAAAACTGGTGGCAGCTTATTTTGATAGCTATGATGATATTTAGTGTTTTGGTACAACTCTGCGTAGGGGTGGTTTTTGGGATGAAATGGCGGTATTTTTCGAGAGAGGAGGATTTAGGACTACCGGAGGAGTTTCAAGGTGACATTGAGGTGATATATTTGTGGAAGCTACACCAAGTACCACCTGACACATTTACCCCATTATAAATTAGCCAATTAGATGTGAGAGTGATATGACGTGGTTGAGACCAAAAGACCTCGGAGTTAAAACTTATAAGGGACACTAGAACGGTACTCAAGGTTGCATGACGTCACGCACTATCGTGTGAACAAGATATTGGCGCAATCTAGTGTCCCTTTAAGATGAAGGGCGTGGCAATTGTACAAACTCCCAGTATCAATAGATGTAGTGTAGGATGTTGCCAGGCCCTTATTATAAATTAATTAAAAGTCATCTGTTTGAAAATATCACGTTGGTAATGATTTGTAAGTCACAGCTTTGAATTTAGACTTAATTATAATTATAACTTTTAAGTCAAAGAAAATAATTGTGTGTGTAAAGTGATGTAGTAAGATACTTTTAATAATATTCAGAGAAATATGTTGATTGATATTTTAGGATTAAAGGATTGTACAGTAAAAGCGGGGGTAGAATTTGAAGGTATAGTGAAAATATTGAAATTGAAATTTAATTTAAGCTTTCTAAAAGATTTCTCGGCTAAAGCGGAAAAACTTACGATAAAAATTAATTATCTATGGAAGCACATAAAATTCATATAAAAATCGTGGATGAGTATTCTAATTCATATTCTATTAAAATTTTGAGTTTATCTTTCAACAAGAATTCATTTAATTTTACCAACAAACAAATTTGGTATTAACTACGGTACTAAGAACTAAGATCACCCCTACGAACAACATGGTTATAACATAAGACCAAGTGACCAACTATACTTAGAGTTAGTACACGGTGGAGCTGAAAATTCTTTCCCCCAAGGGCGTGCCAACTACGGGGGCAGCGGGGGCATTCGCCCCCGCTCAAATTTTCAACTCTATGGGACTTTAACATTAGGCAGCCATTTTGCCCCCGCTTCAGTAGAACATTTTGGCTCATGTTGGCACGCCCCTGCTTTCCCCCATTTAAAGTCGACATATTAAACATTATAACACTTCTCATTGAGAGAAGTGTACCATCACAAAGCGGGGTAATTGTAACATGATTCTTCCCAACATCGTTTTACATTTGGAGCGCACAAGGTTACTAAACCGAATCACATACGCGATAAATAGTTCCCCCTCATCATTACTCTATTAGCGCTTAACTATTTGCCAAGGCTCATGTGCTTGTGGATTTTCGTCCCACGTCAAGAAAACCAAGGTTTGTGGGTTGATTGCTGAGGATTTAGTAGCTAACAGTTATAGAATTCACCCTTAGCACGGTGCGATGCCCATCTTAAATTAAGTTTGATGAGTGGGAGAGCAAAGAAAAAGGGGTCTCTCGCCTGGGAAGAATCATGTTACATAACTGAAGTATTACGATGATACAGAGTGACATCCTTCTTCTATTATCCCCTTCTGGTTTTATTTATATTCTCACAACAAATTGCGTACCTCTGATTACGACTCGGACAAGTACAATGCAATTTATGGTAATAACGACACTAGTCTTCCATAGATGATATTGTTGGTATAAATAAATGAATTCTTAGTATTGGATAAGTCTAAAAATTTGATTTAAGCGCGTCTTTTGAATTACACCTAAACAAATTCACGATTTGCGTGAACATCGTTGCATTCTAAACTATTTATATATAATCTTAACAGTAACTTCCTAAAACTTGTTCAGAGGTGGCTGATTATATATTGTACTTCTTATTAACCTTAACAAACGAAGTTATATGTATATTTTCATAATAACTCGTGGTGCACACTTCAGCAGTATATATTTAATTGAGCAGTTCAGATTTAACGATAATTAAAATTGGTTTTTCTATAATTTCTAAAAAATGTAAAATACGATTAAATATCGGTAGGCCTTTTCATGGAATACTGATTATTATTATTATTTCATAAAATAAATTGTTTTTCTCGAAAATTCTTCGTAGGTCCCATTTTTGAACATCTTCGAATGTTACGTCAAAAATTAAAAAAATTCTCCATTGTCGAAAATTTGAAGTTAATATTGCTTGAGAAATATATGTTGACGATGTATTGCTATATCGCTTTCCTTTGTTTAAAAAATATTTAACTCTCTATTTGTTCCTTTGTTTAAATCGGTGGTATGTTTTTTTAAAGTTTTATCAATCACATTTGAACCTCGGAAATTCCGTTTGAAACAAATTTCAAATTTTCTAAGTTTCCTTTTGTAACAATGATACCCTATATGAAAACATTTGAAAAATATACCTTAATTGATTTAATTAATTCATTAAATTTAATTTAATTAAGGCCTGCTTGGTGTAAAAGTTTCGGAATTTAAGAAACGGTTTCGTTAAGAAAATGAATTTTCAGTTTTAAGAAATTTTCAAGTTCCGCACGTTTGCGTGAACGTAGAACCTAACGTGTGTATGTTCTGAAGTGTGCGTGTATATGTAAGGCACATGAAATAACACATGTAATGTGATTTTTTAGCCACACAAAACATCGGCGCGGGCTAGAAATTGTATTGAACGAAAAATAATGTTTTTCAATCATGCATATTTTCAAATTAATCAAAATTAAAATGAACTTCTAGATATAAAAATCAGCCACCTCAGACAACTAAATACCATAAACTCTAGAATACCACATCATGGCCATTTTTAATTAAAGAGATACTTAAATGATTAAACCGTTTGTCAAGCCTTGTATGCCGAAAAACTACCAAAATGCACCACCTAATCGTAGCTTTTAAAGTTTAAATTTAATGGCAATTTTAATTGCGTATTTCCAGAACCAAAAAGAAACGTTTAATTTGACGGAATATTTAAATATCAAATTGTATTTAGGCATCCATCTACATTATTAAAGAAGATACCTACGCGTTTGACCTTTCTGTTCTGAATAAACCAGGGATAGATGTAATTACAGAAGCAGGAATGGAGTACGGTTAGAATTTACTTCAGCTCGACTCTCTCATAGCCCAGTATAGAGCTATTTCAATTCGGTGGGGGGGGAGGAGAGCTTTTGAGGCGGGGTTTCGCCAGTCCCCGCCTAAGCGCCATATTGTGCGGAAAATTTAGCACAGAGTTCTTCAGCGGCCCGCACGGAGGGAGGGTGAAAACAGGCTCCGTTCATTGGCAGGCCCAACTGTTTCCCCCCCTCAACTGATATAGCTCTATAGAGCCCCTCTCCCCAACACGTAACGAAAATGTTATTGGCTCACTTAAACTACGTGTTGATAACGTTGCTTACGGGGACGGTGAAAAATAATCAATTCCTTTTTACCTCTGTCGCTATGACCCGCTTCTTCTTTCATACCCCCCGTCCCGGTGAAGGGGTCCGGGAGTTTGACGCGCGCCCAGATTACTCTGTTCTCCATTCCTGCTTCTAAAATTAAATCTATCCCTGAATAAACTTAGTTCCAATTCGAAATAATCATTATTTTATAAACTATTTTAAATTAAAATTGTTGCGTGGATCTTTTGGTAGTTCTTTAGGTAAAGCAGGGCTAATACATAAAAGTTAAATCATTTAAGTAACCCAATAAAGATAAATTGGTCAAAACTACGTGGTATTCCAAAGATACAGCATCATTTAAAAATATATTGCACTTGCTGCTCAATAATAGAAGATCGCAAAAAGGTAAGCCAAAAAAAGATATACTTTTTGAAAAAAAGCATTTTGTATGAATCTCCAAAGTAGCGAAGAGTATTCATCAGTTCATTTACTATGCAGCAGCGCCACAGCGGAAAAATATAAAACTAGCTTTAAAACATTATTGTCCTGCAACATGCCCGAACTTAATACTAGTCAATTTTAAACCTAATGTTTCTTTAAATTTAACTAAACAATGGGGGTAGTGAAGACAGAAATGAACTCGATTATCAATAAAATTTTGTATTGAAATATTATTAAAAAGAAACGCTTCGTTTTGAAGAATACATATTGTTCTGATATTGTTTCATTATTAATAAAATTGCAGTTATGGCGACGCTGTTTCTATAAATACGGCATACTTTACCACAGCCCACTTAATCACGCGCAACACGACGCAAGCTGCTCGCGCTACGACTCTGTAGACAGAGCAAACGCCAGTCGCGAGCTACAGATGTTTTCAACAGAAGGCGACATAGTTTTATTCCATTTTTGAAACATTGCCGATTTTAAAATAATACTAAGGGTAGAAATTAAAAAGTAAATGCCGCCCTGTGGTGTCCCTAACATGCTGGGTAATCTTCTACATACGAATTTAACCTTCGCAAAGACAGGTAGGGACCAATCGGAACTGGTTCACGAGGGTGAAGGTCAAACCCTCCAACCATCGACTATGGGATCATCTAGTGGCATTTATTTAAACTAAACCACAGCCGAGACTTGATTTAAAGTTTAAATTCTACAATCCTTTAATGTGCTTGTTTACTGAAGTATTTCAATATTTTATAAACTATTTCTGGTGATTATAATAATACCAATACGAAATGGTTAAACAACTTCGCATTTTCTGTCTTCACGCTCCCTTAAACTTAAGAAACAGGGACATACATTAAAACTCCTGATTATATTTTTCTTTTAAACTTAATTAAAAGGGTGGTTTATATAAATATAATAATTAAAATATCTATTTTAAAGAATTTTATAATTAAACGCAAAGCAAAACTTAGAAGCAACTATGCGTTTAATTGTAAATTCTTAACCAAATCTTACGAAGCTGATATTGCTTGAACAAGTTTAAAATAATAAAAGAACTTAATTTAAACGTCAATAAGCATGCTCACAGCGAGAAAATATTTATACAATATATATATAGTTTGTAATATACATATAAAAAAATCTACGACGTGAATTTGAAATAAATTACTCATGCTCAGAATTAAGCGCAGATTCGACGAAATCTTTTCGCAAACATGCGATATAGCTCAGCCAAGGCTTGGAAAAAAATAATTGTTTTGCGAAAGCTGTAAAGTTCTTATAAGCGTGGCAGAAATAATTTGTTCTATTTTAGAAAACTTAAAATATCCTTTAGAAGCTAAAATAGGCAACACCATGTTCAAAATTGATGTTTAAAACTACTAAATCAGCCATTTTCTTTTTATTTATTTTAAATTGTACAGATCGCATGCCTATACATGTTATTTTTTTCTTTTTACTAAACTTCACGTCACTAAAAGGCACAAACATCATGCAATCAATAACTTTTAACAATTTGTAAATGCTGTAAACATCTTTTATTTTACCAAAGGAATTGTAATTTTTTTTAATTTTTCATTTACTGATCGAACTAGCTAGTTTATCACAATTATAAAATTATTTTGTACCAAAATTTGTCCAAAATGACGAAAAGCTTTCGTATTTTGGATCAGTTCTCCCGTTACCAAATTCTATTATATATTAATAATATTACTAAATAATTTAACGATATTGGTTGGTGTAACCTTTAACCCTGCGGTACAATTCGACGGGGGTAATTTGAAAGTATTACATAAACATCAATTTTGAAGAATAGTCATCCATTTTTTCGTGGTTTGAATTCGAATTATCCTGTATTGAGATTTTTTAAATATCTAATATCAAATCTACTTAATATTATTGACTAATCTAGGAGTAGTATTTTGATTTTAGTTTGAAAATCTATTGGGGTAATCAAGGAGATTATGAATGCATATACCATAGTAACCGACCATTAGGCCTTGGCTCAGTTTAACCGGCACTTATAGACCATTTAAGGTGGAATTCATAAAAGTCGGACGCAACGCAATTTAGTACAGGCAAAGGCAGGGCGTCGTGCGCAAAAG
This sequence comes from Phalangium opilio, assembly GCF_054372755.1. Taxonomy (NCBI): domain Eukaryota; kingdom Metazoa; phylum Arthropoda; class Arachnida; order Opiliones; family Phalangiidae; genus Phalangium; species Phalangium opilio. Next base: position 6,084,128 of record NW_028324165.1, read on the forward strand.
GCGGAAGTTTGCGCACAACGCCCTGCCTTTGCCTGTACTAAATTGCGTTGCGTCCGACGTTTATGAATTCCACCTTTAGAAGGTAAACAAAGGGTTGTGAACCCTCAGTATCAGGACATACTTGGGGCTACGCACTCTCATAATATATAATCATAAGTTCATGAGATATGTTATTTAAGCATGACACTACCTATACTTCGTAATGCTAGTAACTTAGTGTGAGCTAGTTTGAGAACGACGCAAGAGTTGACTACATTCGGTTTTGCTGTCCATCTTGCTATTAAGTCTGTACCAAGCCTTTGACAGCGCCTTACGAGGCGTCACTTTACCTCGAATCTATGACCTACGTCACTTCATGACAAGCTCCCAGTAAACAGTACCAAACTTATGGAACATATCTTATGAGCTTATGCTATAATGCATACGAAGCAGGCGCCAAAAACAAGTGTTTAAAATCGAAATGGTCTATCTCTATGCCTAATTACGTAATGTGCGTGAAGAGAGCTATGGTAGGTTACAAATTAAACCCTCTTTGCCTGTAAAGTTATCTTCAGAGATAAGGAGACAACCAACAAAGGATGACATCATGTCTCCTCGTTGTGGTAGCTTAGTATGCAAACTTTTAGCAGTACCTTATCGAAAACACCTGCAAGATGGGGATGTACGCTACAACTTTCTCCACAATAATCGAGCACAAATAATCGTGTTGTCTACTTAGAGGACCTAAAGCGCAGATGCGACTCTGTAGAAAAATCTACACATAAATCCCCACTTGGCCGAACGTTTGCGTTAAGGTTAAGGGTTAAGTCTAATCCTAGATTACCCAATAGTTATATCAAACCAAAATCCAATACCATATCTTTAATTAGAAAAGTTAAAATTCTACTGAAGTTGGTTAGTTCATAACTGGCGATATTGGCTATAAAAATTCCTAAAAACCTTAAGTTAAAAATCTGTAAATTTGATGCCAATTATAATTCATTTTAATTGAATTGTATAAATGCAAAAAAGCTTTTGAAAAAAGAGTGAGATTTGGTGGGATATTATTTGAAAAATTGTACTGAGTAAAATACGTAAGAATAAAAGTTAAAAAAGAAAAAAATGAAAAAAAAAACCTAATAACTTTTCTGGGCAGCAAAGAAAAACAGTGCTAGTTTTTGACAAAGACAAAATATCGAATAGAAAACGTATTTTTTTTTTTCAAAGGAAAGTTTGGTTTTTTCCTACCTGAGTCTGAAGGCGCGTCAATCCTCTGATCCAAAGTATTTGTCCTGTGCGTTTGACGTCTTGCGATATGGAGCCGCTGCTCCCGTCTTCCGCCAGCGAAACCGCTTGGTCTAGCTCTTCCGGCGAGCCAGACCCCCAAGTAAATGTTTTGGGAATGCGCTTGGTGGGGATGGTAGTAATGAGCTGGCCCCATACCATCGTACCGGCGCCAAAGAAAATGCACCACAGCCACTGATCTAACGTCAGAGCCGTTGTTGAGAAGGCACGGCCTCCAAACTGTACAATTACCACCTGAAAACGCGACCAGAAAAACCTTATTTAATAGCGTAGTAATTGTAAAAATAATCAACAGCACGTCATATAATCCGTTTCTATAATATCCTTAGGCACTAAACCTTTTTCTACCACCCACTTCTCTTTATCGAATTTAATAATACTAATATAAGCTTTGTCTATGAAGGGATGTCCACACTAAGTGTGTGGCTTGTTCACAATGCATAAAGCTAACCGACAGCACCCTATACTAACTATTACCTTTAACCTCAGCAAGTTTTGATGGAACTGCGGACAAATTCCTTTTAACAAGTGGGGAGAAAACTCGCACACTCTACGCAGAAGTATTTGATCCCAGATTTTCACCCGGTGCCACAGTCCGGGATCAAACGCGGGATCATCCTGCTGCGAAGCGAAAGCGCTAAGCCACCCCACCCTTCAAGGTCTACTTCTTCAACAAGGGCGATCGCACTGTGATATCAATTTATCATTGTTTTGTGCCTTTCACGCCCACTTCATCAAACCCAGCCCATATCACTGATCAACGCGTGGTTTGTTAAGAAATCCCTGACTTATCGACTTATCAGTTGATTTTTTACTGAAAAATGTAAATTCCTGACCATTTCCCGCATTTTTCAAATGCCCAACTTGTGCATGTTACATAAGAGCCCTGACAAACTTCTTCCAAAATTAGCCTTATTCCTGATCAGCGCCACCTACCCATAGCGGCGACTTTGAGAACTACTGTAATCGGAAAGCCAATCAGATGTCGCTAAAATATGGTGACGTCACTGACGGGCACTCTCGAAGCGGGGTTTTACCAAAATGACGTCACCAGATTTTGGCGACATCTGGAGTGGTTGGCTTGCTGATTACAGTAGTTCTCAAAGTCGCCGCTATGGGTAGGTGGCGCTGATCAGGAATAAGGTTAATTAACTGTGCTACCACCTTGAAAAACTGTGCTGGCATATTTAACACTAACAAGTATTTTCAATTTTAATTAAAATTACAAAATTAGTATTGAAAATATAGCAACTTCCTCACTACCAAAATGGCAAGAATAATAGCGAGCAACATGAAGTCGTGTGTCATACATATATAACGACACGCTGCCAAATCAATTAAACAAAATGAGATTGTTGAAACATACCTGTGAGGCAGCCGTAATAATTAAAATGCTATAGAAGATGGGATTTGTCCTTAGGCCTTCAAATATGTTCCGCTCCCCATGAATCTTTCTAGCGTTAATCTCGTTGAACAATGTCATCATGACAAAGGTGTTGAAAATGATGGTAAAATGTTGAGAGGGAGGGGCGTGCAAAGAAAGATTCAAACCCGAGTCAATGTCAAAAATTACATGACCTATAACGGAAAAAAAAAAAAACAATATATTAAATTAGACGATCATTTTAGTAAAACATTAGCGGAGTTTCAATGGTTACGAGTCTTACCAACAAAAAGCAGCGTGAAAATCACAATAAGTTGGTAAACGGCGTGCCCAACAATGTTTTTCATCATGGTTCTGGAGATTAGGGGTTTGGTACGACCGTAAGGTCTTCTTAAGAGCAAATCGGCAGTGGGAAGTTCGGTGGCCAATGCTAGGGAAGCCAGGGTGTCCATAATGAGATTTACCCATAACATTTGTACAGCTTTCAATGGACTGTCCTGTTTTTCATACGCGAAACCATGTTTTAGAACCAAATAAGCCTTGAAGAAACTAAGAATCTTTACCTCAATAGCGCAAGCTCCGACAAAAGCAACAATAACTGCCACAACATTAACAGTAAGCTGAAACTGTAAAAACTTCGCGATGCTGTCGTACACGTTTCTGCCCCACATGACAGCTTTGACGATGCTACTGAAATTGTCATCAGTCAAAATGATATCAGAGGCTTCTTTGGCTACATCCGTTCCGGCAATGCCCTTTAATAAAATTATAAGTTTAACGTCTTGGAATATAACACTCGAAGATAGTCATTTTAGAAACATACCATGGCAAAGCCGACATCAGCTTTTTTCAGCGCAGGACCATCATTTGTTCCGTCACCTGTCACAGCGACTACTTCCCTATTGGCGCTAATTTTACTCTCGATAATACCTTTAACAAGAGTATATTTGTCCTGAGGCGATGATCTGGCCAAGACTCTCAACCTGGGCCACACTTTGTCTAGGAGGTGTTGTTGAACCTAATAGCGTGAAAAAATTAGGTTTTAGCCTCAGCAACTCACCTTATTGAGTACATAGTATGGCAAATATTTACCTCATCATTGGCGTCTCGTATCCTGGCATTGAACTCTTTTCCTTCAAGGACTAGAAAATCGTCACCCGGTTTTATGATACCACATTTGAGGGCGATGGAGCGGGCGGTGTTGACATTGTCGCCAGTCACCATGCGAACGGTGATGCCCGCCTTCTGGCACTTCTTAATTGCATCAGGAACCTCCGGTCGAACTGGATCTTCAATGCCGACAACCAAGAGGCAAGTCAAATCTCTAATGATCGTCTCTTCACTTTCCCAATCCGGTTCACTGTCGTAGTGAACTTGATTCGGCTCCGCTGGGCCAGGCACATAATCTTTGTACGCAACGCAGATGGTGCGAAGGCCATCGCAAGCCATGGGCTCGATGACCGATTTTACCAAACGTAAAGATTGCTCGGGGCTAAAGACCTCGAGCCTTCCCTCTGCTCCCATCGTGAAGCTGCACCTATTTACGTCAATACAATTTGAAGCGACATTAGAACACTCAATTATACACTGGACGCTGTGGTCAAACTTACTGTTTTAAAACCATTTCAGAGGCTCCTTTGGTGAAGACACGGTACCCGCCAGTTGGTAAAGGTACAACGGTACTCATCGACTTTCTGACCGAGTTGAAAGTATACACTTTGAAGAGCTTCTCCTCTGGCATGTCGTCTCTGATTGCCTGAAAATCTCTTCCCAAGTCCAGGACGTAACCCAACAGGGCACATTCAGTCTTGTTACCCACTTGCTTCGGCAACTCTCCGGGGTTTTCAGGAACCATACATCTTGATGTATAAGAACTATTGATGGATATTGAGCTGACTATTTTATCCACAACGTGGGTTGGTATAGCTCCCCTTGGAGGAACAGTTTTGAAGTGCTCCGCTGGTAATCGAATACGGTTAAAATTAGTCTTTTAAGAACTAACTTGAAACGCTTGAACATTGCGAATTCAATACGAAATTACTTACAACACGTGTAGCTTTGTACCACCGTCATACGATTCGTAGTGAGAGTTCCCGTTTTATCTGAGCAAATTGCGGTTGCATTGCCCATAGTTTCGCAAGCGTCTAAATGCCGCACTAAATTGTTGTCTTTCATCATTTTCTATTAATGGAATTGAGTTATAAAAATGATGGATTTAAGACAGTAATGGCGTTATTTGGGGGCATACCTTCACTGAATATGCTAAGGCCAATGTTACTGCTAATGGAAGACCTTCTGGTACAGCAACTACGAGTACAGTGACTCCAATGATAAGGAATTTCACAAAGTGCTGCGTGTAATACGCGCTCCAGGGTAATTTGTGAATAACAAAGGTATCAATCGCAAACCGAATTATCAATATAAGTACTGTTAGGATAGCGATAGTAGAACCTGAAACATTTTAAAAAATATTTAGAACAATATATTGTTTGGACAAAAATTTAAATTCCTTATAGGAATAACATGGTAATTTCCGGAATTATAGGATTATATGGGAGAAAAAATGTGTTTTTATAGGAAAATACAGGATTAAAAATGCTCATAAAAATCCTATTTTACTTAAACGAAGTAGAAAAGTATTAATACTAAACAACAAATTGGATTTTACTTTGAAAAGAGGAACATAGATGAAGAATGCGCGTGAGGAAATTTGTTTTCACGCTATAGGATCGGCAACTCCCCATCTCGAGCGACAGCTTATTCTGTATATACTCTGTTACAACATCGGTTGTCAGTACGCGCAAAGCTAGGTCTCTATGTAACCTAGCTTTGTGCGTGCTGACAAGAGACGAAAAACTCGCGGATATTAAAATCCTGAAGATCCTGAAGTTTTTTTGGTCTCTTGACAGCACGTACAAGGCTACGTTACATAGAGACCTAGGTTTGCGCGTGCTGACAACCGATGTTGTAACAGAGTATATACAGAATAAGCTGTCGTTCGAGATAGGGAGTTGCCGATCCTATAGCGTGAAAACAAATTTACGCACGCGCATTCTTCATCCATGAGAGGAACTTAAAAATCCTGAACTCAACAATTTCAATGTCTAGTCAAATGTGATCTCGATAAAAGAGCTAAATTTTGATAATTTATGCTAAACTTTAAGAAAACTTCGACTAGGTGAAAAATATAGGATATTATAGGACCTTTCATGAAATTATAGGATTTTATAGGACCACTGTGCTCCCTGCATCTAGATTTCGTCCTAAATAAATGTCTGTAAGCGTCCGAAAGATATATTACCTGCATAGCCAATCTGGATGGCTAATTTAGTGAGTTTCGCCTGTAGGACAGACTTTTCCTTGCGCGGATTGACTTCGTCGTCTTTCTTAGCAGGAGCTTCGGGCTCTTGAACGTGAGTGTTGGCAGTGGTGGCGTTCATTAAATGAGAGTTACCCGCAGGGGCTTCTTCGTCTAAATTTGCGATAATTTCGCAAATAACGCCGAAACGGAAACAAATTGGTATAAAATTAGTTTAATGAAAAATTTCACAACTTATCAAGCCGCGACCTTTTTGTAACAAAGGCTTTTCAAATTAGCCCATACCACCTAGCAAAAAAGTAACCGAATTAATTAGCCATAGCGAATAGCTGGAAATATACAACCCATGACACTACACCAGCTGCGTCTGACTTATTTTCATTTCTTCAAGTATGACTTACCAAGTGACTTATAAAACCACAAAATCATATATATACGGGAAAGTATAAGCTTACGGTAAATTGCGACTAGATATAAAGCGTTTCAATTCATACTTACAAGCCCAACACTTAAAACACAAAAGCCAATGATATATAGAAGCATGATATATATATAACATTAATTCACCACTATATAAAGTACAGTAACACATTTCTATTAAGTTCCCCTTTGAAAGAACACTTCAGTAATTCCCGAAATACCAAGCAATATTTGGTAGAGAAACCTTAAAGAAACCAATAGGAGCTGAAATTCAAAGAAGTATAAGACGCAAAAACCCCGTAAAAGCAATTGCACTTGATATTTAGGGATACTGCAGCAAAGACTTCATTTTGCGACTCGCATTGCAATAATGGCGGTTAATATAATTTTAAGTTGTTCAAATCGGCCGCAATTAAATCGTAGAAATACAACTTGAAACTAGTTATTAATTAACAACTAGTTGAATTTTTCTGATTAAATTCAATTGTGATTTGCTGAGTTCAATAGGCAGTGGCGTCGCTAGGCCTTTCCAAACTTAGCCCCCCCAAAATAATCCGTAAACCCTACCAAAAAATTGCTGTTAGCAACCTAAAATTCTGTAGCAATATATAAAAAATTTTCAATATCAAACAGTAAAATTTTGAAGAAAAAAACAGATGGAAACAAGTAAAATGTTTCATGTTCTTTCGAAGGGAGTCCCAATAGTGTGGACTAAAAGCTAACCAAAACTAAAAATAAACCTAAGACGTGAACCCACTATGCAATTTTAGCCACATCGTAGTATACGATAGGCTCTTAGTTTGACCCGAGCCGTAGTAGTACTGGCCGGGGTTTTCGCTTTCGTTATCGTCAGATTTTAGCTTAAATGGAACCAATAGTGGTAGCTGAGCTCAGTTAGAGATTTTATTTTAATTAATAATTTTTCACACCGCACCCGGGAATTGAACCCGGCTGGCTGGCGCAGCAGTAAGACACGCTACCACTGTGGGGTCGGACACTTCTGATTTTTGTTTAGGGTCTTTGAATTTTTTTCTTTTTATTCATGTGCTAATTAAATAGATAACGATGTGGCTACTATTAAGTCCCAGCCCTTGGGCCATCTTGTTTAATATTAAGTTCTTATAATAACTTTAAAATAGTTTGCCCAGATTTAGCCCCCCCAAATTTCAAACCCTAGCGACGCTACTGTCAATAGGCCAATCCATTAATGCCAAATAGTGCCGCTAACTGTGGAACGAGTCAGGTCCGGTGGTACGCCATAAAATGGGGGAGGAATACACGGGAAAATGGCGGGCGATCTTTCTGATTCATCAGGCCTACGCTACACCGCCCGCCATTTTTCCGACTATTTCTCCCCCCATTTTCTTCGTCCCACCAGACCAGAGTCGTCCCACAGTTATCGTAGCGTGCCTATTTCACTCATCCTTGTTCAGGTTTGCTTAACTGTTCCGCGGCTTGTTTTGATAGATTTTAAGTTCTCTTTGAGCTCAACTTAAAGGACCACAATAGAGTTTGAAAATTTGTTTAAATGCTTCAGAGGTTAAATTCACATTAATTGTAATTCACGCTAATATTCGATTTAGAATGAGAGCTCGCAAAACGAAGCTATCTTGGCCCTTCATAACCTAAGCAGAAAACACGCCATTTTTGCAAAACGAGTCTTCGAAAAGTGGATAGTTTTTCACCCTTATTTTACACTTCAAAGCATTAGCAAAACTCAGCGAGTACATAGTTTGGTTCAATCTAAACAACGCAGTACGATTTCATAGATTTATTATGCTCAGCCACCAATAGAATTACCAGCGTGGAAAGAAAGTTCTTTTTTTGGAAGCGAATAGCGCCCAATTTCAGATATATAATAAAAAGCAAGTACGCAAAGTTTCGTAAGCACATCAGTGTACGTAAAAAGCCCAAATTAAAAAAGTTTTGTATAAAAAAATAAATGAATTAAAAGAGTATCTACGGGAAGAAAACCCAGCGATACCATGCAGTAAACTAATCTCAAGTAATAAGGAGAGTATCACTACGTAATAATGGTACTTATAAACAAAAATAAATAACGGATGAACAAAAACATAAATTCTAGTGAATATTTTAGATATTCATGCACATAATTAGTACGATACGTTTGGGGAGTGTGTGTTAAGATTTAAAGCGGTTAATCCGATAAAGAATTGAAAACTGATTGTTACACTACGAATTAACACTAAACTTCATAATATGAGAAGTATACTATACTTGTCTTCGAGACAAGTGTAAGACAAAGCGGGGTAATTGTAACATGATTCTTCCCAACATCATTTTACATTTGGAGCAAGGTTATTAAACCGATTCACATACGCGAAGGATAAATAGTTCGCTCATCATTACTCAATTAGCGCTGCTTAAATATTTGCCAAGGCGCATGCGCTTATGGTCATTTTTGTCCCACGTCAAGACAATCAAGGTTTGTAGGTTGATTGCCGAGGAATTAGTACAGAACAGTTATAGAATTCACCCTAGCATGGTGCGATGCCCATCTGAAATTCGATGAGCGGGAGAGCATACAAAAAGGGGTATCACGCCTGGGAAGAATCATGTTAAATAACTGAAGTATTAAGAGGATACAGAGTGTCATCCTTCTATTATCCCCTTCTGATAATATCTATTTAACATATTTTAATAATTTCCCGAAAACTTCGCAGAAACTTGCATTATTAAATGGAAATACCAGTCCAAATAAGATTTGGACCGCTTTAAATCTTTACATGTAATGTTCCTAATTGTGACATTTGGGTGGTAAAAGGGAGGGTGTTTCGGAATTCCAACAAGGTGAATATACTGACGGTACTGAGTTATAAGCTTTCGGTGTTCACGATGTTACCCACCCATTTCCAAAACTCTGTATTGTAGACAATGTCGTAGTTAAAAATCATGTGCATTTATATCTAAAATGATTCGAAACTAAAGTTTGAACTTAGTTTTCCGAAGAACATAAAATAAAAGTGAATATATCAAAATGTAACCGTATCTTTATGGTTTCAGTTTGATAAATTAACTACTTTTATAGTTCATTAAGAGGACAGTGAATTCGACGTGAACAAATAAATTTTTTATACATTCCTCGTTGATTTAACAAGCCATCTTATCCTTTAAAAACCTACCAATAGATTGATGGGGGTGAGATTCGCGATTTCACTGGCTAGATATGAATCACGTGGTGCGTAAAGCATTAATAAATAAGAGATAGTGTTGGACCGAAACTTCTTTCACTAATAGAAAGCCATTGATATATTTATTTCCCAAGAAGTTAACTGCCTGCTAAGCTAGGAAAAGACTAGTTTTAGCTCCGCCCTTCTAGACGGTTTCCGATTGGTTCCTGCCATGCCCATTAGCAATGTAAAATTGGTTTGTAGAAGATTAGCCTACATGTTACGGGAGCCGCCGACACGTTCCGGGCGCCACGGGGAGCCGCCGACAAGTTACGGGCGCCACGGGGAGCCGCCGACAAGTTACGGGCGCCACGGGGAGCCGCCGACAAGTTACGGGCGCCACGGGGAGCCGCCGACAAGTTACGGGCGCCACGGGGAGCCGCCGACAAGTTACGGGCGCCACGGGGAGCCGCCGACAAGTTACGGGCGCCACGGGGAGCCGCCGACAAGTTACGGGCGCCACGGGGAGCCGCCGACAATTTACGGGCGCCACGGGGAGCCGCCGACAATTTACGGGCGCCACGGGGAGCCGCCGACAATTTACGGGCGCCACGGGGAGCCGCCGACAATTTACGGGCGCCACCGGGAGCCGCCGACAATTTACGGGCGCCACCGGGAGCCGCCGACAATTTACGGGCGCCACCGGGAGCCGCCGACAATTTACGGGCGCCACCGGGAGCCGCCGACAATTTACGGGCGCCACCGGGAGCCGCCGACAAGTTACGGGCGCCGAAATTCGCTTTAATACTCTCACAACCTAACGATTGTATAAGCTAAACGATGATATATCTTCAATCAAAGTACAATAACTGGCAACTAAGGGCGACATGATGAAATATTAACCGTTTTGGAATTACAATAGCGTCTAATCTTCCTATGTATAATTTTGTTCGTACCAGTTCATGGAATGCATTAAAAAATTAACTGTTCTTCGTAAATTCACTTTTAAAAATTATAAATTAAAATGGGTTACAGTTGACTTAAATCTAAACGTAAAAAAATACTACATAAAAAAATTGGTCACTACGGTTTAAAAAAAACGAAACAAAAGAGGGGTAGAAAAACAATTACCATCCAACGGTTCGTCAGGAGAGTTTAGACGGGGAGTCAGGGGGGATAATTCCTTGGTACTGTTAGCGTCTTTACGACATGCTGTTTACGAGAATATATAAATATATAGAGATATGTAATAAAAATTTAACACAAAAATAAACACTCCGTTACACATGCACAAAAATCGTATATATGATCACATAACACAAAATTCGATGGCCACAGCTTTTTGCTCAAATTATATTTGGCATAAGTTATGAATAAAACAATATAATAACGACAATACATAAATGTAGAATATAAGGTATTGAAATTTATCATGCAATTGATATTAAGTATATCCATAAGTAACTCAATAACAATAAGTATGACACTTAACTATTTTTATATAGAGGGTTTTGTTGTACCTTGTTATTGATAGGTGAAAACTTGATATTCATGTTTCGCGCAACTCTAAAATCAAAGTACTATCTCTGGACTTAACAGAGATCGATTCTAAGAACATTTTTAAAAAATAACGTGTTGGTTGACGGGAATTATGTTTTATCCATTATCATTGTCATACTTAATGAAGTTATTGTTGTTAAGTGACTTATGGTGAACATGAATTTCCTAGAATTTTAGCATTTCAAGTATATTACTGTATGATTGTTTTAAAAGAGAACTGACCATCTAACATCTGATACGCGTAGATCAAAACTGGCTGACGAGATAATTTGGGAATTTTTAAATTCACAAGAAAACCTTTTTGGTTAAAATATCTTAATAATTACTTTTGCGCCTTTGGGCTCGACTAGACAGCTTTTTACTATTTTCTTTTTCCAAATGTGTAATCAGTTAAATTTTCTACGTTTAAGACCAACAGTTCTACGTGTCTCTACATCGTAACCCCGAAACTGCCCTAAATGGACTTATTATCACTCGCCCATAATATTAGTGTCAAGCAAATAATTATATCGTATATTACACGAATTCCTAGTGGGTATTCCTCAATAGCAGCTCCTATTGTTGAGTCTTAGTTCTCTTTAGATACAATCAGACAATTAGAACTACAAAAATCAATCCAGGAAATTCATTTAGGATACATATCCATGCATTGAGTTTAAATTTACACAGAAATTATGTAGATTATGCCTTGTAATATACTGAATTGGTAAGTTTTACGACGCTAAAAATTTTCAGTTAGGTACTTCGTGCAGTAAGTCTACTCTCTACAGTTCAGATGTTTTAATATTTCACGAAACCCAACTAGTCGTTTGAATTCGCCTTATGTTTAATCAGCGCCACCTAAGGTGTAGCGGCGACTTTGGGAACTTGAAAAAATCGCGACCAATCAGAGGACGCTGTTTGTCCGACTATTTTTTTTATTGGGGATATTTGGAGAAAAAAATGTTTAGACGAGTGTGATGTAGATTTTAACCATTTTCGGCAACTAAAACGGCTGATTCTCGTTAAAACGGTTAGAAAACTGGCAAATCGTGTTATTCTCGAAGATATATAAGCGTTTAAAACAAGTAAGACAACTTTTTATTCGTTTTATACCCGTTAAATCCATCAAATCGCGTTAAGCCTTGGCTATTTCTTGCAGCATTTTCCATTGATTGACGTCGTTTTCACTGTCCAAGATTTACTTTTCGAGAAATTTAACATTTTACTTAAAGAAACATGGCATCAAAGAACCGTTGTTTCTTAAAATGCTGCAACAACAGTTTGAAATCCCTTTCTTACCATTTTTTCCCAAAAGACGCCACAATGAAACAAAAATGGATTGATGCCATAACTAACGCACTAGGACCGTTGCCCACCGACCTGTATAGCGCCCGAGTTTGTTCGAAACATTTCATAGAATCAGATTATTTCCCCACCGCTAAACCAAAGCCTAAACGCTTAAAACCTCAGTCGTGTCCGTCTGTATTTCGGAATACTAACGTAATGGTTGAAACTGATGAACACGTTCCGAAACAGCCTTTCTGTCGTTTGAGCCCTGAACAAAGAACTGAAATTTTGGAAGAAATGGGAGCTTTGTCTTTTGATCTGGAAGAGCTTGAGGAATCAAATGGCGGTGATATTAAGAAGGTGGAGTTGCAAGATCCCGACCCAGAAAACCCATTACCTAATATTATATGCCTTCACGATGCTGATGAGCTCGAATCTGAGTCTCAGAGAAGCAGTATTGCCTCGGTGCAGTCAAGCCAATCTTTGTCGTTACCTAGCAGCGGAATTTCTTTGAAATCTACATACACTCCTAATACCCCTGGCAAAGTACAACTTGTGAGAAAACAATTAGAATTACTATCCTTGCGTGCCAAAGAAAAATTTACTGTGACTAGATTTGTTAGCAATGATACTGCTATTAGATTTTATACAGGCTTCCCTTCATATGAAGTTTTTTGGGCGTTTTATCAACTTCTGTTACCAGAATGCGCAAAATTAAACTATGTTGGTCAGGAAACGAACCAAATAAGAGATAACACCGATAAAGACTTTCATGAAGTTGTCAAGCCCGGCCGTCCTAGAAAATTAAACCCAATAGAGGAGTTTTTCTTGACACTGGTTCGATTAAGATTGGGAACCCAGGAACAGTTTTTAGCTGATCTGTATAATTTGTCGCAAGGGCATGTTTCACGAATAATTAACACGTGGGTGTTGTTTCTTTACGAACGTTGCCTTCACCTACCAGTTTTTGCTTCATTGGAAAGGGCTCTCGAGTTGACCTCGGCCAAAATAAAAAAACGTTATCCAGATTTACGGATCATCGTAGACTGTACAGAGTTTAAACTTGAAAAACCATCTGCGTCAGAAGCTCAACGAGAAACCTTCAGCGCTTATAAGCATTGCAACACGGTCAAAGCGCTTGTTGGAATGGCTGGATCAGGACACTTAACTTATTGTTCAAACCTATACTGTGGAAGAACATCTGATAAAAAACTTATTCTTCATTGTGGCCTTTTGGACATGTTGGAAGAAGGTGACGGTATCATGGCTGACCGGGGTTTTGATATCGCTAAAGAACTTGCTTTGAAGAAACTGAAGCTATACATTCCTGAATTTCTTCAAGGTCGTGACCAGTTCACCGCATCACAACTCTCCGAAACACGCAAGATTGCTTTTGCCAGAATACACATAGAAAGAGCTATTGGTCGGGTTAAAGAATTTAAAATTTTGAAAGGAGAAATTCCATTGACTTTAACACCTATGCTCGAGAAAATATATGTAGTATGTTGCCATTTGTCAAATTTCACCGGTAAGCTGGTTCAAAAATTGGATTAAAAGTAGATTGTGCTATCTACCGATGGACATCAAAACAGAAAAGTCTATAAATGTTTTTAAAAACAGGCTTAACCAATACATAAAACAAGATATGGTTTAAAGATAATTAATTTTAAAATTTCTAAAGTGAAAAATAATTTTAAATGATTATAAATATTGGAGTGTAAAATAATTTTAAATGAATATACATAATGAAGTGTAAAATAATTTAAACTACAGGACACCTTTGTAAATAAGTTCAGACTTAAAGGTATATCCTAATAAAAGCTTTTTATTATTATTATTATTATTATTATTATGTTTTTGGAGAGGTTTTAATAAAAACGGGCTCATTCGTAAGGCTTACAAAAAGATGTGACACGAGAAACACCACATCGTTACCAGGCTGGGAAATAAGGATATTTTTTAAACTAGTCCTTGGGACCAGTGACCCCTCTAGTCCCCGAAATAATTAACTGGTCTCCGGACTGGTCCCAGCCTTTGTGCTCCAATAGATTTGCAATTAATAAACTGGTCCCGAGGACCAGTAATCCCCACTTTTTGAATTAAAAAACTAGTCCAAGCAATTAATAAACTGGTTTTGGACCAGAGGAAGTGTGCTATTTCCCAGCCTGATCGTTACTCATTGGGAGTTTTGTTTTGGCAGGTCCCATTGCCTACTGCCGTTATCATTTAGACATAAAGATTTTATTTTTTAAAACAAATGGTTAGGATGATACACCAAATTTTCAGTTACGTTCTTACTCAGTTGGTTTTTCAAACATTTCCTTGGCAAAGGATGGTAAGAGATGCATGTAATATTTAGTAGAAAGTTTGGGAAGTAAGCTGCCGTTGGTGAAATTGTTATTTTTCATTATCATCAAAATTTCAATGTCACCAGGTGGTACAAATACCACCAAAAAACACACAGGCATATTGCAAACTAGAAGCTGTCCCTGAATTTGATGGTACACATCCGAATTTTTCTTAAGCTCAAGTTCTTCAGTTTCTTCATCCACAAAGAGATAAAAATTACCAGAGGCAGCTTTTGTCCTAATAGTTTCCTTATTCTTAAAAATAGCGTACGGGCACTTTATTTCTACTAGGTATAGTTGATCTTCAATCAATACAAGGCGATCAGGGCTAGCTCCGAGAAAACAAAACTGCGGGTTGACAATTAATCCAACAGAAGTGTGGCTTTGGGTCTTGATGTTCTGTGTGAATAACGAGAAAGCTGCCGGCTCGTATTTCAACCCATGATCCAATGATTTCGCTGTAACAAAATTCCTCTTTTGTTGAAATGTTTTTACTGGATCAGTCTCATCTCGCATTTTTACAAAAGTTCCAAACATGGATGCCGTGAGCCGATGACTCCTCTGCTTATGCCAATAATGTGAGCGGCTTTGTAAGCGAGTTTTAACCTCAGTATATTTTGATCCAGCTAAATCTACTTGGATACTTTTCAATACCTTAATTTCATTATCAGAAATGTTCAGAAAATTTTCATTCCTTTCCCTCGTTGGAGTTTTAGCTACCCATTCCCACAACTTGTCGATCAAAAATGTATTTTGGTGTATTTTAGGTTGGACTGGAATACACTCGTTCGATTTTATTGTACCGATGACTGGCATACTTATGTCCATTTTGTCAAAGAGTTTAACGAAATTTTCCAATTTTTCTTTAGATATCGGTTGAGACCCCGGTGGCAACACATTAAACGTACGAACCGCGCACCCTAAAAGAGCTTTCCTTGGTTTGGCTGGGTCGTGTTTAACAATTTCCAAATCACTAAGAAGAAACGGCTCGTCTGTTTTTGGTTTCTTGACATGCCACATTTGAAGCCTGCTGGTGCACGTCCCACGTAGCGGCAAGGTTTCAGCTTTTATTCTTACGATGTCAATGAGTTGATATAAAAGTGCTATCGAATGTTTACAATCACCGTCATTTCCCGCAGGGCAAGAGCATGCTATCCATTTTAATTGATTTGGTTCTTTGGCGATATTGAAACAGGCAAACATGTTGTAGGTTTTGGGTCTTCTATCCGCGTCACATGTAGCTCTTATGAAAATGACATTTCCTAGAGCACCGGTTCAACTCTAATTAATCTCAATCAATCAAAATGTCATAATGTGACATACCTTTTCTGTTGCTTTGAATACCTAAAATCTTCTCCTCCCTAAAAAGCATGAATCCTTCCTGTTTCTCACGCTTTGTCTTTGAGTGACTTTCGGCAATCCCATCTGACAAATCTGTTAGAAATACGTTTTCACCCCATCCTTCCTTTGGGGTAACTCTTCCTTGTAAACGAAGGAGTCCTTTTTATGAAATAACAAATTTGGTTTATTTTCAAAAAGGCTGGTGGCCATAATGAATATCAGCAACTTCATTCACCTTCTTTTGACATGTTTGGGTTTACAACCATTACGTCGATGCATGCTTTACACATATAATCATCTATTAAGTCCAGGCTGTCTTCATCCAAATTCACGCAAGTTAGATGGTACCATTCTACGCACAATGAGCATTGCACCATCTTTTTGGAGTTGTCTTTTGGTTGCTGGCACAGGCAATACAACCTAGGAGAATCATCTCCCAAAGTACTTGCAGTTGTAAACGCACACGGTTTTTTCTTCACTTTCGCTGACACAACGTCAGCCAGCTTTCGTTTTGGCAAAGCCATCATGAAGATTTTATGAACAATATGAAGCTTAGGACGTATTTAACGCAAAAACAAAACAGTTCGATCTAAGTAAATTCACAGAAAATGTTAAATTTCTCGAAAAGTAAATCTTGGACAGTGAAAACGACGTCAATCAATGGAAAATGCTGCAAGAAATAGCCAAGGCTTAACGCGATTTGATGGATTTAACGGGTATAAAACGAATAAAAAGTTGTCTTACTTGTTTTAAACGCTTATATATCTTCGAGAATAACACGATTTGCCAGTTTTCTAACCGTTTTAACGAGAATCAGCCGTTTTAGTTGCCGAAAATGGTTAAAATCTACATCACACTCGTCTAAACATTTTTTTCTCCAAATATCCCCAATAAAAAAAATAGTCGGACAAACAGCGTCCTCTGATTGGTCGCGATTTTTTCAAGTTCCCAAAGTCGCCGCTACACCTTAGGTGGCGCTGATTAAACATAAGGCGAATTTCAAAATATTGACTGGAAGGCATCGGTAAAACATCGAAATTTTGAAACGTTTCTAATATACACGTTCTTGTGAAATCGAAAACGATCTTTCGAGATTATTACGATAAAACTTAACTAGTTGGTTTTTAAGTGAAATACACATATGAACCTAAGCTACAAATGCTTAAAACCAGTTGTAAGTTGAATTACCAAATTGAAATTTGAATGAATTGAATTAATTTGGTAAGGAATAAAGATCTTCGATTTATAAAATTGCAAAACATTTTATAAAGCTAAGATATTTACTAATTTCATTTGATTTGATTCTTATACTAAAACATTCTATCTAAAGACATCGGGCTTCTACTTTCTTTAATCTACAATAACAATTAAAACTAATCGTTCAACTAACTATAGGGAGTCGGGCTTCGCAACCCTAAGATGGTTACCATTATTTAGTACATTTTAAAAACACAACTCTACAAAACACAGTTAATACACATCATAATTCACCAGACTAAATAACAGACTTCACATTGTTAAACACCGGAATTAAGAATTGTTCGCGTTTGATTATATTGTTATCTTGGACAAATTAAACGATTACGCTTGAACGGTAACCATCTTAGTTCGTAATAATTTCCTAATATCAGATGCGGATCTAACAGAAATTATCCAATATATTCCAAGTCACTCAAATTAATAGCGTATCGGAGATACTGACGGTTTGTCATTAACTACAGTGTCTTCGTTTATAATTTTTCGTTTGTTAGCGCAAGATGTAACCACAAAGCGTATTCAATCAAAAATCCTAAAAAAACCACTAATAATTTAAACTACGAGCCAGAACGACTTGTATGAAGACTTAGATCCAGGAGCTGGAAGCCACGCAATAATAAAGGCATGGCGTGTGGGCACGGTTTTCACCAATGGTGTGCGAGTACTCGTTATGTTCGAGTACTAGACTAGATACTCTATAAGAACATATTGAAATGCTCGAGAAAAATTCTACTAGCTTTGTAACTAATTAAATACTCGAATCCAAGGCTTATAATTTTAGCAGACGATGTGCTCATGAGCATTTATTTTGAAAATAACCCGTTTCATGTTTCATTGTTCACTAACATTCTTTTAAACTTGTTAGATATTAAATATTAGATATTAGAAAACTGAACATCTTCGTTATTTTCTAAAAATTTACTCGATTAATGCTCGATAAGTAAATATGTGGGACTCGATAAATACTCCAAAAAAAAAGAGCCAATAAGATCATTTAAACTTTTCGTTACGTGTTGGAGGGAGGGACTGGGCTATGAGTCGGACTGAAGTAAATACTAATTAGCCGTTCTCCATTCCTACTTCTAAAATTAAAGCTATCCCTGGTAACACTAATACTTCAAAATATAACGCTTTAAAAACCATTCTAGGTATCCTCGCATATTGTCGCCCTACGAACGCCTTTTAATCGGGCTCTCTTTGTGACAGTATAGAAACCACATCTTGTAGCATCATCAAACGAAAATAATTAAACGAAGAACAACGTATCAATGACGTTTACCAAATAATTCGATCATGCTATCCTCGTATTGAGAGATATCACTATCTATATTACATTAATAGGCGTGGCCAATCTCCCAATTTCATACCAATACAACTAACTATTATGTCTAAATTGATTGGATAATTTCCGTACAATCGACATCTAGATTTAATTAAAACTATTATACTATCCAAAATAGTGCATAAAAATCCTCTTTACATTATCCTATTTAAAAGGTTATTTATTCCCTTATGAACATGCATGCACCCAAGTATCAGAGAGATGGGGGACCAAAATTTGTCATCTGTCGTTTGTTTTAAAAATATAACGGAAAAAACAAACAAATAATCACCTGTGCCATCTTTCTTCTTTTTACGATTCTTTTTGGCTTCTGTATTTTGAGATTACATGCAGGCATAAACGGGAAAATAGTCAAAAAAGATTAGTCGATGTGGCCATTTAAACGCGCGTGGTGGTGGTGGATAACACCATATTATAGGTAATTCCCGACACTCAGCCCTAGTAAAAAATGGGGAGGTACAAGCCGTATAATAAATTCGGGTGGTCCGAGGTTACACACCTAAATGGATCATTCTGGTGGTGGTACATTTTGAAAAATGCAATTGGAACGATAAGATACAATAGGGACTGTAAGATTTTTATAACACCAATAGAGTGTCTTCGAGTTTGCTCTGTCCAGGTTTTAAAATCGAAAGTAAAATTTATTCCGCAGTTTTCAGTGGCTTACTTCCGACTTTAATTTGGAGCAAAATTAAAGACCTTTTTTTGTTAATAACGATGGGGTTTCAAGAGATTTTAGTGTTGTGCTTCAGTTTTCAGTGATAAACATGAGAAGTTTCCATGATCAAGGCGATGATATAAAAAAGTGGCTACTATTAACTTATTCCATTTACTTGTCTGGGACACTCTGAAAGCGCACTGGGAAATTTTCTATGTTCCATTGTAATTCACTATAAGATGCTCCGAACATGAAGCATATTTTGTTTACAGAGCAATCTGAAATTAACTATCCTGGCCCTCTGCCAGATTTTATGACGCAATTGAGCAAGTAGCCAGCGATCTCTGAGCAGCAATGAGCACGTATGAGATGAAGGCTTGGAGAGACCAAATTCTCTGCACATGCGCAATAGGCGCAACAGTGAAGCTATAGTTAACCACTCTGATCTCTGTGAGCCAGTAACCGTCTTTTTGTATTTACCCTTTTTGAATCCGAAAGACAACATTTCAAAGATAACAACAAAATTGTGAAAAACTTTTATTTTTGAAATTACTTTAAGTTAAATGACATTAAATTTAAAGTTACTAATTCCAATATATCTTGTCTTTCCGTCGTTTAAATTGCATAAATTTTGCATACACGGGCATTTACAACTACGCTAGTGGTTAATCGAGACACTTTTGCAAAATGTCAATTATTTAACTAATTTATTCGCCTAATTAGTTACATAATTGACATTTTGCAAAAGTGTCTCGATTAACCACTAGCGTAGTTGTAAATGCCCGTGTATGCAAATTTTATGCAATTTAAACGACGGAAAGACAAGATATATTGGAATTAGTAACTTTAAATTTAATGTCATTTAACTTAATGTAATTTCAAAAATAAAAGTTTTTCACAATTTTGTTGTAATCTTTGAAATGTTGTCTTTCGGTTTGTAAAGCCTTGAAATTTTTTATTTGAAACACTTGCTTGGAAATGAGCAGAAACTAAAGGCATATGAACAACCCCTCCCCCCTTCCCAAGTTGGCTTTAGCTCGACCTTAACGGATCACGTGACGTCTGACTCCTGGGCTGTGCGCCGAGGTAGGTGCGCGTGAGAGATAGATTGGGCTGAGCCGTTTTAGTTGCCTTCCCTTCTCCCGCTTTGACTCTCCTTATACATGCTCACTGTGAGCAGGTAATTGGAATACGCCATATTAAATACGTACTCATGAGGGTCAAAAACCTTTTAACTGATATTTGTTTAGCAATAAAACTTCTTCACGTAGTATCACCTGAACACAACACTAATATATCCACAAATTCATGGTATTACGCTTAAGATTTCGTTCGAAAAAGTTAAATGGGATGGGGGTGTACATGTGGTCATGACTGTCATCACATGCAATGTAAATAATTTCATTTTCAAATATACTGAATAATAGTATACATATGAAAAATTTGATTTGGGTCCAATTCAATTTTCCATATATTATCTAAACTGATGTGGTATACACATAAACTGAAGAAATTTGGATAAAGTAGGTTTCGTTTTTTGGATGGCAACCAACTCATGCTTTTGCGGAATAAAACGAAGTTTGAAAAATATTATTTAAACCCAAATTTGAGCTATTACAGAAGGAG
This sequence comes from Phalangium opilio, assembly GCF_054372755.1. NCBI lineage: Eukaryota > Metazoa > Arthropoda > Arachnida > Opiliones > Phalangiidae > Phalangium > Phalangium opilio. The sequence goes on from NW_028324165.1 coordinate 6,105,067, forward strand.
TACTAAAATGAATCAACAAGAATTTTATGGTTTTAATAAGCCCACTAAAATGTTTCGTACAAAGAAGCTTTCCTCAATAAGTTTATAAGATATATTCCATAAGTATTATACTTCGTAATGCTAAGCCTTTGACAGCGCCTCACCAGGCATCGCTTTACCAGAATCTATGACGTTTCACCTACGTCACTTCATGACAAGGTCTCAGTATCCAGTGACAAACTTATGGAACATACCTTACTGTGGGGTGAATTTTGTAGATTCAAGTACACGTGGTATCCTAAAGGACGCTTGTTGAGTCATTTAAGCACCCCTTATTGATAAAATTAAGATTGTGTAATTTAAAATTTGCCATAATTTTGATGTGCAATGTGTCGTACTCTTCGGAGCCTCAAGTGCTCTGCGGAACTGAACTGAACTGAAGGATACTGGTTTAATACGCCAAAAACCGTTTTATGCGCAATTAAAGGCATTTGGGGGCTTCTTGAATTTTTGCCTATTTTTTTTACCCTATTTTGAGGGGTCGGGGCTGTAGCATTGTGCATTATTAAACCCATTATGTTATTATTGGGCTATATTCCGAGCTTAAGGGTTCAAGAGTTAGGGTCGAACATGATAAAACGAAATAGAAACTGGGTTACAGCACCTTTCTTTCGCTTCTTTTTCTGGGCATCATCTTCCGTTCTGGCAGCACCGAGGAGGGTGAAGATGATACCAGCCTGGGAATTCACTCCGACTGCTGTTACCACCATTTTCCCACTTCCCTCCATGACATGGGTACCTAAGAAATAAACGGCGTTTTTGAAATTACAAACCTTTTTTGAAAAGAAAATATCCACTAACGACTATTTCACAATTTACTGCTTAAATTTTGCTGCGAGTGAGTACTGTCATGGATAAGGAATACGCGTGAGGAAATTGGTTTTCATGCTACAGGATAGGCAACTCCCTATTTCCGACGGCAACTTATTCGAAATAAATACTCATTTGCAGGATTTAAATCTCGAGATTTTCGATTCGGACAAATGGATATTTCTTTCGTCTCTTGTCAGCACGCACAAAGCTACGTTACATTGAGACCTAGGTTTGCGCGTGCTGACAACCGAAGCTGGAATAATAAGAATAAACTGCCGTCGGAAATAGGGAGTTGCCTATCCTGTAGCGTGAAAACAAATTTGCTCACGCGCATCTTTTATCCATGGTATTATGTAGGCCTGTGCGAGTACTCGAATGAAGGCGAGTACTCGATCGAGTCTCGATACCAATTGAAAGACTCGACTCGAGATTCTATAAGAGCTTTTTCAAGGACTCGAGACTCGACTCGAACCCTAAAAAACTGGACTCGCACAGGCCTAGTATTATGTACTGGGCTTAAATAGTACGCGTGAGTACTCTAGTAGTAAATATTTCCCAAGACCCAATAATACTTGACGAGAGACTAAATTACGAATATTCAGAAAGATAATTTATTCCTGAATGTTGCCCCTTCAACTAATGACTAATTCGTTATTTACAATTAAAATCTTTTCGTTACACTCGCGAGTACTAAGCTTAAATAGTAAATCTTTGGCCAGGGCCCCAAAAAATACTCATATTCAACCTAGTAGTTAGCAAAAGATCTCTTACCCGAATAAAGTACAGGATCGGTGGCCTCCCCCTTTTTGACATGATCAGACTCTCCTGTTAAGGAACTTTCGTCTACTTTCAGATCGTTACTTTGGATAACTATACCATCCGCTGGAAGCAAGTCGCCTGCATAAATACAACAATAAAGAAAATCATTAGCAATTTTTAAATTACATGACAGTTAGAACCCCTTGTTCATGACGTAGTACTGGCAAAGTAGCAAGTCCCTATTATAACGTCATCACCCATGACGGGCTTATTACAGTCAATTTTGAATTATTTATTATAACTATTAGAACCTTATGGTAGTCGAGATTCAACACTAATTTCCAATTAATGATATTAAAACAGAGAATATAGGATTAAATTCGTCAACCCCCTTTGCAAATTCATTTTGGACAATGCAAAAAGCCTCAAGAAAGTGGCTAAATGTGCGCCCGTTTTTTGTTATTTAGAGTTCAATAAATTGCCCCTTTCCAATATAACCCTAAACTTAACAGGTTTTCATCTAAAACATCGATACCGTTTCCAAATTATTGCTTGTTTATCGCGTCATACTCATGCAAGTTAGAGTTAGGTTGCATGACGTAGTACTGGCAAAGTAGCAAGTCCCTATTTATTTATTTATTTATTTAGTGGAACTCGAGGGATAGGGTTGTGAAGCCACCAGGGCTTGAGTACAACCCCCCTCCATGGTAAAAACAAAAACAGCATAGTAGCACATAAAAAAGAACAATATGAACAGAAAGAAAACAAAAACAAAAACCAACAAAATAAATTAATTAAAAAAAACACTAATGGACACACGGGCACACACACTGGCGGTTAGGGGACGGAAGAGAGCCAGGTCGAGACGGCGAGTCGAAACGACTTTCGGCCAGGAGAGTCGAGGAGGGCGGGGGGGAGCGCGTTCCAGTCATTCACCACACGGGCAGTGAAGTGGTGCTGGCGATGGCGAGTGCGGGCTTATTACCCATGACGGGCTTATTACAGTCAATTTTGAATTATTTATTATAACTATTAGAACCTTATGGTAGTCGAGATTCAACACTAATTTCCATTTAATGATATTAAAACAGAGAATATGGGATTAAATTCGTCAACCCCCTTTGCAAATTCATTTGGGACAATGCAAAAAAGCAGAGTGAAAGTGGATAAATGTTCGCCTGTTTTTGTTATTACAAACCCAGTAAAATGCCCCTTTTCCCAAATATCACTATATTGAATACGTTTTTATCCAAAATTTCACAAATTATTGCCACCTTTTCCACAATATTGCTATTTTAGTCACATTCTACCCTAAAAAGAGGCGCTCTTTTAGCCACTCGTCGTTTCTCGACCATTCACATTCACTTTTGAATTCTGTCCAAGTGGGCTACAACTATATTATCTCCCATTTGCCAAAGTTTTCCGTATAATATATATTGCATTGAAAGTAGTAAATCAGCACTTTTAATTTTTGTGACGTGATGAATGCACACTTTTTTTCGAACACGATTTATTAAGGTTTAAAAATCGGAACAAAAAAAAAACACTAAACTTCACCACTCGCTTCAAGCAAATGAGAAAATGGCTACCCCGTTTGATATTTTAATCATAAGTTTATAAAATATGTTCCATAAGAATGACACTTATAGAGAAATTGACTACACGCGGTTTAGCAGTGCAGTCCATCTTCCCATTTAGTCAGCATTATTACTAAGCCTTTGACAGCAGTGCCTCACCAGGCGTATGTCGCTTTACCTCGAATCTATGACCTAGGTCACTTAAAAATTACAAGCTCCAGTTTCTAAGTTACCAGTGACAAACTTATGGAACATATCTCATGAACTTATGTATGTTTTAATGGAGTAAAAATACGAAAGAGGGTAAATGGTACTTACCGTATTTCACTTGACATATATCCCCTACTACGATTTCATTAACGAGTAACTGTAGTAATTCCCCGCCTCTGATCACAGTAAACTTATGTTCGCATTCTATCCTGTTTTGCAATCCTCGAAATTGTCTCTCCTTGGTATAATCGTTGAACGCCGTTACTATAACAACGATGATTACGGATACTAAAATTGCAGCACCTTCGATCCACCCGGCTTCCGCCTCCCCTTCTTCTGGAACTGAAAAGTACAAAACAATATTCATTTTAAAAAAAAATTATTGTGTTCAATGATGGAAAACAGAAGATCAATTGATGCTGAACACATCCACCAGTGTACCAAGCTTGGGTCATACATACCTCCTACATCTGGAGGTGGTTTGTAGAAGGCGAGACCTAGCGACACGACAGCCGCTACTTCCAAAATAATTAACGTTACGTCTTGTAGCGCCTCCCATACTAACTGTAAGAATGTTTTGGGAGGTTTGGGTGGGATAGAGTTGGGACCAAACGTTTCCCGTCTGTGTTCCAAGTCAGCCGCAGACCCGCTTAGCCCTAAAATAAAAAAAAAATCGCAAACAAAATTAATTCTCTAATTCAAATTAAGTTAATACTAGTCATAAAAACGTCATTTATACCGCATATTATATTTCAAAAATGGGTGGTAGGGCCGAACTACAATGAGGGTCAATTTTGAGTTGAAAATGTACAACATTTTGCTATAAGGGACACCGTAAACATTGAAGGGGGTCATCGGAGCCGTTGAGGTTAAGTCCGCCCATGGACTAGTGGTGGTAGAGAGGGGTGTAGACTGTGTATCCCTCCCTCTGGGCGGGCTCTTGCAAGAGGGGATACTGTACGCACCCAGTAGGGGGATGACACTAAGCTAAGAGATAGAAGGCTTTGACGTTTGCATACCTATACTACAATTACTCTATAGTACCGGGGAAAAACACCATCTCTTGGCCCTAACCAATATGCTAACTAACAGTTTGACCCCCCCCCCCCAACTTCAACCCAACAGCTCCGTTCTGTTCTTTACGGATGACCGCTTAAATTTACGTTAGGAGTCTATAACACAATGCTAATGGAGACTGGATTTCTGTTGGCTGAGCAGTACGTCACACCGTCCCCTAAGTCTTACGATGGCAGCCATATTGGTGGTGGGTTTCGGCTTTCCTTCTGTATTGAACCCATCAACATGCCCACGTAAATTAACTCACGAATCTTAGCTACTCCCCCCGAAAAAAAGCCATTTGATTAAGGGGTCATCCATAAAACCCTCCAATCGTACGGCGGCTCCTAGGGAAAAATATCACAGAACACTATTGACTCAAAATTGAGTTTACATAGAACCCACTGTACTTCAGTCCTACAACCTTTTTGGAACACCCAGTTAGAAGAAGAAGGTTAACTTCTATGTAACTAATAAGTTATCCATGATAGTACTGTTCTACACGATAACTTTGGATTAAGTCAAACGTAATTTAAGGCGAGACACTTACCATCGGTAGGCGATGTGTAAAGCTTCCTACAAAATTCCTGAACACCTCCGTATTCGTTTCGTATCCTTTCGACAGCCTCCCTGCCCCGAGTCTCCATGAGCTCCCGGAGCTGCTTGACGCTAACTCCATATTGAGCCGGTCTGCCGTCCACCAGCGACATGTCGGTCTACCTCTCCCCGAACGGGTGTTATCCAACGGCTTTAGCGAGAAAAAATAACCAACAAACCTCCGTAAGAGACGCTTACTTCACTTACAAAGTTCAAAAAAAAAAAAAAAAAATGTTTGGAAAAACATCAATTATAAAAAATATAACATAAAAAAATTAAAAATAATTATAATCTAATACTAGATAACACTTTCTAAAGATTGTAATCAGCTTAAAATTCTGAACTGCTATCCTTTCTTTCTGAAATTGAGCTATCTCAGTTGTGAATTCAGTGCTTAGGTAAAACGTCACGGGCTTGGCTTTGGCAATGGGCGGCCATGTTTGGCACCAGCGTGGGAAATAAGGCGGTGGCACAGGGCAAATGACCAGTTTAAAAATTAAACCGAAGGGGGGGGGGGGTCAGTGGTCCACTTAAAGAATTCAAGGGTAACCAGAGTCCAGTCATTAACTCAAATATTTTAATTGCCGACTTCTTTAGTTTAGCGATCAACGTGCCCTGGTCAAAGGTCATGGACCAGTCTATTTATTCCGGGACAGGGGGGTCGCTGGTCTAATGTCCAGTTACTAAAAAATCCTTATTTCCCACCCTGTTTGGCACCGTTTTGGTTCTATGGGTCAATAGCATGGGTAACGTCACACTAAGGCTTCTGAGATGACTCTATCTCTTGGCTCACTAACGACCTGGCAACACTGTGGGCAAAGGCCAAAAAACTCTTTAGTAGAAACTGTATTTGGGACTGAAATATGACAGTTCTTTAATATCTGGACCTTCTTGGTTGGGCCCGGCTAAGGTAAGGAGGTAAGAGGATAGCTAATGTCACAGCTACGCTAGTTGAAGCTAAACTACTTCCGTCTACAAATGCCACTTCCAAATGTGGAAAACTGTTTCGCTGGAAACAATGCAGTCTTGGCGCCAACATTCATGTTAAATATTTGGGGCAAAAACCGGAAGTAAACAGTTCCCTCCTTGATCTAAACTTTTTACCTAATTGAAATATTGTTGAAGAAATAAAGCAATAAACAGGGTTTTCCAAAAGGGTGATAGGATCAATTTACAGCGAGTTCTATTGGCGATTTTGAGTCGAAAATTTTCTATGACATTATTTATGATTGTAGTGTTTTAGTGATGACCCCATTAATTAAAATTAAAGAAGTGAAAGACAATACTAATTAAAGTAAGGGGTCATCCGTAAAACACGTCATTCCTAAATTGTAAACTGTGGTCTTTTAGACAAAATATCAGAACATTTTCAATTCGAATTTTCCATAGAACCCATTGCACTTCGGTCCTACAACACCCTCTTTGGAACACCCTGTATATTTCCAAGGTGTAAACAAGAAGCGATATCTAGTTTACTAGGAAGAAGGTATAAGATGCCTAAGTGTTCGCACGCCATCCGTAAAAAGAGGCCGGGCTATTTCACCTCTCCTCAGTCGGAAAATACGTAATTTTCGTCATTCGCGACGCACTGACGTGAGTTTTCAAGAACCAATGAGATACTGGTTGTAATTTAGAGGCGGGGATTTATTCCGGACCTACGTTTGGACTAGAGATAAAGCTAGAAATGTGGCGAAATTATACCTTCTCCCTAGTAAACTAGATATCGCTTCTTGATGTATAGTTAAATAGTTTACCTCAATTATTGCATGGGTAAGCATGAATACATAATTTCAGGAAGAAATCCACATTTGATCTTCCTGCAAAAGATTAAAAAACGAAAATATTTAATAAAACATTTGATTTAAAAAAAACTAAGTGTAACAAATAAAACGATTGGATATTTATAATAGTCAATAACAACAGCTTTATTAATCTTTGAATTAATATAAAAATAACTATATATTAATTAAATAAGCCTATGAGAAACATAATTAAATACAAGCTGAAAAGAGTAAACTCATCTTCAATAGAAACCGTGTAAAATAAAACTATTTTCAGAGTGAAACGAGTTTGAATTTTATTGGACGTAGCGTGTTAAGGGAGGTCAAGCGCGACTTTACGGGGTCATGAACTAAACTAGACACGAAAGGACAAGGGTCAACTTAGTACGTGATCCCACGACTCGTCGCCCAACTTGTAAAGCGAGAAAAGGATTGAATAATTCATGCATTTACAGGTAAAAAAACGTGTATCCTAGACCTCCCTAGGGCCCCACTATTTGAGTCTTCAAATGCTTAACTAGGCCTAGGCCTATATAAAGATAGCTCGGTCTTGTTAGGATTTATGAGCAAAAGGTATTCTATTGAAGTATAAATAAAATCACCAAGCTTTTTTTCTATATTGTCAACTTCATTCATTTATTATACAGAAACAATAATGACAGGGTTTATTATTATAAGCATAAGTTTATAAGATATGTTCCATAAGTATGTCACTACCCATACTTCGTAATGTTAGAGGCTTAATGAGAGCTAGTTCAAGAACGACGTGAGAATTGACTACACTCGGTTTTGCAGTCCATCCTCCTCTTTAGTCTGTACTAAGCCTTTGACAGCGCCTCACTAGGCGTCGCTTTACGAGAATCTATGACCTACATCACTTCATGCATGGAGGAAAAACAAGCTCTCATTAACGAGTGACACACTTATGGAACATATTTATAAACTTATGTTATAAGTACGATTTTTCCCCCGTTATTTTTCCAAGGTAAAACTACAATTTTCCCCCGATATTTTTTCAAGGTGAAACTACGATTTTCCCCCGATTTTTTTTCAATGTAAAACTACGATTTTTTTTCAATGTAAAACTACGATTTTTTTTCAATGTAAAACTACGATTTTCCACCCGATTTTTTTTCAAGGTAAAACTACGATTTTCCACCCGATTTTTTTTTCAAGGTAAAACTACGATTTTCCACCCGATTTTTTTTTTCAAGGTAAAACTACGATTTTCCACCCGATTTTTTTTCAAGGTAAAACTACGATTTTCCACCCGATATTTTTTCCAGATAAAACTACGATTTTCCACCCGATATTTTTTCCAGATAACTACGATTTTCCACCCAATATTTTTTCCAGATAACTACGATTTTCCACCCAATATTTTTTCCAGACAACTACCATTTTCCCCCGATATTTTTCCAATGTAAAACTACCATTTTGCCCCGATATTTTTCAAATGTAAAACTACCATTTCCCCCCCCCCCCCGATATTTTTCCAAGGGAAAACCTCAATTTTCCCCTGATATTTCTCAAGGTAAAACCTAATCTAATGTACGGATTTGTCTATTATTCACATACGTTTTATGATTTTATACATCCTACCTATCTGTTAGTGAAATCTTCACCCATTAATTTTGAAATTTTAAAATGAACTTTTATATACAGTGTATATCTTAAATTGCAATCTTGAAAGGGTCAAATTTTCGCGCTTTATTTCGAGTCAAATAATGGGATATCAAATTGAGTTTTAAGCGGGAAACGACGGAGCTTATCAGTTGTTTTTTTATGAGCTACAAAATGTTTCGCGGATTTTTTATCTATTCCGGAAACTAAACGACAAAATTATTTCGCCAGGAAAATAATCAAATTTACATCAACTGATAAAACAAGCAATTAAATTTGTATTTCAAATTATGATAACGGGTAATTAGATGGTTGCGCAAAACAGTAAAAGTAAATATTATTAATTAAAACTGACCCGCGATTAAAAAATAATACCAAGAATAATTAAGCAGACAGACATTGAGGGTTTTAATATAACACTAAACCGCAAATATTTTTTTACACCCCCAAATTAGAATTGTACTTAAATAGTAAAAAATCTCACGGCTACAAAATGGGTCAAATTACGACCAAATCGGAGAAATTTAGTTGTTTAGCATCATTAATTTAATATTTTTAAAATTTTGTGATTTCAATGGCCCCTAAAACAAGTCTGGGAAATAAGAATATTTTTCAACCAGTGACCCACCTAGTGTCCAAAATAATAAACTGGTCCTAGTAGTCCCCCCCCCCCTAAGTTCCCTTATAGATTTGCAATTAATAAACACAGGTCCCAAGGACCAGTAACCCCATTTCTTGAATTTAAAAACTGGTCCAAGCAACAACGGGATTTGGACCAGAGGAAGTTTTTAAAGACTACAAATTTGGGACAGACTTCAATCTAAGAACGTTGCTGAACCTATAATTTATCCAAGTGTGCCTACGCGGTTAAAGTAGAGCTAATTGCTCCACATGAACATTTCTTTGTTTTAGGGGTCAATCAATGGTTGGAAGCACATATCTCCGTAACTAAATGAAATGTTATTATAGACAGTCCCCATGTTCTTTGACACTTTCGAGCTCAGTTTGATCACAAGAACGCAACACACCCTTTAATTTATGGCAGACTTATCAGAAACACCCTGTACATGGTACCATGCCTTAGGTTTTGTTGAAAAATAGAATATGATATGGCTACAAAACATGTCAAATAACAACCACAAGAGTTAGTGATTCAAATAGTTTGAACGTGATCCAATTTTAGTTAATTCACATGAAAATTAATGTAAAACTGATTCATCGATTAAACATATGGGCAGAGTTAATTAATAACAATTAAAATGAGAGAAATTTTATCAAAATTAACTCAATCTCACATTCGTAGATCGTAAAGGCACATTTTCTTTAACAAATTTTAGAATTTAATGCCATTTATATTTTAATTAATTTTGATTAAAACGTGGGAACAAAAACAGATCGTAAAGGCACATTTTATCTAACACATTTTTGAATTTAAATCCATTTTATATTTTAATTAGTACAGATTTCAACGTGGGATCAAAAACAGTCGCTAAGCCTAACCAACACGTTTACCGGCATTTAAAAATAAAATGTAATTAACTTACGATTTTAAGGAAGCTTCCAATTATTGAAATAACAACTCGCGATAATTCACAACTCTACACACACAATTAAACAACCTAAATTAACTAAAATAGGTAGTCATAAACCGCAAATTCAATACTGGCTCCTGCAAAATTTGTCCGAGAAAAAAACCCACTGAACTTCGTTCGACCACTGCAAAACTGCAAGAGATTAAACCCTATCGGCTATCCTCGAAAAAAATAAAGATACGAAAACCATACAAAGCTAAAAACCACACACGGTCACACCCCTTTGACCCCAATTTTGAAATAAAACTTTCTTTTCAAATAAAAACTTTCAAAACGAGCTTTCATTGAATTTTCTTAAGAAATACCACCTTGGACACTGGACAGATAAGAAAAAACACCTGAATGCATAGTAAAAACCCAACCAAAGGGTTGAGAGTAAAAACTATTCATTGCTAGGATTAGGGTGGTACCAATGTGTTGTATGGAAAATCAAGGATCTCGTTTCATACAAACGAGGGGGTTTTTTTTGGTGTTATAAACCATTCCGTTTATTCTTTGCAGATAAACTAACACAGGTGAGGCCGAAGATCGCTATCTTGGGGTTATTTACCTGGGCCCAAGAGGAAACACCAGGTGGAGCCCTAGTTCACTACACGCGGCAGGAGGTTGGGCCAAATCCGAGGGGTTAGTCACTTGAATAATCAGGTGCACAAAACCGATTACTTGATTTCTAGAATTCTTCAATCAAAATCATTCTTGTGGGTAATCAAAGGTAATCAGAAATCTCCGATAATCACTGGTAATCACGTGAAATATGGAGAAAATCAGAAATAATCACATGATTAGTAGTAATCTTTTGTAATCACCTCGAAAATCACACATTTCGTGAAATAATCACGTATAATCAATCGAGGAATTCGAAAATCCAAAATAAAAATCGTAAACAGTTGAAATATAAATAATCACTGCATTCACCGAAATTCATTAACCAAAAAAAAAATCGCCGGAATTCATTGGAATTCAAACAGAAATCACAAGTAATCAGCGGCAATAACGGGAAATCAGTGAAAAGATTATGGAAATCGCCTAAAATAATCGTAATCACGGAAATCAAGGAATTCATTCAGTAATCAACGGAATTCACATATAAATTCCGAATTCAGAAATTTTGGCGAATGACTAGCCCCTCGGCCAAATCGCCCGAGAAGGCGCCTCGGTGGTCTTTGATTCTGTTCTGGAATTAATGGACAGGTCCATTATAGGTAACAATCATGAAAGAATCCCCCCAAATCTAAACTGAAGCACCAAACTCTTCTTAACCTTTGAACCCGCGTTTTGACAGTTTAAGTGTGACAAATAAAATAACCCCATCATTATTTGGCCACCCAGCGTCAAACCCCGACTTCTTTGTGAATATGTCATGGCCGACGGCCATACCTCTGAGATTGAAGTACCAAACTAGTTCTTAACATTTCCACAATTGTGAAAAATAGAATAACCCCATAATTATTTGGCCACCCTGAGTCAAACCCCGATTTCTTTGTGAATATGTCATGACCGTAGGACTAAGGTTGAAGCACCATAAGGTTTGTAAAAACCTTTGAAATCTTGTTTTGATAATTGTAATCTGAAATAACCTAAATTTATGTATTCCCAGGCCATCCCTAATGAACTAAATGGACGGACGTCTCAGATGTTTAAAGCTTAAAGGGAATACGAATTTACAATTTCATATTACCACCAAAGTTGTATTACGTTACACTTTAAAGCCTCTATCAAGATTTTAATATAATTGAACCAAAGTTTCTATTTTTAAAATCCATTGAAAAATCACGAAAACTCAGTTTCGATATATCAATAACTTTGTCTTGTCGAGCTTGTTTTCCCGTTTGATGACATCACTATGACGTGAGGAAAAAAAGCGCGGGAATCCTATACGCGTCTCGAGCTTCTCGCCAGTCTAAACTCTGGTTCTGATAGCGGAGAGAGTGGCACCATCTCACGTGAAAAATATATCTGTGACGTCGGCCTACGGGAAACGTTTCAGCCTTTCATATAAAGTGGATTTCAAATAATTTCATTTGAAGCATTTTCAAATGCATATTGCGAAATAACCAGAAATCGGAGAATTAAAAGCTTGATATTTTTGAATTCACAGAAATTAATTCTATCTTTTGTTATATAAATCAGACGTTTTTCAAACGAAGCTTCTCATTCCCTATAAACAAAAAATAAATTACGACCTAAAATTTTCATACTGCCAAAGGCAGGACTGTGGCGCTACTACATCTACTACTACTACAGGGCAGGTCAAACTAAGAGCCTCATCGTAGATATACATCATACGATATGGCTAAAAAAGGATTTTTTATACTTCAGTTTAATCTTCTTCTAAGTAATAAATATCCCAAAACGCAAATAAAACAAGAGCTTAAACCCAAAACCAACCCATATTTTTACAACAGACAGAAGTCGGTGGTATTTCCGTTCATGAGCAGTTAGCAAAACAACTACCAAGGTTCAACGCTCTGTATTAACACAACTATCGGTTTTTTGCTAACTGCAAACTGATCTTGTATATACGCGTTAAGTATGGTAGTAAATAAAATGCCGGTTTCCCAGAATTTTTAAAACAAGCATAGAGTGAAATATTTAAAGGTACACTTAAATCATAGAAATAAATTCAAACAGCCGTTAGGGTACAAATGTTATTTAGAAGTGAATAGAAATTATTTCAATTTTTGAACCCATTTGAAATTATATTAGGTTATATTTCCCGAGGCTCATTAATATATAATGTTAAACCTCGTAAGAAGAAATAGTGCTTGTGAAGTATATAAAATTTTAATATTCAAATAACCGTTTCTAATAATTATTAAAAATATATGAGCAACTATTTCAAAAAAAAAGGGGGGGCGTAGTGTCGTCTGCTTAGGGTTAAGAAGGAAAATTAATGGGCATGTGAAGTTAAGAGACCCTTTTCAAAAAGGGGGGGGCGTAGTGTCGTCTGCTTGACTTAGGGTTAAAACGAACATCGATGGGCATGTGAAGTTGTGAACGTAAAGACGAAAGATAGGGCTTCAAATATACCAGTCCACCAAAAGTACTTTGTTTGAAGTCCACATCCCCATAAATATTCCGTCATGAGAAGACAAGACAGAGGTGATCAATTAAACACCAGACTATTTTATCCCTTACATTTGAAAATGGTCCATTAACATACTACTAGATGGCGCCTGCGCATTAGATTAGGCCTTCATTGTAACTAAAACAGTCTGCAGACAAGCGAAAAAAATCACTCATTTACGAGCGTAGGCAATAGTAAATCAACTTAATTATATTTAATTTAATATTGTTGATAAACACAAATTAAAAATTGAACTAATTTATCAACTTCACATAAACCAAATATGAAAAGATGTAGGTAACACGACCTTGCTTATTAACTAACAACCCAAGAAAATTCGTTACTTCATTTCATTATCACTTTAAAAGAAAAAAATAAAATAAATTGAACAATTTATAAAGAAGACGCTTAGCTATGCTTCCCAAGCTCCCATAAAGATTCCCCTTCGACGTCATCAGGCGGATTCCGAGGAAGCTCAAGATGAGGGATGCGGCGGAGTGAGAAGTTTGTTGGATGAGAGAGAAAATGAACGTGCAGAGAAATTTGGCAAAGGAACAAAAAAAAAAAAAAAAAAAAAAAACGCCAAATACATAGACAGTTTAGACACGGAGGGGAAAGCAAAAAGAAACGAAGAAACAGTAGGGGTCCCACTCGAGTCACATCACCCTACTTCCTACTACAAAACCATGGCCAACTAGGAACACCTTCTTTCAGGGGTTTCTAGAAAGCCTACCAGCTTGAAAAAACTACAAGAAAATGCAAGCTTTCCCAGTTCCTACTTTTGTCGATAGATGGCGCTATCAGCCGAGATTTCCTCGTAATGCAGTTTTTTATTAGGGTATATTGTTTTGGAAGTTGAATTTTTAATGTATTTAGCGAATATTTTCGAGATTGAATTTTAAATGATAATTCAAGTAAGTTCTAATTTACATTTTAAGTCCTATTTCATAATTTTTCGAAATTCGAAACTAGGCCACTAGGGGCGCATTTCGACACAAGTTTTTTTAACATGGCGGTCAAGCAAAACTGGCGGGCCTTCTTAAGCCGAAAGAAGGGTTTTCCAAGTTGGCCATGACATAAGCAAGGAGCGAGGGATGGAGAATGGGATTAAAATTGCCAAGAGCCGGGCGCGTGCAAAGGACAAGTACTCTGTAATGCCAAGCTCACGCGTTTCCGACATTGGGTCTTTCACTTCCTCACCTAACCTCTCTCTCTCCTTCCCGGATACTATCTCTTCCTTGCTAAGCCTTGCCAATATGACAAAACATAAATAAAAACCTTTACAAACTAAATTCATTCCGTTTCTTAGGTATTATGAAAGAAATACTACAGTTCCGATGGATGGTTGGTTGGATGAATTCCGGAAATGTTTTAGAAATAAGTCAATAATGCCAGTGACTTTTTTTGGGAAACTTTTGGGTTTTTTTTTTTCTTTGAAATAATTTGATATTTGGAAATGTATTTAAGGGAGTAGAAAGATGTGATTGGTTGGATTGTTTTTAATGAATAAATTATATATTATTCAAATTTTGGGGAATATTTAAATATTGTATTAGTACTTTTGGGAACTTTTGTTAGTCGAAAAATGGATAATTTCAAAAATAGATCAAAAATGTCATGGAAATAGCAGGGCCTTTTAAAGATAGGCCAAATATCATGAGAAAAGCAGTGTTTTTTAAAAATAGACAAAATATAAAGGAAAAAGCAGGGCTTTTTAAAGAATAGACCAGAAAGGTCATGGTGAAAGCAGGGCTTTTTAAAGAATAGACCAGAAAGGTCATGGTGAAAGCAGGGCTTTTTAAAGAATAGACCAGAAAGGTCATGGTGAAAGCAGGGAATTTTAAAAAATAGACCAGAAAGGTCATGGTGAAAGCAGGGAACTTTAAAAAATAGACCAAAAAGTCATGGTGAAAGCAGGGAATTTTAAAAAATAGACCAAAAAGTCATGGTGAAAGCAGGGAATTTTAAAAAATAGACCAAAAAAGTCATGGTTAAAGCAGGGAATTTTAAAAAATAGACCAAAAAGTCATGGTGAAAGCAGGGAATTTTAAAAAATAGACCAAAAAGTCATGGTGAAAGCAGGGAATTTTAAAAAATAGACCAAAAATGTCATCAAAAACCTGGGACTTTTCAAAAATAGACCAAAACTGTCATCAAAAAACCTGGGACTTTTTAAAAATAGAACAAAAATGTCACCGAAAACCTGGGACTTTTTAAAAATAGAACAAAAAAATGTCACCGAAAACCTGGGACTTTTTAAAAATAGAACAAAAAAATGTCACCGAAAACCTGGGACTTTTTAAAAATAGACCAAAAAATGTCACTGAAAACCTGGGACTTTTAAAAATAGACCAAAAAATGTCACCGAAAACCTGGGACTTTTAAAAATAGACCAAGAACGTCCCCGTAAAACCTGGGACTTTTAAAAATAGACCAAGAACGTTCCCGTAAAACCTGGGACTTTTAAACATAGACCAAGAACGTCCCCGTAAAACCTGGGACTTTTAAAAATAGACCCAAAAAAATCACCGAAAAAATCTGGGACTTATAAAAATAGACTAATAAAGTCACGGACAAAGCAGAGACTTTTAACAAATGTTCCGAAAACGCCTTTAAAAAATCCCAAAATACCAAGAAAAAGTTGGTAATCTCAAAATCAGTGACGGAATTGACAGATTTGCTAAAGTCGCGGTTCGAATTTAATAATATAAAATTGGAAGCAAAACTGAATATTTTGGCGCTGCTGCTAACTCAAAAGCGCTAGAAAGATTAATCTGACGGATGAGATACGAGCGAAATATTGAAAACAGGACGTCAAGATTCATCTTGGAAACATACAAACTACGTCATAGAATCAATTATCGTTGATGCGGCTCGTAAAATTAGCCCCAAGAAAAACAAACAGAGAAGGGGAAAATAGGAGAATTATCTCATTGCTAACAAATTTCAATGTCATTCGGAACTTCGGAAAGCTCATTAAGAATAAACAGGGAAACAAGAGAATACATTAACGACGTCACAAATAGTTATAACGTCATATTAAAACTATGATGACGAAAATTCTTAGAGGAGAGGAGAGTATTTTGAAAATAGAAACGATTTAAAGTATAGTCTGTAAATTTTACCATAAGTTTATAATGTATGTTCCATAAGCATACGACACTATCTAATATCATATCTACTTAATATTATCAGGGATGGATTTAATTCTATGAGTAGGAATGGAGAACAGAGTAATGTGGGCGCGCGTCAAAGTCCCGGACCCCTTGCACGGGACGGAGGGGGATATGAAAGAAGAGGCGGGTCATAGCGAGAGAGGTAAAAAGGAATTACGTATTTTTCGCCGTCCCCGTCAGCAACGTCATCAAAACGTATAGTTTAAGTGAGCCAATAAGATAATTTAAACTTTTCGTTACGTGTTGGAGGGAGGGGCTCTATACTGGGCTATGAGTCCGACCGAAGTAAATACTAACCGTTCTCCATTCCTACTTTTAAAATTAAATTTATCCCTGATATTATACACTAATCTAAGTGTAGTATTTTGACTTCAGTTTGAAAATCTATTGGGGGAATCAAAGAGACTGGCAACACTTGTCTGCGCACTACTATTTATATCACTTAGCTTAGCTTTAATCTTATACCTTATAATCAATCATAGCCGAGTTCGATCTTACAAAAACTACCTCAGTTCAGTTCTGAAAAAGACACGTTTACAATTTTTTATTCTATATAACATTGCCAACGTTAGTAACTGTACATTATTACTAGAAACAGTACAATAATTAACGTATATGACTATACGCCCACATATCCGTAGGGCCTCTTGTATTTCCGTTGAATAATACAAAGATACAGCACACCCTGTTAAATTTCCCATAATTTTAATGCCATATAAGGATTAATGATGCCGATACTTTATCGGTATAGAAACAGGGAGTTAACTTAGTGGCAACTAAATTATAGCCCACGTTGTTACAGCCCTCATGATTAAAACCCTTAGGAAGAAAGTATGTGAAAATGCCAGGTGAAAAAAATTCTTAATTTGGATTGAAATATTTATTCAAAGATCACGTGCTTTCGAGATTCCAGTAAAAAAAATTAAGTTGAAATACTAAAAGTTGGGCTTTCGACTTTAGTTTAGGACTGCGAGGATAATCAAAGTTCAAATGTTCAAAATATGCGTTTGAAGCTTTTAAAGTGTTATGCTTTCTATAACTGCTTCTAGAAATGGTCTAAATATTCACAATTCTGATTCAAGTCTAAATATTCTCAATTCTTTCTTGCAGCTTTTAGTAAAAGTTCTAAACATTCAAAATTCTAACTCTCAGCTTCTATAGTAAAAGATCTAAACATTCAAAATTCTATTCTAACTCTCAGCTTCTATAGTAAAAGATCTAAACATTCAAAATTCTAACTCTCAGCTTCTATAGTAAAAGATCTAAACATTCAAAATTCTAACTCTCAGCTTCTATAGTAAAGATCTAAACATTCAAAATTCTAACTCTCAGCTTCTATAGTAAAAGATCTAAACATTCAAAATTCTAACTCTCAGCTTCTATAGTAAAAGATCTAAACATTCAAAATTCTAACTCTCAGCTTCTATAGTAAAAGATCTAAACATTCAAAATTCCAACTCTCAGCTTCTATAGTAAAAGATCTAAACATTCAAAATTCCGCTTACAAGCTTTTAGTAAAAGGTCTAAATATTCTCAGTTCTTTCTTGCTGCTTTTAGTAACAGGTCTAAATATTCTCAATTCTTTCTTGCAGCTTTTAGTAAATAAAAAGGTCTAAATATTCTCAACGCTGATTCTCAGCTTCTATAAAAAATGTCTAAATATTCAAAATTCTGACTTGCAGCTTCTAGTAAAAGGTCTAAATATTCTCAGTTCTTTCTTGCAGCTTATTGTAACAGGTCTAATTATTCTCAATTCTTTCTTGCAGCTTTTAGTAAATAAAAAGGTCTAAATATTCTCAGCTTCTATAAAAAATGTCTAAATATTCAAAATTCCGTTTAGCACCTTCTAGTAAAAGGCCTAAATATTCAAAATTCTGCTTAGCAGCTTCTAGTGAAAGGTCCAAATATTCGAAATTCTGCTTACCAGCTTCTAGTGAAGTCTTTAAATACATTACAACTCCAGAAACTTATAGTAAAATGTCAAAACAGTGATTAGACGTAGCCTGTAATTATTGTACGGGGAATTTAAGCGACTCAGAATATAATAATAATTTCCTGGCCAACATAAACATTCCCAAAAGGTAAAACAATAACAAAAATATCTTAAATACCATAGAAACAGAAGTAAATTAAAATGTACCGAAGTTATCAATGAAAAAAAGATAACGAAATTGGAAATGCGTTCACCATTCATTTTGGACCGAAAAGGTGGTGAGTGCAATGCTTTCTGGGACATATAACGCTTCAACGTTACAAGTATACCAAAGTCCATATAACAGTAAAAGGGGCGTGGCTTCAGACGGCTCTTCTGATATACCTCTGCATGTTGGAGGACTTTGTGAAGTAGAAGTGCTTATGAACAGTGTGAACTAAAGGGGCTAGAGAAACTTCCTCCCACGTTTCTTAACTTTAACCGTGCTTCACAGAGTTGTCAGTAATTTGTTATTAGAGCATCTGCAGGTTTAGAACTGAACGATCACTGAATCGAACTGAATTCTACAAACTTTTCAGTCTGTTGTAGAAAGCGGTGGTTAATTTCACTCATAAATTACTGGCAACATTTTTCCGCACACTGTCTATTACCAGAAGGGGATAATAGAAGAAGGATGACACTCTGTATCCTCTTAATACTTCAGTTATGTGACGTGATTCTTGCCAGTCTCACCCTATATGTTTGATCTCTGGCTCATCAAACTTAATTAAGATGTGCATAGCATCGTGCTAGGGTTAATTCTATAACTGTTCGGTATTTACTAAATCCTCAGCGAGCAATCAACCCACAAACCTTGATTGTCTTGACGTGGGACAAAAATGACCACAAGCTCATGCGCCTTGGCAAATAGCTAAGTATAGCGCTAATAGAGTAATGATGAGTGGGAACTATTTATCGTGTATGTGATTCGGTTTAGTAACCTTGCTATAATAAATGTTAAAATGATGTTGGGAAGAATCATCTTACAATTATCACGGACGCTTTTAGCTGGTACACTTCTCTCGAAATGAAGTACTATATACTTCAATATTCCGAAACGACGCGATGTCACGACATAGGGAGCATTATAGGAGTGGTCAATCGTCCTTCATAGCTTCTGTTCATTCACTTCTGTTAATAGGGCGATAAACAGCAGATACTAGGAAAGCGTTGGGAGAAATGGAATTAAGCCATTATAAAAGGGCAGCGAAGTTTCAGCAGACCAAGGCGATAATAAAACGACGGTGGCGGCGATTTCCAGGAATAGCCGTGTCGGCTCGTGTCAGGCGAGCAAAACAACCGTTACGGGGCAAGAATAACCCACGGGCATATATATACTATACAGTGTATGGGTAAAAGATCGATGATATAAGGGGGACTGTTGGTAAAGGCCGGCCGTCCGTCCGTTGGTCACACGATTGGGTGGAGCGGAAACACACTTTTTTCTTTCAAGGGACAATTCTCAGCGTTTCCAAATAGCCGGACGACGGAGAAAGAATTTTTTTTTATTTTCGCAATAAGTAACATCAGGAATGCATACAACTAACAGGAATTATTGTGTAGACATAATTTTCTCAACGTAAATAGGTCAGGTGCGGATTTCGTGGGAATAGGTAGACTATCATCCTGACCTCCGCGTTGATACCAGTCAATTGAAATTGCAGTTAAAAAGACGTTGACCAGAATTATTAATAGGCGTGAGGGATAGTAAGTTCTCAAGCCCGGCCCACTTAACCCGCGTAGAAAATAACATGGAATATATGGGGGCACAATGATTCCTGTTAACTGTATGAATTCCTGGTGCTTGTAAGTGACATAGAAGGTGTCTTAAATTCAATTAAGAAAACCCTTTCCCTTTTGCAATGGGTTTATTGTTCAAACAGGGTTTGGAGGAAACAAGAAGGAATATCTAGTTTATTAGGGAGAAGGTATAAGATGCCTTTGTATTCGCGCGCCATAGTCCCAGTCCCCCTTCCAAAATACAAGGGGGGACGTAAAAGGAGGCCGGGCTATTTCGCCTCTCCTCAGCCGGAAAATACATTGTAATTTTCGTCATTCGCGTCGCGCTGACGTGAGTTTTCAAGAACCAATGAGATACTGGTTGTAATTTAGAGGAGGAATTAACTCCGGATCTACGTTTGGACTGGAGATAAATCTGGAAATTTGGCGAATTTATTCCTTCTCCCTAATACACTAGATATCACTTCTTGGTTGGATCATAGAGGTTCAAAATAACGAAATTTTTATATTGAAAATCCCTGACTACTACAACTTATCCCTACCACTGACCCAGTGACCCAGGGGCCAGTGACCATTTTAAGGTATTTACCAGAGCCCACTTGAATCACAACACCTGGTTCATAGCAAGGTTTAATATAAAAGACGAAAACCTTGATTTTTTTCCTGACCTTATCAAAATCACTGACTTATCCAGGTTCCGTACAAACCCTGTCAAAGCTTATGTATATATTTGAGAACGTGGTTTGTTTGTTCTTAATGCATAATTACAATTACTTAATTTCCTAATTTGATTAATCCTGCTTCAGTAACACCAGGGGAAGGTTCATCAGAAGTGACTTGGTTGAGTTATTCTCAAAGTTTTTACGATGACGAACCTCTAAGCCATTTAGCCTGTTAAGAACATCCTATTCTAGACGTTAATGATTAAACATAGTTTTATTGCAATTTAAATTTGCAAAATAATAATTAATTCCATAAATAATTACATAATACAGATATTTCCCAAGACTACTGTTTGCATTTTGATTGACAGTTACGGTAACTAACACTTTGCGGTTTCCAGACGACAGACGGGTCGTTTTTATCACCCCACAATGAACTTTGTCAACTGCGCCTTAAATGTCGCACAAGCTAGGGGACGCTTTTAAAACAAGACAAACTGCCGATAAACATTCATTTAAAACGATCTAAAAATACTCTGTGTAAAATTGAAAACGCGAACTTGATATTAAAATTCAATCTTTAAAAAATTAGATTATTTCTGGTTCTGCTAAATTCGCAAGTAGAGCTTGACATCGGTTAGCGTTTATTTTTATTTATGTTTTAAAATAGTTTACGCAACATACAGGGTGTTTCTGATAAGTCTGGTGGCATAAATAAAGGTGAATGTTCTTTGGGAAATCGATTTTGAGTCAAAAATGTTCTGTACTTCTATCGCCATTTTGTTTGCCCAAAGGGACACTGTTTTCGAGTTATGATTTGATTGGTGTTTTAAGGATGACCCCTTAATTAAATTAGCAATCATTGTCTTAATCAGTTTCTTAATTAAATTTAAGGGGTCAACCCTAAAATACTCTTAACAATCTTAACTTGAAAACAGTGTACCTTAGGTCAAACAAAATGGAGATAGAAGTTACGTCATTTTCGACTCAAAATCGATTTCCCAAAGAATAAACATCCCCCTTAATTTATGCCACCAGACTTATCAGAAACACCCTGTATATTGTTTCACGTCGCTCTTGCGTTTGGAACCTAATGATCACTAAATCGAACATAACTATAAATACAAGCTTAGTTCAGTATGTTGTAAATAGTGGTTGAATTGCACACGTCACAATTTAATAACTGGCAACACTTGTCTACACACTATCTAATCAATCTAGCCCATGAGAAAAACTAAATTAACTCGGTGGTACGTAACTTCACCTTATATTGTTTGCTTTTGAAAATAGTCAGCTAATTTTAGATAGTCGAGAGCGCCTGCAGTTTAACTAATAATAAAACGTAATCAGCCACGCGTGCATCGATAACACTCGTGTCGTGTCCCTCAAGTGTAAAGGTCAGAGGTCAGATTAACGTTTATAAAGATAGCGTTCTATACGACGAATACGTGACTTAATGAACCCCCAGAGAAATTCTTGATTTTATCTTAATTGTTAACATTACAAAATTGAAATTTCCATGCCTCATATTTTAAAGTAAAATCAGATACAGTCAATATTAGAGACTTTAGTTTCATAACAAATAAAACAGGTTAGGTGAATTAAACTAGCTTGAAAGGCATCTTTAAAAGGGGAATTTGATAAACAGACCTTTTTAGACAGTATTTGATCACCTTAACTTCGACTTAAACGGCTCAAAGATTAACACATTTAACCCTAACGTCTGGACTTAACGGTTTAAAGGTTAACGCAATCTTAAGCCTAACGTCTTTGGACTAAAACGGTTTAAAGGTTAACGCAATCTTAAGCCTAACGTCTTTGGACTAAAACGGTTTAAAGGTTAACGCAATCTTAAGCCTAACGTCTTTGGACTAAAACGGTTTAAAGGTTAACGCAATCTTAAGCCTAACGTCTTTGGACTAAAACGGTTTAAAGGTTAACGCAATCTTAAGCCTAACGCCTGGAGAAAAACGGTTCAAAGGTTAACGCAATCTTAAGTCTAATGTCTGGACCAAAACGGTTCAAATGTTAACGCAATCTTAAGCCTAATGTCTGGACCAAAACGGTTCAAAGGTTAACGCAATCTTAAGCCTAACGCCTGGACCAAAACGGTTCAAAGGTTAACGCAATCTTAAGCCTAACGCCTGGACCAAAACGGTTCAAAGGTTAACGCAATCTTAAGCCTAACGCCTGGACCAAAACGGTTCAAAGGTTAACGCAATCTTAAGCCTAACGCCTGGACCAAAACGGTTCAAAGGTTAACGCAATCTTAAGCCTAACGCCTGGACCAAAACGGTTCAAAGGTTAACGCAATCTTAAGCCTAACGCCTGGACCAAAACGGTTCAAAGGTTAACGCAATCGTAAGCCTAATGTCTGGACCAAAACGGTTCAAAGGTTAACGCAATCGTAAGCCTAATGTCTGGACCAAAACGGTTCAAAGGTTAACGCAATCTTAAGCCTAATGTCTGGATCAAAACGGTTCAAAGGTTAACGCAATCTTAAGCCTAATGTCTGGACCAAAACGGTTCAAAGGTTAACGCAATCTTAAGCCTAATGTCTGGACTAAAACGGTTTAAAAATTAAACGTTAACACATCTTAATCGTAAAGTCTAGACTAAAACGGTTCAAAGGTTAACACACCTTCAGCCTAAATAAAAAAGTTCAAAAGTTAACACACTTTAAGCCTAACGTCTTGTCTAAAACGGTGTCAAAGGTTAACACATTTTAAGCCTAACGTCTTGTCTAAAACGGTGTCAAAGGTTAACACATTTTAAGCCTAACGTCTTGCCTAAAACGGTGTCAAAGGTTAACACATTTTAAGCCTAACGTCCTGTTAAGTATGATTTAATCGTTTATTTCGGACAACGCAACTAAGTTTATTGAACCCTAGATGTTGTGAGGGTTTATATTAGTGACACTGTATGCCAGTGCCACTTCCATGCGATAAGCAAACGGTACGTATATATAGGGGCTAAAAATAAAGTTGACTCCTCCCCTAAACGAAGTAGAGCAATTAGAAGATTAGTCGGTGATGACACTCCGTAAACCAGGACTAGCATAATAATAAAGCAGAAATGAGGATCACAGTACCAGCCATTAGGTACACGAAAAGTCGTCAAAACAGGAGAACGTGAAGTCACGCGCCACAAGAGAGAGGAGAGTATGTTGGGAAGGAGAACATAGGATCGGGGTCGATGGGGAGACAAAACACGATACCGCTTTAGCTGATTTAATTACTAGTACCAGGAATAAATTATATTTCACAACGGCTATTTCTAACGCCACTATTATCACAATTTGCATAGATTTTAGCTTAGAGGGTTTGTTTGCTATATATCTTAAAAGTAGTTTTTGTGGGTTTTATGTATGAGTTGCTAACTATTTTCGTATATACAGGGTGTTTCTGATATAAGTCTGCTTTCTATAAATTAAGGGGGATGTTCTTTGGGAAATCGATTTTGAGTCGAAAATGTTTTAACTTCTATCTCCATTTTGCCACAAGGGACACTGTTTGTTTTCGAGTTGTGATTTGAGTGAGGGTTTTTTGTTAGCTTTATTATGACACAGGGGGCATTATAGAAGTTTTTGTACCGAAACGCTGAGCATGCTGGGAGGACTTCGTTGCTGTACAGACTGCAACGTTATAGGTATGAACAGGAATACATAAGATTATTTCTACTTGAAATCTTAAACCGGTCCCTTCTGCTTGAAAGGGGGAGGTTGTGTTAAATCCGTCACCCCTTCATTTTAAAGCATAGCGCGGCTCTAGTGGACTTTCCTTACGAACTCCAGTTTTGGCTTGGCAAAGCTAGAGGCATTTGTGGGCCGTATTTATACGTGCATGTATAAATCCCGCCCACTAGCCTTTGCCAAGTCAAACCCGAAGTTCAGGAGGAAAGCCCCCTTGCAGGGGACCCACTGGAGCCGAGCTATGCTTTAACCACGTGATATTGACGTAGCTAGCGACCTGTGCCGAGACTCCCGCGACCTATTAGCGTCGAACCCGAATGTAAAAATGTTCTCTTTGCATGTTCTGAGGCAGAAAATATAGGGTAGATGGTTGTGCTATACACGTGAATAGCCAATGAACAGCTAGCGACCTGTGCCGAGACCGCGACCTATGAACGTCGAACTCGAATGTGAAAGTTATCTTTGCGTAGTGTGAAGGAGTAGACCTCGGGGTCAACGGTTGCCTTATATATGTGAACAGCCAATGAAATGCTAGGAAGTTGGGAGGGGGCTGTTTAAAAAAGTTTTAAGCCCTTCCCCTTACCTACAATCACATAATAATAATCTGAGCTTTGTCTATGAAGGGATTTCCACACTAAGCCTGTGGCTTCTTTACAGGTGGGTCCCTTTACAATGCATAGGGGGGTGGTGGCTAGCCCCTATGTCACAGCTAACCTACAGCGCCCTATACTAACTATTACAATTAACCTCTGCAAGTTTTGATGGAATGGAGAAACCGGGTTAGACCGCGGAGGAAAACTCCTTTTAACAAGCGGGGAGAGAACTTGCAAACTCTGCGAAGAAGGATTTGTTCCCAGGTTCTCACCCGTACCCGGTGCCACAGTCCGGGATCAAACCCGGGATCCTCTTGCTGCGAGGCGAAAGCGCTAACCGCTACGCCACCCCACTGTTATTATGGCCTTTTAAAGATTCCAAGTGGAAGAAATCTATATATATTCCTGGTATGAAGGTTTCAGCTCCAAGGTAGAATCCCCAAATAATTCTGAACCCCCCTCTTTGTCTCCAATCAATTTCTTTTTTTTTTATCTTAAAGACGGTAAGCCTCCTACACCCATACCCTTGTCTTTAAAAAGAGGACAAAAAGTAAAAGGGGGGGGGTGGAAGGAATACGTTGGGAAAAACGATTCCCAGGCTCGACTTCCTCCCTCCCTCCCTCCTTTACCATATCTATTTCCCAAAGAGAGAAAGAATGACTAGGCCTAGATGTAAAAATGGGAAAAGGGAAGCGGTGGAG
Source organism: Phalangium opilio (assembly GCF_054372755.1). Taxonomy (NCBI): domain Eukaryota; kingdom Metazoa; phylum Arthropoda; class Arachnida; order Opiliones; family Phalangiidae; genus Phalangium; species Phalangium opilio. Next base: position 6,130,716 of record NW_028324165.1, read on the forward strand.
GCCATTAAGCCTTTGCCTTTGCCTTGCTCCTTCTTCCCAACACTTTTAATCTTAAGAAAGTGTGAAATAGGCTACAGGGAAAGTGGTGGTGGAGGAGGCTAGAGCCCCCATCGCCCGATTCCAAAGGAGGGGGGGATAAAGCAATGCAACCTAGTTTATATCGATATATTTAAAGGGATCGTCGCAAAAATTAATAATAAGTATTTTAATTGTGTTCAAATTTTATTGTACTACCGATAACCCTTCCAGGATTAATCTATTGATGAATTTTTTTACGACAAACGGCCAGCTAAATCAGATAACATCATTAATGGTTAAAATTTGAGAAATTAAATAATTAAAGCAACGGTTAATTGCATTACCAATTCTAATTTCCACTTTTAATTGAACAAACGTCACTGTTTTAAAATAATTTTTAACATGAACTTAAAAATATACGAGTTCATGGTATTAATTCAAGAAGAATAAAAAATTCGTCGAATTTCCCAGGGTATTTCAGAATTTTCAGGTACTATGGAAACCATGTAAAACTAAGAGAAACATTTCCAGGACTTTGTAAACCAAGAAGTGATATCTAATTTACTAGGGAGAAGGTATAAATTCGCCGCTTTATCTCCAGTCCAAATTACAACCAGCAGCATCTCATTGGTTCTTGAAAACTCGTGCACGTCAGCGCGACGCAAATGACGAAAATTACTTGTATTTTCCGACTGAGGAGAGGCGAAATAGTCCAGCCTCCTTTTACATCCCCCCTTGTATTTTGAAAGGGGGACTGGGACTATGGCGCGCGAATACTTATATTAGGCATCTTATACCTTCTCCCTAGTAAACTAGATATCCCTTCTCGATACAACTATTTAATTTAGTATTTATGGTGTTAAAAATTGTCAAATGTCGAAAATTACGAAACATTTCATGTTCAATTTCTTCGTACAACAACATGATTGTGGTCGCTCATCGTTAACGCCGTACATGGTTCCAATTTGGAAATAGGGAAATTAATGATGGAAAACTAATACGTCACACCTCGCTATAGCAGTTAGTAGTTCACATCAGTTCAGTTCCTAAATGTGTAATTATGTTATGCCAGTTCACTGAACTGCCTTCTATCTAATAAGGCGGCCATGCTGGTGGGACAAAGTCTAAACAAGGTGTTGTACCGTGTATGTACTTTTAGTTAGTCTTTAACTAGTTATTTGTTAGTTTAAAATAACTATTGTTATTCGTTATTTTATCACGGGCGATTACGGAACGGGTTATATGTTAAAATGGTTCGGACGTGCTGCGTTAAAGGTTGTAAAAGTTCAGATAGGCCTAGGCCTAACGTTAGAGATAACTCAGATAAGTCGGATAACAAGACTAAACCGCTAAAGTTTTTCCGAATTCCACAAGTAATAACACATCAAGGAGAAAAAACCAATTTATTATCCAGCGAAAGGAAAAGGAAGTGGTTAAAATGCTTAAACCTTACAACCGAATCACTCCGTGATTACATGAGGGTGTGTTCTATACATTTTTCACAAGGTATGGATTTGATTTGACCAACTCTTTTAATAAAGGTCTCTAACGTAATTTGTAATATATGAAAAGGACCATCAGCCCTATATGATAATACGAACCCTGACTGGCTCCCGACCAAGTACTTGAATGCTGACAATTCCAGTAAAGAAGAAAGTTCAGGGGATGTGTCAAAGCTCGAGAGATACGAGAGAAAACGTAGGCGAGCTAATCTTCCGCTAGTTGTTAAAGAAAAGCGACGAAAAACTGCCATTACTGAACCTTCATTATTAGACGAGAGTAAAGATTCTTCTATTTCCTTGGAATCCTCCTTTATTACTTCTACATCATTAGACGAGAGTGGAATTTCACTTGGTACATTAAGTATGCTTGACAGCTCAGTTAATACCTCTACATTCCTGGAGGAGAGTCCAGCTTCTCTTAGTTATCAGAATGACGACATGATTTTACCCGAAGAAGTGAAAAATACTAACTTTGGAACACAAACCGATTTTAAAACAGAAATGGCAGATTCTGAAGTGCAAACTAAACCAGAAACATTAGATTTTGGAACACAGGTCGATGCTATAATAATGTCAGAGTTTGGAACGCAAGTCGATGCTATAATAATGTCAGAGTTTGGGACACAAGTGACCAATTCTGATTTGATTACTTATTTAGAAGTTGGTACCGAAACAAATAGAAAAGAATTCCAAGAAAGTGGCACTGAAACTATTTTTCGAGTTATTGAAATGTTTGAATTGGAAGCTAGTTTGCTAAAAGTGAAAGACTTAACAATTGAGAATGAAGTATTAAAATCGAAATTAACAGATTCGCTAAATTTAATGGAAAAGTTGGAAAGCAAACTGCGCTCGCTAAAATGTGAGTTTGAAAAAGTTAACGGAGAACGTGAGAACCATCTTTTGATGCAATCATCGTTTGTATCCAACGATGCCAAAGTAAAATTTTTCACAGGCTTGGAAAATTATAAAACGTTATTGGTATTGTTTAATGGTGTAAAGCCGTTTTTATTTGAAAAGTCTAAATTAATGCCATTTCAACAATTAATACTGACCCTAATGAAATTACGTTTGGCCTCGAAAAACAGAGACTTATCCTATAGATTTGGTATTTCGGAAGTAACTGTTGGGAAAATATTTTATAATTGCCTAAATGTATTATATAAACGGTTAGAAAAATTCATTAAGTGGCCTGATAGAGATTGTCTGCAAAAAACCATGCCTATGTGTTTCAGAGAAAACTTTGGCAAGTCCGTTGCAGTAATTATAGACTGCTTTGAAGTTTTCCTGGAAAAACCTTCAAACATATTAACGAAAGCTGAGACATGGTCAAGCTACAAACATCAAAACACAGTGAAGTTTTTAATAGGCATTACTCCCCAGGGAACAGTTAGTTTTCTTTCTAAGGGGTGGGTAGGACGCGTAAGCGATAAACGTTTGACGGAAGAGTGTGGTTTTCTTGATAACCTTCTTCCCGGTGATGTAGTACTAGCTGATAGGGGCTTCAAAATAGAAGAGGCTGTAGGGTTGTTTTATGCTACAGTTAAATTGCCAGCATTTCGACAAGCCGGGAAAAATCAGCTAGATCCACGAAAGGTGGAAGCAACAAGAAAAATTGCAAACGTGCGAATTCATGTAGAACGAGTTATCGGTACTATCAGACAAAAATACACGTTACTACATTCAAAACTCCCAATAGAACTATTACACGTGGTAGAAGGCGAGGAAGTTTCTACAATTGATAAGATTGGTGTTGTGGCATGTGCGTTAACTAATCTTTGTAAATCAGTCGTTTCATTTCAATAAAACAAGATTTGTTTAATTCAAAATAAAATTTTTTAAAAAGTAGGAACTAGATTACATTTATTTTTTTTCTTTTCTCTTTTTGTTAACTCTGTTCAATTTTGCGCAGTCTGGGCAATACCATTTGCCTCGTGGTATTTTGTCTATTTTAAGGCAATCAGTATGAAACCACTGGAAGCGACAGTTTTCCCCATCACACCCAATCATTGATCCTTCGTCTGGCCCCTTGCAGTAGCACCAAGTTTGTACTTTTTTCTTTGACTTTTTATTTGTAATTGAAGAGAGTACCATTTTAGTACCAGAAAAGCTGGGTTTTGTGGTGGATGGAATGCACAAGTCGGGAATACTATTTTCATCTCTTGTTCCCTTATCACCAGTAATTATGTCGATATAATCACATGTAGCATTGGCATTAACATCACAATTAGCTTTTACATTATTATCACAAGTAGCTTTTACATTGTTATCACAAGTAGATTTTACATTATTATCACAAGTAGCTTTGGCGTTTTCATCTGCAGTAGCTTTGGCGTTATCACAGGTGGCTTCATCCTTGTCTAGTGTAGGTTCATCCACTTCTTTACTATAAAATTTTCCAACAAGTTCAGGTAAAATTGCACACCTAAATATTTTTTCAGCTTTTCCTACATTCTCCTTCCAAAACTCCATATCAGGTTTAATTCGTTCTACATGCATATCTACATTGGTCCAAATGCAAAAGTCAGCATAACGCGACTCTGTTACAAATAGCTGAACTTGTATTTGATAGTAGTAAGAGTGCTTTTTATCTAGGACATAGCCAGACTCACTGTTTCTTAGACAGGAATTCCTATGCTCCTCATGTGCAGATTTGTCTTTCATAGTAAAGGGGCATTTTATTTCCAGTGTCCCTTTACCACAGCAGGTGCAATCCAGCAAACCATCAGGGGAAGCTCCCAGAAAGGGATAGGCGCTGTTTAACCATAATCCTGAATTTGTAACTCTAAAGTTCTGGTGTTTACCTATCATATAATCTTTGTACTTAATTCTAGCAGTGTTTTCCATATTTGATCCCCATTTTGTAGCTTCAGTTTGAAAATTGTGAGAGTTAGGGTAACAAATTAAGTTGACAAGCGATATGGAAGGCATTGCAGGATCTGTACTGACAGCATTCTTGAACGTTGAAGCAGTTATTCTACCGGCCCTCAGCTGCTGCCATAGCTTGTTCTTTGACTGAAGCTTTGTATCTTTCTCTGCAACATTCGCTTGATCTTGTGAAAAGTCAACATTTATAGTTTGGCAGTAAGCGAGAAGTTCATTAAATGCAAAGTTCAATTTTTCTTCCTCAAATAATTCAGACAACACTGGAGGATATTTTGAATTTAAACACTTCGGGATAAATCCACTTTGAAAGTTCGGTAATATACTAAAAATACCACTCTCTGGGTTGGCTTCAAAAAATTCAGCGCACCAAACTTCAAATTCATCATTAGTAATAGATGGTACATCTTTTTGCTTTCGAATATCTGATTTTAAGTTTTTTGGTGGTATCGTTTCTCCTTTAAGACTTTCATTCAACTGTTTCTTTTTAGTTTCTGCTGTTGAAATGTCAGCTTGCCAAACAGGATAGTATGAAACCGTCTTTGTAATGGGTACAACCCATTTTGCTTTAACGCCAGTACAACTAACGGTTTCTCTAAACCTCACAGCATATTCAATATAAAATAAAAGGGCCCCAACATGTGTACAACACTCGTTAAGGCCAGCGATGCATGTGCAATGACCACAAAGTACGGTGCCACTGTTATCTGCGATGATCCAGCAGTCCAACGGCTTATCTCGAAGTTGTTGTGAGTGCATAACCTAAAACAAATACAACATTATAAATACCTTTCTAGAATCTAGAATCAATAACAAAAACAATATTAAAAATACTTACTAGGCCTCGAACAACCACATTTCCAGATTCTTCGAACTTCTTAACCCGAACATCTCTCACAAAACCATGTAAGAATTGATTATAGGCCAGTAGACTTTTATAGTTTCTTAATTCTTGTTGAGTGTATGGCGAAATGCCAGATATTAAATAAATAAATAGGTCCCCAAATGTTATTGGAGGTAAAGCTGCTTCACCTTTCCCTAAGCCTTGGCCGTCACGCACTTTTTCAAATTCTTTCGGATCAACTTTGTATGGATCACAATTCCCGATATATCTAATCTTATCAACGTATCTTTTTTGAACTTCTAAATCAAGACTTTTAATATAATCTATTGGTTGTTTTAAATCTTTAGATTTATCCATCTCTAAGTTCCGTCTTTTAAACTACTCAGTACCCACCAACATGTCCGCCAAAATGCCAAGAGTGGAAATAAGGAATTTCATTTAAATAACTGTAGGGATAGAGGGCGCTAGGATAGTGTACTTTCAAAGTTCGTGACGTCATGAAATATTTCGCGCCCCGCAACATTAATTTCCCTATTTTAAGATTCAAAATCCCTGATTTTACCAGGTTTTCCCTGGCCGTTTTGGATCCATTTTGAAATTGACGGCAATTTCTGACCTTTTGGGTTTTGAAATTCCGCGAAATTTCCAGATATTTTTGGCTCACTTTGAAATTACCCCTGACTTTTCCAGGTTTTCACTAACCCGCTACAACTCTGCACCTGTACCAAAAAAATCACGAATAATCTCTGAAAACCCACCCAACCCTTGACAGTGAGTGATTACAAGTAACCCACTCTGTTCAAAACGAACCCGAGACCGAGCTGAATAGCCCCTCGGTCACCAGCTACCACGCAAAATTAATAATAAACTAATTAATTTTTGCGTGTTAACTAGCCATACACTTGACCCCCAAAATGTCCCTGACATATTAATAAAAAAAGGAGTAGAAATCACTTTCAATTTACCACTATCCCTTTCGGTTCGGTATCGGCCCTGAAAACTGGTAGCTCGCTAGCTAACTCATTCGCTCTGTTACAGCGCGGGGGTAAAAGCTAAAGCTAAGCTAAAGCTAGGTCGTCATAGCAACGCAAGTGACGTCACGAAATTTGATGACGTAACCGACACCCCGCTTTATAGATTTCTACTCCATCTCTGCTCAAAGTCCAGCCAGCGTTTCCCAAAACTCGAGTTCCGGCCCGAAGCTTCGACGGAGTCGTTTTTCCTTTGGGTTTCAGTAAATCGAAGCCTGGCGTCAAGCGTCAACTTATCCTGATTAAGTTTGTAAGTCGAGCATAGAGAGAGTCAGTTTTCCCCCCGTTTATTATCGCTTTTAAGTTAACCTGACGCCGGTAGCTTACCGATTCCGCGTCAAGTTATCCTGAAAAGGGTTTTCCAATAGAGAACCGGTTTTTGCAACGTTATTTATTATCAGGTTAAGTTGTCGTTGGGCAACCTCGGTTGGCCGGTCAATGGTCTTCTTACCACCACACCACGATGCTTTTAAGATATAACTTTTTGCGCTAGCGTTAATGGTTTTTATCTAAGGTCTAGGGATAGCTATTTCGCCATTAAGGAAAGCTATTTATATTATTTTTTTTTATTTAGTTTATCCCTTTTATTTCTATTTTACTTCGTCTGTATTATATCTGTTATGTTCAGGGTGGAGTTGGACAAGTTAATCTTCCGAGATGACCCCCTTCATTAGTTTTGTTGTCACTGTTATTAGCATAAGTTCATATGATATGTTCCATAATAAGTTTGTCACTGGTAACTTAGAAACTGGAGCTTGTAATTTTGAAGTGATTGAAGTAGGTCATAGATTCGAGGTAAAGCGATGTACGCCTGGTGAGGTGCTGTCAAAGACTTAGTAATGCAGACTACATAGAACTAGATGGAAACTCTGCAAAATTAACTAACCGAGTGTAGTCTGCAATGCTCGCTTCCGTCGTTCTCGAACTAGCTCGAGCTGTAAGTCTCTAGTATAGGCCCAACCAACAATTAAACAAGTTGACTTGGTCTCGACACCATCTTAGGGATAGGATCACGTGACTAACGAAGTTGACTGTAGTACCATCTGTCTTTGACCGACGAAAATAAATCTCTTATTTTTCTGATTGGGTTAGTGTCTGACTCTGGTTCTGCGTATGGAAAAATCAAGCCAATCAGGTCATCCCTTTCTCGCCTCAAAACCCGAGAACGAGATCTGAGCCGTTATAAAAATTCAAAAGATTTGTTGGTTGGGTGTCATACTTATGGAACATATCTTATAAACTTATGTTATTAGTTATATATATAATTTTTTGTCAACGCTTTGCCTACAAAGTTCTATAATTGTTATAAGTCCATGACGTTTGTATTGAACATAAGTACAACACTTATCTTAAATACAAGGTGTTCCCGAAAGGACCGAAGTTCAGTGAGTTGATTGTATTGGAAATCGATTTTGAGTCGAAAATATAATTTCTGTGACATTTTGCCCTAAGGCTCACATTGGCCCTAAGGGTTATATAGTTTAACAAGTTCTGATAATTTGAGTTTTGTTTAATTAAATTGCATTGTCTTTCAGTTTTCTTACTTCAATTAAGGGGCCATCCGTAAAACATACTAATCATAACTCATATGAATGACCCAGACAGGTAAATTTAATAGAAATTACATTTTCGGCTTAAAATCGCTCATAGAACCCAATCTAGTTCCGGTCCTTTCACCTTTCAATCGATTAATATTTAGAAAGTTTTATCAAATATTTTATGGTCAAATAGTATTAGTGATTAGTCTATATCGGCGCCATTTTCAATTGATTGTCGGCTGCTACTTTAATCCTAACCTTTCAAGAAGCTCACCTTTGGAAGTAAATCTACTTAAAAAATTGGCGTCAAACTGTACTACAACAGAATTGCCACGAAATTTTGAGATGAAAATTCCCTAACTTTTCCATGTTTTCCCTGACCTTATTTTACGATTTTTAATGAAGTTTTAAGGCTCAATTGTTTGTTGTTCTAGATTTAAGAATAGGTGATAGACTAGAGACGTGAAATTACCTTAATTTTTAACAATGGTAATTTATCGGGTAAATTACCGATTAAAATTTTGAAATAACAAAAATTACCGTAATTTATGGTATTTTATATTTTCACAGGCTTATTACCGCGGTAATTTAAGTAATTTACCAGTAAATTACCATTTTAAAATTACGGTAAGATATAAATTGGTAATTTACACGGTATTTGGTAAATTACAGCTAACTTACGGAAGGTAAATTACCGACAATTTCGTTTATGAATATTTAAGGTGCCTTCAGAGAAAAAATAGCAAAATGACTGTTTTTGCCATCTCGCAAAAACCCGTTTTTCAGTTGAAGGTGATTATACACCGACATGAAATTTTTAGCATTAAAATAACAAATATCCACCTATAATTTGATATATTTTTGGTTTTCATAGTTTAAATTTTCTTGGTTTTATTTAAGTTTTAAAATTGCCATTTTAAAGTTGAGGGGGTCTCAGTTAGAGGAGTTCATACTCTTCCCAAATGAAACGTTTCCATCGCAACAGGCATATAATTTACGAGCACAGGATAGGCTATCCATTGATCTATGTAAAAACTAAATCGGCCTTACCATTAAAATAACAATTCGTCTTAATCGATTTACTCAAAATATCTGATTCAGTATTTTTAAGATTAAAGCTAGAGCTTTTATCACACAATAAAAAAAAAATACATCATTGGATGGATCGTGATTTACCGATAATTTTAAGCTCTGTTTTGTAATTTTGACATAAAAAATCATTGATCTGAACTCCTTCATAGATTTCTCGTAATACATTTCAGTGCTAAAACTTTAGGCAACTAGTTCGTATATTTTCCGTAGATGGCAGGATATAAGTAGTGACTTTTTTCAAGGGGGGTAACAAGAGGGGTCCGTAGTCTACAGACTGAAAGACGTTTACCAATTAAGGGATGTCGGCATCATGTCGCACGCACCGGCGCCTTAACCCACAGTACCCACCCCTCACAGTAAACCACCCAAACTTTCGGGTCAGGTGGAAGAGAAAAAGACATACAAAGCACTTACCGGGAAGAGGGGGGGGGGAGAAAGAGGCGAATTTTGAAAGACCCTATGCACAATTATTGAAGAATAGGCGATATCTTCTTCTTCTATTTCCCGTCCCACTTTTGCAAGTAGAACAAGAAAAGGCTTATACAATATCACTAGTCATTTCTGAAAAGTGTAAAAACGGAGCTCCTTTCCTAAAATTTTCCTACTTTACCTAAAAACAAATGGCTAAAAAAACGGAATTGTAATGAACAGTCGGAGCAAACGGGCTCAAAAAATTAAATCATTCCATCGAGATAAACGGGAAAAATTATTAATACAAACATCAGAGGTGGGTGATTGTACTGAACTTATAAACTTACAAGTCCCAACCAACCATGTGAAAGAAATATTTACACTGTAAAAAATTGTGGTGTATAAATAGTGCCATAATGGTGTTAGAACAATGTGCACTATTTGTACTCCTTGACAAGGTGCTGAAATAGTACGAAAATAGTTCGGTATTTTAAAAACACCATTAGCTTAAACGAATGGTGTAGAAATGGGTTTATAAAACATAATTCTTTAAAAGGTGTGCAAATGATACCTTAATTAAATAAAATAACCCCATCGAATACCCCATTAAATGGTGCTCAAATGGCATAGAATTAGTGCGATATTTTTTAAACACCATTCATTAAAAGGCGCACAAATGATACCTAAACGATATAAAATAACACCTTCGCAAGGCCAGAGTTGGGCACTCCTCCTTAGATAGATTTTTTTCCTATCAAACTATCATAGATGGCGAAACTATCAATTCTTCTGGCTATATTTTAGAGTGGAACTCCTTCTTAGATAGATTTTTTTCCTCTCAAACTATCATAGATGGCGGAACTATCAACTCTTCTGACTATATTTTAGACTGACATTGCTGGTTAGATAGATATTTTTCCTCTCAAACTATCATAGATAGCGAAACTATCAACTCTTCTGACTATATTTTAGACTGACACTGCTGGTTAGATAGATATTTTTCCTCTCAAACTATCATATTTGGCGAAACTATCAATTCTTCTAGCTATATTTTAGACGGGCATTATTTGTTAGATAGATTTTTTCCCTCTCAACAAATCATAGATGGTGAAACTATCAAATCTTCCTTCAATATGTTAGATTGGCTCTCATTGTTAGATAGATTTTTTGCCTATCAAATCAAATTGAAATCTTTAGGAACGACTAAATTAATCGATTATTTAATTTCCGGACTTTAAATTTGATTGTTTTCGATCAAACTGATTTGGGCTCTACCTACTTTTACTCTGTTTAATCGATTCCTGATATTTCCTGATTTTGTAGAATTTCTAATATTTTCATATATTCATATAATTTCCATAATCTCATTTCTCAAGTTTGACTTTAACTGTCTATAGTTCAAAAGCTACTATCCAAACTTTTTCAAATTATTCGCCCTTGATTTAATCTAAACCATCTACTATAAACGGTTAACTAATAATAATTAAAGGCAAAAATTGCAATTAAAACTGTGGGTAATAAAAATCAGAAAATCTACACTTTAATTTATCTAATTCTACGTTTGGATGATTTCGTGGAATCGTTCTTCCTCCTCGAGTAGTCGTTCACATCAGTGACAGCACGGAGCTTCTATATACAAGAAGCTCCGTCTTCACAGTTTGAACTGTTGAACCATCGTTTATTTTATTTTTATTTATTTGTTTGAGAGGGTTATAACGACCACCAAGTACAGAATCTTCTTATAGAATAAACCTACACTTGCTAACGTTCAAATATATTAAAAACTTCGATATCATTCAAAAAACGACTTATCTTTCCAGAAATTTTCATAACTATCAAAATTGCCTATCAAAGATTAGCACATAATTTTTTAAAATGAAATCAGAAAACAGATGTCGCCAAATAAACTCACTCAAAGAATCAATTTATTTCTCAAGGAATAATGCCTATCATTTTTTATGATTTCTAAAAGATGGGGTTAGTAGCCAGATCACGTTGAGAATCGATATTTTTCTCTAGAAGATTTCAACGAATCAATGAATCATATCAACTTCGAGTGCACTTTCTAAGCTATCAAACTCAATCGATCATTATAATTCAAATTTTTCTCGAAAATAACTATCAAAATTGATACTTTGATAGGGGCAGATTTAGTTTTCTATCGTATCAAGTGGTAAAACTATCAAATGATATGATAGTGCCCATCTATGCGCAAGGCCCATATAAAAGTGTTCAAATAATGTGAAAATAGAGTAAGGATTTCCCACGTCTATCCGATTTTCTGAAGGGCATTCAAATCAACATGTGAACACAAAATAAGATTTTATGGATCGCGGGGGGGGGGGGTGTTAGCTCTAGAATAGAGGCTCTTTGGAAAAAAGTCTAGTTATTGAAATGCCCTAAAATAGGTTGGCGCCCCATACTAATAGCACTAATAGTAATATATAAAGCACTTTACCCCGGGTGCGCGAACTTAGACGCGGGAAGGAGTAATGCCGACCATCTCTGCTTTCTCCCCTATCCCACTTTAGAAAGTCGAGCAAGAAAACAAACAGATACTATCGCTACAGGCGATTACAAAAAGTACGTTTCACCAGGTTGGGGGCGCGGATGTGAAGAAAGCCCGCGACAAAATTTTTGGTATAGGGAACTTTCTCTTTTGTTCGATTTCAGGGGTGGGGTCGGGCTTACTGATGGTTCAAAGGGTTTCCACGAATTTCCTTTCTATACGTTCCAACAACTTCGGGTGTCAGAAACCAGGAGCGTCGATGTTATAAACATAGGTTTTTCCTTCGCTGTAAAGAGCTCTGGTGGTCTCAACTTTAGTGGGACAAATTATAAAATTGTCAAAAGTTTTGCAAAAACGGACCACTATTGCTATTTTTGAGCCCCTAGCGGAAAAATTTGTAAACTTTTTTCTCTGAAGGCACCTTAACGTAAAATTTTGCGATTTCAGTTTCTGGTCAAACAGTCGTAGCTGGAGCCAGGGCCGGAAATAAGCACAGGACACTGGACATTGTTCAATAAAATTTTAAAATGTCCCATAATTTTTTTAAAAACTAAGGGGTCACTGGACAGTTGACCAGTAAAAGTTTCCGAAGTTTTGATAGCTTGACTATGAAGACGCCACACAATTTTTGCTTACTCCAGTGGACAATGTCCTATAAATTTTCCAGTCAGAGGGGGTATCACTGGACACATGTCCTATAAGAAATTTCCCTTATTTCCGGCCCTGAGCTGGACTATTAAAATTCCTGGACTTTTCCATGACTTAATTGAAATTCTTAAAATTTTCCGACTTTTTCTACTAGCATTTCTACTAAAATTAAATAATAAAAAATAAATATTTAACTAAAAAAGAAATCTTGAAAAAATATTTCTCAAAAACGAAAGAATTGCGCTGTTTCGTGTCAAAAATCACCTGAAAATCTGACAAAACCATTTAACCCTAAACTAAATAGATCTCACAAGAGTTTTATATTAAAAGTTTTAATTAGAAATTATGTATTTACTTGAAAACTGAAAATATTGTCCTAAAAATATGTCAAAATCTGGCAAAAGAGTTTAACAATAAAATTATAATTAAAAATTATTACAAATTACATATTAATTCAAACAAAATACCCAAAATATTATCCCTAAAAACATGTCAAAATCAGACAAAACCATTTAAAATAACCTAGATTTTAGAAAACGGTTATACAGTAAGGCGTCAATTTAGGTTTCACCGTTAATGCAAAATGGTGGGTTTGGGCTTTGAGCTTGGCGGTGGTTTTCAAGACATACAGTCAGTCCTCAGTCGGGTTACTGCGGCGGTGGTAATATATAATAGGCTTAGAAGAAAGGGGGCTAATGACTCTTATTGATTTATGGGAAGAAACGCGTACTACTATTTTCTCATTAAACTTGTTCGCCAGAAATTCTAGGCTAATATCGGACTAACACGGAATACACTCGTTTTAGCGCGCAACTGGTCTCGCGCATAATCAAAGCGAGCTTTCAAAATACTCCCAAAACAGATGAGAAAGTAACCGTACCAAACAATTCAACAATACGCATATTTTAACCTTTAAAGGTACAAACAATTCCACAATTTTGATACATTTAAGCAATACAAATTGAATTTTTCAAAATAAATTGAATTTTCCCGATTATTTTGAAACCGAATTTTCCCTAATATTTCAAAATAAATAGGACTTTCTCAAATACATTAATATTTCAAAATATAATTCACCCAAATATTAATTCCCTAATATTACAAAATAAATATACTTTTCCAAAGTATTTTGAAACTGAATTTTCTCAAATATTTATTCCCTAATATTACAATATAAATATAATTTTCCAAAATATTTCGAAAAAGAATATTCCCAAATTATTTATTCCCCAATATTTCGAAAAAGAATATTCCCAAATTATTTATTCCCCAATATTTCGAAAAAGAATATTCCCCAATATTTCGAAAAAGAATATTCCCCAATATTTCGAAAAAGAATATTCCCAAATTATTTATTCCCTAATATTTCGAAAAAGAATATTCCCAAATTATTTATTCCCTAATATTTCGAAAAAGAATATTCCCAAATTATTTATTCCCTAATATTTCGAAAAAGAATATTCCCAAATTATTTATTCCCTAATATTTCGAAAAAGAATATTCCCAAATTATTTATTCCCTAATATTTCGAAAAAGAATATTCCCAAATATTTATTCCCTAATATTTCGAAAAAGAATTTTCCCAAATATTTATTCCCTAATATTTCGAAAAAGAATTTTCCCAAATATTTATTCCCTAATATTTCGAAAAAGAATTTTCCCAAATATTTATTCCCTAATAATATATTTTAAAATATAATTCTCCCAAATATTTATTCCCTAATAATATATTTTAAAATATAATTCTCCCAAACATTAATTCCCTAATAATATATTTTAAAATATAATTCTCCCAAACATTAATTCCCTAATAATATATTTTAAAATATAATTCTCCCAAACATTAATTCCCTAATAATATACTTCAAATCTCCCTTGCTTTCTACAATCATGAGAACTCTGCTAAAATTAAACCCTACAATCCTTTTTAACCGATTCCGAATCTCAAAGCATTTACAAACCATAAAGAAAAAGAACGGAGCCGCATGCAATTAAGAATTCAGAACTCTGGAATTCTTACAGGATGATGCCATCAATGTCAAACTAAACGTACACTTCACTCTTCCCTCCTGTAGCTCTCACAAAACATTCTTTAAAAACAGTTCTGGGTGTTTTTAAAATAGCTTCGTCAAATTGCGTAACATTAACTCGGAGGTCGTCTCAGTCCAATTCCTCTTTTTATATTTAAATATCGCGTGAAGAAATTCCAACACAGTTAAAACTAGAATATTTAATTTATGCTAATCACGCACTACGATATCGTCGTCTTGTTAGCTAAGGACGGACGGTCATTAAAAAACGTTACGGGAGATTTTAACCAAATAAAATTATTTCATTCATAAATATTAAAATTAATACCACGGAGTTTTTTTAATTTTGTAATTTTATCACAAGGCGATAGTTTTCCATCAATGTTTCTCATAAATAACTAAATGTTTCAGTAATTTTAAGGATGTTTGTAATTGTGAAATAGCTTTGTTAAGAGCCATACATTTAAGAATTTTTAATCTTCGCATTTTAAAATGAAGTATTTGAAATAATAATTAAAAAGTTTAAAAAGTTGACATTTTTTAATGAATTAGGTTTTTTCGATAATTGAAAATATTTTTCAATGACCAATTTTAATTTCACTTTTATTTATAGAAAATTCAAAATTCTGTGATCAAAAATGACTAGGCCTAAAGCTAATTTGTAAATATTTAGCAGTTCAAACTACCATCATATTTTAATAGAAAAATTATCTAACCTATACGAAAATTCCACATTTCTGTGGCAATTTTAAAATTTGGGGTGTTTTTAACAATAAAGATGGCTAGTTTTTCTAAAGCAAACTAGAAAGATATGTTGATTTTCGTTCACGTTTTTCGGCCAGTATATCAAACTCTACACTAAAAAAAATTATACAGGGTGTTAGAAAAAAAGGGTGATAGAATCAAAGTACAGAACAACGGGTTCTCTATGGCAAATTTTGAGTCTAAAATGTTCTTTCTATTTTGTCTGTTTTTGAATTTTCCCTTTACTACAAGTTACGATTAGAGTGTTTTACGGATGACTCCTTAACATGGCTAAACTGGGGCATACTATAGTGAGTTTTCAGTTGCATGAGTACGTCACACCTTCTTATGACTTACCAGAGTTCTGGTAGCCATATTGATGGGTTTCAACTTTTCCTCCGCGTTAAGGTATCTCACTAATCTTAGCTCCTCGCCCCAACCGAAAGCTCTCTATAGTCCTAGCAGGAAGTGATATTTAGTTTACTAGGGAGAAGGTATAAATTCGCCACATTTACAGCCTTATCTCCAGTCCAAACGTAGGTCCGTAGTTAATCCGCGCCTCTAAATTGCAAGCAGCATCTCATTGGTTCTTGAAAACTCACCTCAGCGCGACCAACGCGAATGACGAAAATTACAGTCATATTTTCCGACTGAGGAGAGGCGAAATAGCCCGGCCTCCTTTTACGGCCCCCCTTGTATTTTGAAAGGGGGACTGGGACTATGGCCTCGCGAGAATACTTAGGCAACTTACCCCTTCTCCCTAGTAAACTAGATATACCTTCTTGGTCCCAGTGAGTTAAAAATCTACGAGCTCAGTACAAAATAAAAATGTAGAAAACAATCCCTTCAACCATTTCTCAATGAACCCTGACCGTCTAGGTTCAGTTAAAATGATATTCCCATAGTTTTAACTACAAGTAGAATACTAATTGGGGCATACCATAGTGAGTCTAAAAATCTCCGGAGCTCGCTGAATACAGTACAAACTATATAGAAAACATTCTCTGTTCATGCACGCGCGACTTATATATAATATAAACCCGGCTATAGTGAGTAGTGAGTGAATGTGTGTGTGTGGC